>NC_134702.1:226183404-226498047 GCF_043290135.1 Rhipicephalus microplus
AATTCAGAGTGCAGTTCACCATGTGCACACTGTCAGCGTGGCGCCCTAAGGCGGGCCTTTTCCGCGTGCCTACCGAACAGGCCTCCCGGTGCGCACCTTGCACTTACCCTGTGGCGCGAGCAGACGACTCGCTCGTTCTGCGCGCTTTATCGATGCGGCTCGCTTGCTGTGCAAGCAAAATACAGGATTCAGCTAAACTCTTGCGCCTTAGGTGCCTAGGTAGATGTGGTAAACATTCCCACAAAAACATAGAAAACTTATTTCGTGTTTTTTTACCACGACAAAGAATAAAAATGAGCAGTGACAGGCCTGTGAGCATGCAACATGGAAAGCAGCTCTGGGTATTTTGTCGTTTCGCCATGAGAAGCGAACACTGCAGCCATATTGCGCGGCAGGCTTTCGTAGAGGCTATCGGCCCAAAAAAACGGACTAGATTCTCGCATTTTTCTTCAAAGGCCTCCCGCAGAACATACCTGCAGCGGCTGCTGCGAAATGGCCTCTTCTTTTATTTCAGCCCGGAAATTTTCAATAATATTTATGTGCGCACCTAGTGAGGTCAGGAAGAGCGGAGGAATCGTACATATATGAGGTGAACACGAAGCATGGTTCTGTGTTAGTTACGAACACACCTATGCCAAGAGTACCCATTTTAGTAAGGATGCAGATTGTTACTTCGTCTGTGGCAAGTGTACAGCAGCAACAAATCACTGATATGACCGGACGCCCCCGATCATCAGTGAACAGAATTGTGAAAGCTTACAGCACTGAAGCTTGTTTGACGAATCTGTGCCGAGGTCACCGGCCGAACGTGATGACTGACTAGGACGACGATCTAATAGTAAAAACAGTGAGACGAGACCCGAAGATGACCGCAAACGGAAATGAGGAACGACCTATGGCTCGTAGCCAGCACCCAAAATAGTACGTGAGTGCTTTCACGCAGGGGACCTTCGTAGCCGTGTTGCGGCAATGAAGCCATTTGTCTCGGAACAAACTAGGGTGTAACAAGCGTGTTCTTTGGAGGAGTTTCGGCAAGAAACTCGCCAGGGCAAGCAATACAGCTGCAGCACAGAAAACAGGAGGCCGAGAGCTCAACACACGAACTTCATCCACTGGCACAGAGCTAGCGCCGATGTGCACCCGCACAAAGCGGAGCCATCCTGGCGACGGCAACTTGAGGAAAAGACGCTATAGGTGGGTCGTAGCAGGGTTTATGTCGCGTGACGTTAACTGTTTCACAGCCTCGGCAGCGATGATCAGGCGATTGTTCGATTGCCTCGACGACGTAGTTCACGGGAGATGTCTTCTCCAGTATGCGGTAAGGACCGTGGTACCGTGACAAAAGCTTGGTGGAAAGTCCGGGAGTTGTGGACGAGCGAAACAAATAAAACAAAAAAGAAGCAAGCAGCTAACGACGTGTCTGAGGTCACACAGCAAGTGCAAACAGGTGCGAAAAGTCCCTTATGAGCAACAAAACCTCATGTTGAATATTCAAAACCTCTAGTGTACAGCACTACTTAACCAAGGCCTTTTGATAGGGCAGAAACGTGTCAATGCTGCTTAAAATCTCGGAATGCACGCTGACTGTACGCGTACTATCAAGCGCACCAGAGTGCAAAGTTTCAGAGGCTTAGGTTAAAGAAGTTTCGGGAGATATATAGCCTATGTGGTACCTCGTGCTGCTAGCACCTTGCGGAAAAGTGGCGGCACCTCAGGCACGTTCGTGACCCGTGCGGTGCATCGATGAAGTGGCTCGCTTGGCCACCTGTCTATTCTATCCCGTGCTAGCGGCCGAGTGTGTTCCTTTGCTGCCACGTCTACACTTCTCAAAGTGGCATTAATGCGTGTGATTGAGAAAGCGGCGGACAAATGGTCCGCTTGCACTCGCAAGCTTATGGTCGACACGTGCTTGACGCGAGTGACGCATATGGTACGATATGCATGAAGAAGCACGGCGTCGATCACACGCGGCTATAAATAAGACCGCACACAACGCCAGTCAGGAGACCGCTCTGAGGTTCAAATCCTTCGTAAGTGACGTAACACCTACAGAAAGAGCCGAAGCTCTCAATACTTCATACGGTCGACCACTCCCACAGGAGTAAAGACAACACGAACAAAGTGATGACTATGTAAACATATGATAGTTATATATGTGCCAATATATGGGAGCGCTTCAGTTATATATGTGTGAATGCACCCGCATTTGTGTACAAAACATGGAGGCGGAAATGCTGTAAACCCATGTGCTCAGATTTGGGTAGACACAAAGAACCCCGGGTGATCTGAATTTCAACAGCCCTCCACTACGGCGTCTCTCATAATTTCGTGGCGGTTTTGGACGTAAAACCTCAATTAAGTACACAACCCCCACGATATGAATAGCACCGCCATTTATTCTTGTGTGCGCCACAGTGTGGGTACGGCGCTCGGCCGCTGACGGAAACGTCGCGGCTTCGATCCCGACCACGACGGTCGCACTTGGGTGGAGGCGAAACAATATAGACACGTGAATGTGCGACGGAAGTGCATCTTTAAAGACGCCATATGGTCGAACATTCTGGAGCCCTTCACTGCGGCGTCACTAATAGTCATATCTTGATTTCGGGATGTGAAACCGCGGATATCAATGTTATTGCTTGTTTATGCCTGCGCGGTCTGTCAATATATGTTCTGTGGTTTTTAGTATATAAGAAAATGATACTCGTTTGTAGGATTATAACTTTCATGGGAACTTGCAAAACATGTAGTACAGGTAGGATGGAGCGCTTTACAATTTTTTTTGTTTCTGCTAATTGGAAGCGTGGGGAGGGGAGCTCACTTATTTACTGATGCTCTAAAAACTGAAGGACCCTTAAGCTTCATCTTTTAAAGGTTGAGCGCGCTATGGATGTTTAGTTGAGCGCGCTTTGGATGTTTTCTAGTGCATGCTGAGTTCTAATTGGCTTGTGTCATCAGTGAAGCTTTCGCTTACGGCTGTATTCTGTGTAATGGGCAGCTTGCTTTAAACCACAGGCTACTGTGCGCGTGAAATCTTTTCAAACTTGCTCTGCACTTACTATGTGGCCTTAAGGGAAAAGGCGCTGTAACAAGTGTGCCTGTTACAGAGGGTGGCCTGCTTTGAATCATGAAGTCATTATAACCACATTTTATTATAACCACATGTACCAAACTCGGTATTAGGCGATGCAAACCAACGACATAGGTAAATCACACATCCAAACATGATAATCACGATATGCGTGTCATGTGACAACATAACTAAATGCAACACTCATGATGCGCTCTCGGTCGTTGCACTAGCTTCACATATGCCAAATTTGGTATTACGTGACGTCAATAGGTGAGGAAGGTATGTGAGAGGTGCAAACATGATAATCATGAGATGCGTGTTATGAGAACATGACTAGTTGCCACAGTCAAGGCGCCAATACATTTCGACGTGACGCGTTGTTCGTGCCCGCCGGCGTTCATTTCGTGGCGTCACACTGGTGTTGCCACGGCAGGCCGCTGCACCTGCCATAGACTCGCAGGCGCGCGCCGCGCTGCGTTGCTTTGACGTATGCGCGCTTCAGCACGTCTGGCGTCCCTCCGTCACGAGAAAAGGGACACGCAGTGTTGTCAGGGTAACCCATCGGCACGAAATTCAGCACGTCGCATTTCGTGCTGGTTGCTCTCGGGCAGTGGTGACGGACGCTGGTTGCACTGGTCGTGCCTGGCGTCAGTTACAGAATGCTCACGTTTTGCTAGCATAGCGTCTCGCTTTGCCTACCGTGCGCGTCAACGCTACATTAGAGTATATTGGGCCCTTCATGATTCTCTAGCGGTCATTTCGCTAGCTCCACGAACAAAAAATTTGGTGTTACGTGACGTCACTGGATGACGAAATAATGACTATTGCAAACATGATAATCCTGACAAGCTTCTCTTGTAAGAACATGACAACATACCACGCTCATAGCGTGGTTGCGGCCGTTTAGCTAGCTCCAGATATACTAAGTTCGGTATGACGTGACGTTAATAGATGACGAAGGTAAACGACACATCCAAAGATAATAATCATGAGACGGAAGTCATGTACGGCATCGTTTACTTCCACCTTGTAACGATGTGCTAATTTTAAAGTGACATATCAACCTTTCTCATTCATGCTTCGCATATCATCGATTCCCACTGTACGTGGGATCTGCCAATTTTTTCAACTGTATCGCCAAGCACACGCTCAGTGCTAAAACATCTGCTTGCCACGCAAACGACCCGGCTTCGATCCTCACTTAAACTTGATATTTTTATTACTTCTTTTATTCACTATTTCTAGATTTCTTGGTCACACAGAAGATGAAGATTTTTCGCTCGCAATCAACGACGCCAACACCAGAATTTCAGTGACACGAGCTCGGCAATGCTAATAAGTACCCACTACCCTTTAAATTCGTTTGACGTAGCGAGGAGTCGGAAACGTTGGCGCGGTAAGAAGATGGAGCGAAGCTTCAAATGCCCATGTCCATATCGAATGTCCTGAGGTAATTCTAGACTACAACAAATAGATGGGTGGAGTGGACAAACTAGACTTCATTATGTCCCTCTACCCAATGAGGACACGAACCAGAAAGTGGCCTATGAGAGTGATATCCCATTTTGCTTTTTTTGCCCTCTGTAACAGTTGGCTAGAGTACATCAGAGATGCCAATGCAGAAGGGTTGCTAAAGAAAGACACAATGGAAATGATGGCATTTCAAAGAGATGTCGCAAGTTGCCTGCTGAGCGTAAACAAGCCCCAGAAGAAGCGTGGGCGACGAAGCAGTGAGAACCCTCAGGTGATAAAAAGGAAGGCACCCAATGCGTCACCCCTGCCAGTGAGCAGCACTCTTCGCTGCGAAGGCATCCACCACTGGCTACAGCAAACGAACATACCCAACGCACAACGCTGCAGGAGGGAGGGATGCTCATCCAAGAGCCGCGTCCGCTGCAGTAAGTGTGACATTTCTCTTCGCCTGGCATCGCAGAATGACTGCTTCTACCTCTTTCACACTAAATAGACTTTTTCAGGTAACTTCTTCCAACATTACTTCGAAAGAAGTTAAAATAACTTCTTTGGAAAGCGTGTTTTATTCTTTGTTGCCTTTCACTAATATTACTGCTTTGAGGTGCAATGTCGCCAAACGTGAACGCTGAGCAAAAATTGAACCAAAAACATATTTTGCATTAGTTTTGAGTTTCTTACTTTCAAAGGCCTAAATATTAAAATTATGAACAAAAAAGATTTCACGTTGCCAGATTTAATTTGCGCCTGAAGGGGATATACCGGCCTGAAAAGGCAGCTCGTCGTCGCCCATGCATGCAAAGACGCAAAGGGCAACAGCTAGCTTCAGCCTAGCCCTGCAACTGCTGCTAAAAAAATTGCCCGCAGCTTCCCTCGGGGGAACACTGAGGAGGATGCGGACCATATAATTGGTTAACGGGGTGTTAAAGTGCGACTTACTTGGGTCGATGGCTAAATTGGTTAACGTGGTTGTGAAATGGGGTGTTAAATTGCGACTTACTTGGGTCGATGGCTAAATTGGTTAACGTGGTTGTAGGAGGGGGTGTTAAATGAGTGAACACGTACACACGTATGCGAAAGGGCGGCGCTGGTCGAAGGGACGTCGATCATTGTGTTTGTGGATTCGTTGGAATTCATTTCACCGCGACCTTGGACGTTGACGCGCCGTACAAACCAACCGACGAGCGGCAACTGAGCGAGCGAGCGCCGACCTTGAGTATATATACAGCACGACGGCGCAAGCACTGTCAGCTGTTCAATGTTCTCGAAGCGCGACGCCACATGCGCGTCCACTGGAGAATCAGGAGAATTGTAGATGTCGAACGCGGTGTGTAGAGGAGGAAGGGTGCACAGATGGTGGAGGAGTGAAGCGCGCGCGGTGTGTAGAGGAGGAAGGGATGCACAGATGGTGGAAGAGTGGGCGACGGCGCGACGGCGCATGCGCGCGCGTCAGCTGTCGAATGTTTGAGAAGCGGTGCGGACGGCGCGGACGGCGCGGACGGCGCACTACAAGGCGCGAGTATAAGATGCTCCGCATCTAAAAAATTAACACCACCAACACACTTGAGAAAAAGAAAACATATATTTGGCCTGCTGCAGCGTTAGGGGGGGGGGGGGCTCCGCGTGGCCCTACAGTTCTAACAAATGGTCCACGTCCATGGTGGCGACGCCGTCCATCGGTGGCCCGTCGCTGGTTGCAGGCGGTGGTAGCCTTGAAAGCAGTGCCGCGAAATGGGGGTCCTCCTGTATTCGCTGTCGACAAAGGGCCGCCAGGTCGATGTCCGAGCGCTGGCTGAGCGGGGCTGGTTTCGAAGCCTTCCCCATGATGGCCATCCTCTTGGCAGCTGCCTTTGTCCGCGCCACGTGCATGTTACCCTCATAGTAGCACTGGTAGTGCACCGTCACATGGCACATGGCGCAGTATTCCGCCGCAGCATCAGTAGGCAGTTGGGCGCCTCCGGCTGCCTTCTGTATGTCCGCCAGTGTGTGACCCCCGGAATGGCCACGGGACACGGTCCAGGGGCAGGTTGCGCCGAATACGCCGCTGCGCCTTCCAAGGTGCGTCGCTTACAAAGTATAGCGTGGCGCCTCCTGCCTCTCCTGCCGCGCCCACGTGGCCCACGCTTCTCCTTGGCGTTTTGGAGACCAGTGGCGATGCCGAAGTTGTTGGTTCCGGCCGCTGGGACGCCCGCTTGGTGGACTTCAGTGATGCCGAGGTGGTAGGTTCTTCCTGTCCCGGCGACCTGATTGTTGTCTGGAGGGCATGTTGCTTCACAACGTACCTGCACCAGAAAGAGAATGGCGCACCGCTGGCAGTGTCCGGCTTCTCCCCCTCGTCTCGCCGACAACCAGCGCCACCTATGTTTACGTAGGGGTCGTTGACCCGGTTAACAGGCGCCACACACCAGCACAATCAGAGCATCCTTGAATGTCCTCGCGAGTAACCGGTCGCTACCCCTCCGCAGGCCAAAGAAGTGAATGTAAACATCAAGAAAAAACATCAACAATCAAACGACAATCAGCAGCAGCAACTGGGCGGAACCAACTTCTTTTGCAAGCACTGGCTGTAAAGAAGTTGGCGAACTGAGACTAGACAGTAAAAAGGAGGGCCTTTGGTTGCGGAAATAAGCCCGCCGTCCGGTGCAAAATCACTAAGGCGACCGCTTCCTCAGATCATACCAATGCGTGATCCAAATGTGGTCCGCCGCGCGGATGTGCGCCGTTGCTTGCGTTTTCTTTAACAACAATGCTCGCCTTGAACCCTCTAATCGCGCCGTAACCCGGCTCAAACACTTCGCGGTATTTTTCAGTCAAGGGAGTTTCTTTTCTCAGTGCCTACACTTGCATAACTTCATGCCATCGGATTTTGATTTTATTCATCCAGTAACGGCCAAACAACGTAGGCATTCTCGCGCATTTCGTCTTCTTGGCAACTACTAGCGGCAAATGAAAGTGCTACTCGTGGTATTACACTTCAACGTCAATGACGACTTTGGTATCAACAGTTGTACGGTTATATGTACACTCTAAGGCAAAAGGGTGTTAAAAGGGTGTGTGGTTTGTTTTTTTAGAGAATAATGGGGCTGCCACAACCATTAATCCATTTATGGACTAACGGCGCCGGCTGTAACAGTTAGTCTCCACAGACAAGCTCAAGGGACTAACATTTAGTGCTCACATTTACACCTTAGTGAGTAACCGTTAGTCCCACAATTCACCTCAAAATACTAACATTTAATCCTCACATTTGTACCTTATAGAGCAACTGTTAATCTCCACATTTACACATTACCGGGCAACATGGTCCTCACAGTTGCACCTTGCCGGACGAACGGTTGATCCACTCAAATACTCCAATCGGATGAACTTTTTGTCCCCAGTTCAAACATTGTTTTTTGTTTATTTTCCGCCAAGCCCAATACTTCTTTCACCTGTTCTTCAGCGCAGTGAGCAACAAATCGCGCAAAAAAGAACACGCGAAAGAGTAGTTAGCCACCTATGTGTAACTGCTTTCACAGTCACGGCAACAACGAAAGAAAAAAGTGGGACATTGAAATCTTTTACTTTTCTACATACACATGAAGTTTCTCCATTCTGCTATGTGAATTCATGGTGAAGTGTACAAGTCCAGTCTCGTTGTCACATCTTGTTCACTCCTTGTGGAGCTCCTCCGACGGAAACGATAGATGACAGTCATTGCAGACGCAAGCGCACGCAGCCCTAAGCCTGTCGTGTTCCCACCGCGGCACGTACAATGTTATAGTAAAAATAATTAGACAATGAACAGAGCATAAAGATGCACGCATAAGACAAGTACGTGCACGTTAATATAAAAAAACGTTAAAATATGACACACAAACAACTTTACCTTCACATCTCGCACAGTCCTTCTGAAGCTTCTCTGACAACAGATATGGATGACAGGCATCGCAGACGCCAGCGCACACAGTCTTCAGCACTGAGTTCCCACGGCTGCACAATAAATATGTAATAGTGAGTCACACGTGACAGAGGTTGAATACAAATGAATATGAGGAATACGTGCAAGATGAAATGAAAACATACGGGAGATATGACATGCTAATAAGTTCACCGTGATGTCACACATCGTCGAAGACTCATTTCGATCCCCGTTGCGCAGCAGCTTAGGAGCGGCGGCCACAGCCACAACTCCGTGAACCATCGTGCCGCTAACAAGTCGGCGAGTCCTAACCGAGTGACGTCGTTCAGCTCGAGCAAGTGAATGCGAGACCAAACACGGCGCTGCACCCGGAATGTCTGGTGCGGGCGAATTTTGAACAGGAGAGCGAGCGTACGCTTGGCCGCCACCACGAACAGCACCGAGCTGGTTTGGAGCTAGCGCCGAAGAAATCGACGGTAATCTGGCCGTTTTCCACAGACTCGAGCGAGTGCAGCGCGCAAACGCGGGTCCGCCGCCGCGGCCAACGGACGGCGCCGAGCTGCTTGCGACCGACTGACGGGAATGCCAACTGCAATAGCGACCAATTTTCAGTGAGTTCCGACGCTAGCGAAAGCCCCGCCAGCCTGTGCTGGTGCACTTACAGCGCGCGACATACCAGAACCAAGCTCGGTACGAGAACCCGCAACGTGTTTTCGACGACTCACAACACAGCGACGAGGTGTCAGCCCAATAACGTCAGCCCGGAGTGCATCGCGGCGGCGAAGACAGGCGAGCACTCGAAGGGCGAGCGCACGGGAGGCCGATGGCAATGGCGGCCAATTTACAGGCGGTCGCAAAGCACAGACGAAATGCAGACGCCGAAGCTGACCTTCGCGATGCGTTTCGTGCATGCGATATACAACACGACCGAGCCCGTTGCCGGAAAGCGCGATCCGTATCGCGCACACAAGTAGAGTTGAATAAAGAATGATAACTCACTTGCCTCAGAACCAAGCGCTGTTTTCTGCCCCGAGTCGGATTGAGGTATATATCTGATAGGCCTGTTGTCTTCTCTTCCGCCATATTGGCCTTCCCAACTGTTGCTGTCGTGTGTTGGTCGTGACTATCTTGAAGCCAGAGATATACAGCGTGGCGTGGTGACGTGTCGATACTTGCTCCAGACTTCATGGGTGCAGCGAAACGCAAAAGCAGCAGCCCATGCTCATTCAAGCGTACCCACAAGCACCACGTCGTATTTCTTAGGTCGGCGAAACCAGGCGGCCGTGGTCGAGCACTCCCAGCGCGACGCAACACGAACCATCACCCGGAAAATACGGGGAAATACTGAGCCAGCAGAGGAAGAGAAGGAGGGCTGGTCACCTTGGCAACGCTTTTCGCACTGCCTGAAATCCCCGGGCGGTTCATTCCTTTGGGGCGTGTTTGGGAAGTTATTGGTTTCGTGCGGCACACTTCTCTCTGTGGTTGCTCCTCGGCGGTCTATCCGTTCATCGCACGCGCCTATTGGGCTCCGTTACTCCTTTTTCGGGTAATTTTGCCTTAGAGGTTAACATGTCTGGCATCTGCTTGCCGGAAATTCGCCCCAGGAAAATCATTCGAGCACTCTGCTTCAGACATAATAGGAACTGCCGCTTCCGTGTCTAGTTTCATGGGTACCTCTTTCCCGTTGAGTCTTACATTTATTACAATGGCACGGTTGCCCTAACGGTTACAGGTGTGACCAAGCGTTAGCAGTTCAATGTCAAACGAGTGCTGGCTGCTCGTCTAGCTGATGTACAACCCCAATTCTACACATTTTCGCGACGCCACCCTTTTTTGACATATAAAACACCTGCTGTTAAGAAAAGGACAACTTACATGTGCGTGTCGTCCACCGCATCGCTGACAGATAGTCTGTGCCACCGAAGCCTTTGTTGTGTTGCCGCTTATCAGCAGCGTTGCGCCGGAGACGTGGCCGGTGCACGACCCTCTTTGTGAACTCCTGCCCAACGCTGCCGACTGGCTCTGCCGATGTATGTCACTGCAGCTGGCTGACTGTTCGACGGTGTTTTCCGCGACCATTTCCACGGGGTCTTTCGCTGCCACCGCGATGGCCGTAGAGTAGTTGCAGACGCGGTCCCAGGTGAGCTCGCTGTCGCTCATGGCCAACAAAGGGCAACGTATGGCTTCGAAATGCAGGCCTCCTATCAGGCGGTGACGAAGTGCTTGTTCCAAAAAGGCGCCGAAGTCACATAAAGATGCCGCTTTCTTCAGCTGTACCAGAAAATTCTGCGACAGTTTCTTGAGAGGGTTGCTTCCTTTTGTATAAATAGTATCTTTCACTTACCACTGACCACCTCGGAGAATAGTGCTTCTTCAGCGCCGACACGACCTCCGGGTACGACGACGTGCATGGCGACTTCGGTAGTAGTAGTCTTCGGAGCGTCACGTATGTTCCTTCTCCAATGGCGCTTAAAACATATGTAGTTTCTTGGCCTCAGCAATTTTATTGACTGTGGTGTAGAGCTCGAATCTTTCGACGAGCACGTCGAAGCTGCCGCTGCCGGGAGCGAATGCCGGTAGCTTGCTGAGAGCCAATGCCGTCTTCAGTTCATGTCCCATCCCACCCTCGTCGCTACTTAGTTGCATCCGCCATGAGAGAAGGACCAAGGCTTTACAGAACACCTTTATTAAAGACACTGCATGCTTGCAGCACAAAGCAACTATTCACACAACAACAGAACAAGAGCAGAATATATACGCCCACCGGCCACTGGCGCATCTACGATAACATGGTGACGTCACGAACACTGTTCATCGGCGATGCCTTTCACGCGGCGTAATGCAGATAGCAACGCAACACAGTGCAACAAAGCAATGATTGGGCAGTTGAGCTCTAACCAAAAGCACGTTTTTTCAGATAATGTAAATACTACTCATGGTTCGAAATAAAAGTGCGTCGTCTCTTCTTCGAATGTGACGTTCGGCTGAGCAATGAAGTCAGATATTTTTTGTGAAGTTTGCTAAGAATTCACATTTTTGACCAAAACTATCAAAACGAACATTTCCCTGTACAGTGAAGTGACATGCCTCACGTACGGGGAAAGTGTCGACGTCACGTGAATAAGAAATAGGCGGTGACTACTCTGAGCGGACACATTTCTTTTGTGACACATATGCGCGTCTTGTTAGCAATAAATCAGTTGAAAGTATTCACTTGTCCTCGTTTCTTGTGTTTGTTATGTGAAGTTTTCCGCTTTGAAAAGTTTAATAGAGGATTACTAACTAGCCCAATCCCACACTTTACTTCCGCACCTACAGACCTGTTCCACGTTTTTTTTTACTGTGAGGTTTATGGCCATCGTTCTAATCCCACCAGGTGAATTTTTCTCATACTTACATTCGAAAGGAATTTCACTGTTCCTATCCCGTGAGAATATATCGAGCCATGGGGAAAGTGGGTCAAGCATGCGACGAAGTATAAAAAAGAATGGGAGCAAGACCCTGAGCTCAAAGGTGCGTTTTAGTGCTTACGTGCAGCGTCCTAGAAACACATGTTTTCCATGGTGACATTAGTCGCAGTGTTCAGCATATCAAGCGAGTTACGCTGGTGATGTGGCAGCCGAGGAAGACGGTAGCACATTTTATATATTTCGCAGCCATTGAATTCGTGCAGCTCTCTTTTAAAGTTATGCTTTCACGAATGGAGACAGAGACTGAAATCCTTCTCCTCGATTTCGTTTTGATGCTATACTCTTGGCGATCATAAGACCAAGGTTGGCGTTCCGAATAATGAAAATAGAAACTAGACAGAGTGTTTGGGTTCAGCTATCCTAGATGAAGTATTTCGAAAATAAGACAAGAAACCGTTTGACAGTGTATTGGCGAGCTTTTCGGTTAACATTCCTGATTACTTAGAGGAAATTGTACTAATTACTTGCGAAATTGCACAAAATACCCTGCTAGGTTGTGCAAAAACTTGCAAAGCAAATCATATCATGTTGTCTCGAGTTCACTATAGGTCGCACGTATGGGGCTGCCCAACGTTGCCGTCCAGAATGGGAATAATGGTGCGAAGCATGTGATCGAGGGCAACAACTCTCTCGAAAAGTATAAAAAGCTCTTTCATGTAACGATACGGCAACAGTGACAAAATCAGAAGGGAGTGACTTTATGTTACTTGCTGTAAGAAAAGAAATTGTACATACACTCAGCCGTGCGCCCGAGAGCGACGTGTGCCACATGACGCTCTGTTAGCCGTGCGCATGGTGTAAGAAAAACATAGTTTTCTTACAGGCCGCGCCCCTGAGGTAGACGCGTGGAATCCGAAATCACGCGGTCAGCTACTGCGGGCGCTTGACGGCCGTACATGGAGCCAGCATAAGCCACGAAGACTTTAAAAGACTTTACTGAGAGCGCCGCACTTTCGCGCGCAAGAGGGGGGGGCACGCAAGATGGGCGCTCTTTATTTTGTTTTACTGTTGCGACATTGAAACGCGGAAAAATAACGAGGTAAAAAGTGTAGCTAGTTGGTAAGAACTGAACGTTGAGCTTTCAAACAAGATTCACAATTTAGCTGACGGGCTTTGTATACAGCAGAAATCCTGTGAAATATGGTGATTCATTTCCGGGAATGAGGAAACGAATGGTGGGTGGGAAACTTATTTCACTGACGCAGTTGTAAAACAAAACAGTGCTGGTACGCTTCATCCGGGTTGTACTATATACGGTATAGGTATATCTCAGATGAACGTCACACCACGTGCTAAATGTAACTTGTTTGTTTTGTTTTATATTGCACCATCGAGTGCAAACTTAGTAAACGATGCATCTGATAAGGCGTATTGCAAAGTTTGCAAATGCAAGCTTAGGCCACACATGCATGACGTTAAAGTGAACACCACGAGACGAAAACACATCGATCACATGAAGGCGACAAAGGAAGTGGCCGCCAGTACACCCATCGACATGTTGTTCAAGCCTTGGCCGTCCAAGCCAACGACAACCAAGACGCAGCTGGCCGAGCTGCGCCTCACAGCTCACGTTGCCATGCCCAGTTCTTTGTGTACTGCTGATCATCTCACTACGGTTGCTAATGTAGAGAGGAAGAAGATTATGTGCCGCAGTGGGTCCCGCCTTTAGCGAGAGGAGCCGAGCGCGAGCTGTTGACCCGACGTTGTGATTCCTGGGTCCGTTGCTGCCATCCGCTTCCCGCGTCAATAGACCTGCTGTGCAAGTACAAGTTACTCCAATAAACCCTGTTTCAGAGTGGTGGAGGTGCTGGGTAACTCAACCTGGAACTTCGCATCAGGAAACTACCTGCCATTCCAGAAATGGCTGAAGAAAACACCCAGCAAGGTACGACCCAGCCTTCGCTGGTCATCGTGCCCACTGCGCTATGCGTGCGCGATGCACCTTTTTTCGACTGTACTGATAAGCAAGACGTAAAAGATTGGCTGTCGACATCTGAAAAAGTAGGCGCAAAGAAAAAGTAGGACGACCCTTCGAACCTGCAACATGTACCCTTCTACCTGAAAGAGTTAGCGAGTCTCTGGTTTAACAACTACCACTCGGAATTCGCCACTTGGGGTGCTTTTAAGCTACGCATTACCGGCGTGGCGTGTTCGGTCGCCCCGAGGTACGCAAGCTTCGTGCCGAACAGCGCCTACGGGGAGGCGCACAGCTTCAGTGCACAGGCTTCACAAGCTACATCGAGAATGTGCTCGGCATGTCCAAGCGCCTTGACCCTTCAACGATAGAAACAGACAAGATCAAACACATCTTGAAGGTCATAGACGACGACGCCTTCCACATGCTGCTGGCCAGGGGCCCATGTACCGTGTCCGAATTCGCCACTCTTTGCCAGAGCTTCGAGGAGTTGCGCAAACGGGTCATGACACGGCGGCCTGCGGCTACCGATGAAACTCTCGTGGTTTTGACTCTCGGTGGAGACCATAACACACTAATGTCGGAAATCAAACGATATGTGCACGAGGAGGTGGCCCGACAACTTTCGTGCTAGTCGTATGTACCGGCAACAGAACCGTCTTCTGAACATCTCGTACCCGCCATCAGGCAGGTAATACAGGCGCAGGTCTCTGAGGCTATACCGTCCGTCTCTCAGACAACACCTGTCACCGCGCCATTGACTTACGCTGCTGTTGCTGCTACTCCGCCACGAACTCCACTTGGGCCAACTCCCCAGCCTGTACGAGTAAAACGGCACCATTTCTAGCAACACAACCAAGCTACAACGGAAACCCTTGGCGCACAGTTGACAATCGCCTGATCTGTTACGCATGCGGATATCCAGGTCACGTGGCGCACTTCTGTCACCGGCGCTTCGGCCGGGCTGCAGCTCCGAGGTAGTCTGACTACTGTTTCCCGGCCCCGTACAACGCACGAGAACTGCCCCGTCGATGTGACCGACAATCAGTGGAACGCGACCCGTCAACAACCGAACTAGACCACCGCCTTGCTGCCGACTACCGACCATTCGGTCCCAGTCGCTCATCCTCACCACGCCGCTACTATTCTCCGTCCCCTCTGCGTCGCCGAAGGAACCCCTTAGCGACAAAAAAGTAACTGCCACAGCTCCGGAGGCACGAACTGCGAAATGGTCACATTGTAAGGGTCCTCGCCCGTCCTGCACAAACATCCTCGAAGTGTTTGTTGAAGGCCTACAAACTGTTGCGCTTGTTGACACCGGTGGCACCGTATCTGTGGTGAGTCTGAAAATCTGCTGTTCGATTCCAAAAGTAACGACACCACTTTCCTACGTTTTGCTGAGTACCGCG
This sequence comes from Rhipicephalus microplus, assembly GCF_043290135.1. Lineage (NCBI taxonomy): Eukaryota > Metazoa > Arthropoda > Arachnida > Ixodida > Ixodidae > Rhipicephalus > Rhipicephalus microplus. Next base: position 226,198,643 of record NC_134702.1, read on the forward strand.
AGCGCACAACCAATTCGACCAGTCGGAGCACGTACGGCGAGAGTAATCATTCAGGACGTCCTGCACCACATCAAGTTTCTGTTGTTGACCACTTGTTTCCACGACGTGACATTTGGATAGGATTTTTTGTCGGGCCACCACGCTGTAATTAACTGCGCTCGCGCGCAGGTGGAATTGGCCGTGTTTTCTGATGCTACATATACCGATAATGAGCGCACTCACGTTGACAAGCTTCTTGTTGCTTCCGACATTGATGTTGCTCCTTTTAGTAGCATCGATGTCTTCGTCAATCGCACGGAATTGTCTGGCTCTTCTGTTGTGTTCTGCCCGAATGACGTTTTCAGTCACCGCCACGGTACGTTTCTGCCATACGCCAATCTTCCACCCCACCAAGATACTTCCAGAATTGTCGTTTGCTATCCTAGCTCGTGACCTCTCACCCTAAGAGCTCACAAAACACTGGGCTGTGTTTTTCCGGTTGAAGACAACGTTATTATGCCCATTGAGTTCCATGACCTTGGCCAGCAACTTCAACTGAACGCTGTTACTCACCTTTTTACGTGGGATGACTACTCCTCAGATATCTTTAATCGTTCCATTGTTAGCAAGCTTCCTCCAGATTAACGGGACTAGCTAATAACCCTTTTACATTCCCAGATTTATTTGACCTTCCTCAAAAAAGCAATGATTCAAACTAACACTGTCGTTCACACAATCTACACTGGAACGCACCTTCTTTTGCAGCAACGCTCCTACCGCATATCATCCAAGGAACAAAGTGTAATATCAGAGCAGGTGGACAATATGCCTCAGCGCGGTGTCATAAAGCCATTGTCTAACCCCTGGTCTTAACCTGTTGTGCTGAGGGAGAAAAAAAGACGGTTCGATTACATTTTGTGTCGACTACCAGCGACGGAACAAAATTACACGGAAAGAAGGAAAGATGTATACCCTCTTACCCGCATTGACGACGCTATCGATGCCCCTCCATGGTGGTGTAGTGACTAAGGTACTGGGCTACTGAGCCGCAGCTCGCGGGTTTGAATCTCAGCTGCGGCGGCTGCATTTCCGATGGAGGCGCAAATGTTGTAGGCCCGTGTGTTCAGATTTCGGTGCACGTAAAAAAAGCCCAGGTGGTCGAAATTTCCGGAGCCCTCCACCTGGGGTCTCTCATTATCATATGGTGGTTTTGGGACGTTAAACCCCACAAATTAATCAACGCTATCGATTGCCTACAAGGTGGAAAATTCTTTTCGTCACTGGACTTACGATCTGGTTACTGGCAGGTTTCGATTACAGAGTGACCGTTCTAAAACAGCGTTCGTTACGCCGGATGGCCTTATACGAATTCACGGTGATGCGATTCGGTCTGTGCAATGCACCTGCAACGTTTGTACGAATGATGGACAGCACTTTACGCGGCCTTAAATGGCAGATATGTTTATGTTACGTTGATGATGTTATCGCATTCTTTTCTCATTTCCCTACTGACATCGACCGTCTGCGCACAATTTTTCAGTGCGTTACGAAGGTAAACATCCATCTTAACCTCAAGAAGTGCCACTTTGAGGCTCGCCAACTTAATATATTTGCCCATGTTGTGTCAAAGGATGGAATTCGCCCCGACCGGGACAAACTTTGAGCCATAGCTGACTTTCAAAGCCGACTTCACTTAAAGAACTTAGAAACTTCATCAGCTTGTGCTCGTATTTTCGCCGTTTCGTCCCCAACATTGCATCAATAATAGTCCCACTTACGCAACCACTGAACGGTCCAGCTAATCTAACTGGACCCGGAATGTGACGAAGCCTTCCTTACACTGCGCCGCTTGCTTACGTCACCACCCATTCTACGCCATTATGATCGAAGTGCCCTCACTGAAATTCACACGCCATTGGCGTTGGTATGCGAGCAGTACTCGCGCAACGAAAGCCCGGTATTCTACAGTACGTCGTCCCATTAGCAAGCGGCGCACTCAAGAAAGGGGCAAAGAATTACTCAGTATTTGAGAAAGAGTGCCTTGCAATTGTTTGGGCGTTAAGCAATTTTCGTCCTTACTTGTACGGACAGAGCTTTGACGTTGTGACAGACCACCACGCACTTTCTAGGTTGGCGTCGCTAAAACATCCTTGAGGGCGCCTTGGACGCTGGGCTCTTCTCCTACAAGAATTCGACATTCGTGTTGTCTACCGCTCAGGACAAAAACACTTTCATGCGGACACCCTCTCACGATCACCAGTGAGATCAAGGGCAGACCTACATTCGAACGCCAACTTCCCCGCCGCTCCCATTTCCGTCTCAAGCATGTCGTCTGAACAGCGGAAAGACCCATGGATAACATCTCTCCTTAACATTCTTTCCGACTCCTCGAGCTGTGTGCGTACCCACGCGCTCGTCACCGCCAAGCCACACATTTCGAGGTACGGGGCGTGCAACTATACCGCAGAAACAGCCACGCGGATGGTCGTAACTGGCTCTTGGTTGTACCACGCCACATGCGATATGCCATTTGTGCGCCTTTTCATGCCGACCCACAACATGCTCACTCTGGTGTGTTTAAAACTTATCACCGGATCCGCCAGCATTACTACTGGCGTGGTATTTACATCTTTGGACGAAAATACATTCGGTCCTGTTCATTGGGCCAACGACGAAAGACAGCGGCCCATTCACCAGAAATATTACAGCCTCTACCGTGTTCGGCGCGCCCTTTGGAACGCGTTGGAATTGATCTATATAGTCTCGTTCCGTGCTCTGCCGCTGGAAATCGATGGATCATTGTCGCCATCGACCATTTGACGAGGTTTGCTGAAACAGCTCTACTACCTACGGCTGCTGCACGTGACATAGCCAATTTCATCTTGCGACGCTTCGTACTGCGTCACAGGGCCCCACGTGAACTAATGAGTGATTGATGGCGTATCTTTTTATCCGAAGTTGTACAACAGCTCCTTCGAGCATGCAGCACGGTGCACCGCACCTCTACAGCCTACCACCCGCAGACCAACGGTCTAACTGAGCGCTTACACCAAACGCTAGGAGACATGCTCACCAAGTATGTCAAATCCGACCAATCGAACTGGGAAGTCATTTTCCCATTTGTGACTTCTGCATACAACACTGTGACGCAGTCAACCACAGGCTTCTCGCCTTTTTTTCTTCTATATGGGCGTGAGCCACGCTCCACCCTTGACACATTTTCGCCGTATCGTCTCGACGCCTCAGAGTTCAACCCTCTTTCTGAAATTGTGCACCACGCTGAAGAGTGTCGTCAGTTGGCCCGATCACTTACCTCGGACAAGCAAGCACTCGAAAAAGACTGCCACGACAGTGAGCAGTCGAGACTTTTCCAGACTTTTGCCGTGCACTCGCTTGTCTGGCTCCGACTGCCCTTCCACTCCCCAGGTCTGTCCTCTAAGTTTGCCCCCAAGATTCACGGTCCTTATCGCGTCGTCGAACGTCGATCTCATGTCACATACGTGATCGAGCCGGTCACGCCATCTACAGACAGGCGACGCCTTGGTCGTGAGACTATCCACTTGAGTCATCTCAAGCCCTATCTCGTGTACTCAGATTTGGGTGCACGGTAAAGAACCCCAGGTGGTCAAAATTTCCGGAGCCCTCCGCTATGGCGTCTCTCATAATCAAATAGTGGGTTTGAGACGTTAAATCCCACAAATCAATCAATCAAGCCCTATCTCGATCCACTCCTATTCTGGCCGCCTTGATTTGCCAGGATGGCTTGCCTTTGTCGCCGGGGTATTGTAGAGAGGAAGAAGATTATGTGCCGCAGTGGGTCACTCCTTCAGCGACAGGAGCCAAGCGCTAGCTGCTTACCCGATTGCTGTGATTCCTGGGTCAGTTGCTGCCATCCGCTTTCCGCGTCAATAGACCTGCTGTGCAAGTACTACTTACGCCAATAAACCTCGTTTCACAAAGAGTGCTTTTCAGGACTCCAGCGTAACAGAAGGACTGACTTCTGGACGTAATAAATGCAGAGCCATTGTTACCAAGGTCCTCAGTCAAACATTCTTCGACATGCTGGTGAAAGACATAAGACAAGTAGAATATTCTTTTATTGTGGATCAAAGTACCGACAAATGCTGCACTGAAGAGCGGGGCATTGTTGCGCGATATTTTTCTCGCAAAAGCGACAACTTCGGAACGCGATTTTCGGGACTTGATACCATAACCGACGAATTCACGAATGGCATCTATTTGGCACCCAATTCCTTTCTGCACTCATGCAAGTTGGACATGTCAAACTGTTGGAACCGATACTTACGGCACCAGTGTTATGGCCCGTAAGCACCATTCGCTGTACTCCCTTCCCTAATGAAGACAGATAGCCCTCACTCATTACATTTGGCTGGTAGTGTGGCGAACACTGTTATGCCATCGAATTTTGAGTTTCTTTTATGGAAAACATACAGGTGGGTTTTGAGCTCGTCTAGAAGAGAGGACCATTCTCCATTGGTTTATGCCACGCTTAATGACAGTGACCCCCTCAAACTCGTCAGCATGACCAACACTGGGTGACGGTGTCGTGATCTCGGGGAGCCATATTCTTGAACAATGTAATGAGCTTAAACTGCACTTTCAGGTGGCTTATTCGGCGGAGCGCTTTTATACAGGACGGCTGTTGCATGATATGTTTGAGGATGAACTATATATATGTACATGCTTTATTTTTCAGCCAATAGTGGAGTTTGTTAGGGTCAATGGGCTGTTTTAGATGGAAAATACGGACCCCGCTAAGCTCTTTGAGGACTTGGGCCACCTTTGCGGTCAGTCCTTTAAAAAATAATGCTTTGTGAGCATGCGTCCAAAACTGCTGATTGAAAAGGAAACCTGACGTTGCCCACTTGAACACGGAGTGTCCGATTTTAGAGGTAACTTTAGCGTACGCAGCTGATCTACCGACGAGAACGAACGCGTTTCGACAACTCAGTGAATATCTGGTGATAGCATCGGCTCGCGCAACGATTGCCCCACTTGCGTTCCTGCACTGTCTGCGCCCTGGATCAACGCAGCGACACTTAGCTGTCTGACCTTACCGCTTAAGGACAGAGTTGCCAGACGTCTCAGACGAGGCCGTGGCATCGCCTCCAGGCTCTCTTCTCCCGGACACCATCGACGACCACGACTTACCACCCTTGGCGCCGTTCGCTTCAACGTTGTGCGTGGGACGCTCGCCAGGACAGTTCCGTAGTCCCGCCGGTTGCATCTGGCGGCGGCAGCGCTTTCACAGAGCTTATGATGCAGCCATCACAACCAGCCTCCACTCCGGAACGCAGTGCAAAACGCATGGCTGACTCACAAGTGAATGCAGATGATTTCTCTGCTTCAACCACACCGGCAAGCAAGCGGGAATGCCAAAGCGCACTCAGCGCACAACGCAGCAAGCGTCGTCGCCCCGTTGACGTTTGCGGCAGAGCTTCCAGATGTTGACATAACGCACCAAACTCACGGATAGGCCTACGCACACGTGCTGACTGACTCCCACACTGCCCGTGCTACTGATAGAACACGCTGTTAGCGCACGCTCGCGTACATGAAAAGTCAAAGTAGCACCGCGAAAACTCTTAGCGGCCGTCCTTGCTGCTTTGGGGCGCCGAGACAGCAGCGACAGCCTGTCGGTCGCCCCACTAGAGTATAATATAAGGGAATGCTACGGGCGCGACATTTCTGCATATGTAGGCCTACGCAGAGTAGTTTGACTTGACACACGTCCCGTAACGCTGTGCAAAGTGAAGGGGACACGTTAGTGTTTTTTTCTAGACGCAGACACCACCTAACGTTTTAAATACTTGTAAAAAGGCGGGACTTTCTCGCCGCGTGTCAGAAAGCGTTGTAAAGGTAAATAAATACAACGGTTTTGCTGGTGTGCGCTGCGTTTTGTCCACAAAGCACAAACCATTTAGGTTGCCTAAAGTAACAGCAACGCGCACTCGCCGAATCGCTGCTGGTGGCGTGTACCTATCGGCGAATAGGCACAACTTGAAGACAAAAAGAGGCGTTGCTATAAAAACCAGCCCTTTACGAGAAACTTGAGTTTTTTTACACGTTTACTGCCAAAGAATAAAAATTATCTCCAAGCATGATGTTGGTTCGAGACACGCCGGGAGTGCGGTCTCCATCCTTCTCATTGGAACACGTGTTTAAAGGCGGTCTCACACGCCCTGTAAAAATTACTTATTAGGCCGCGACAGATACGTACACAATTGACATCTTTTCCTAAATTTTGTATGAAGCGGCTCTTTATCAAAGTGCACTTGTGTTCTTGCATTTGCTGATGTAAAGCCTGTTTCACATGCCGCGATGGCAGCGAAAACAAAAGTATTCCGTTCGCTCCAATCACTGTGCCCGAAACCGCCGCTAATGATGGTTTCGTTTCATATGGACCGCGAACGGTCCACGCTTTTCACTCTGCGGCTGCTGCGACGGGAAAGGTTGCTTGCTGACATTGTCTTTCACAGACATAACGTAAATTTTCAAGCGTAATTTAAAAGTTTGTGCGCTACGCCAATGTGGAAACTTTATGAACAACATCAACAACTACGCGTGTTGCGGCGTTTGAGAACATTTGCAATAAAAATGCGTAGTGCGCAACAACAGCTTTTGCATTTCAGTACAAGAAAAAAGTGGCGGACATTCTGATGCTCTAATGACCACCAGGGAGTAACGGTAACATATGTATGGTGTTCGAGTATGTTTAGTCTATTATTTTTGTTTTAAAGAAATGCAAGAAAGAGGTTTTGCAAACAATCACTGGAGGTTAGGACACTATTTAGAGAAATCGTAGCAGGCTGCTGCAGGATTAACCTCATTTATGGGTATCATATTACTGCGCACACCCAATCGCCGATCACAAGATCCTGCGAACTGTTTACGTTCTCTTTATTATGTCAGGCATTTTTCATTTAGATGCTACAACCACACTTCTGCATATCACTGTCCTTTCGGCATGTCTCTTACAGCAACAATTAACACAAATGAATGATAAAATGTTTGTTTTATGTGTGCCAAGCAATCATTTGTGCTCCCAGCATACTGAACTAATTACGTATCTTTATTGCAGAACACCAAACATTGTGGGTGTGATGAAACCTCACCATGGGAGGTCGTGTAGGCTGAACTCCTGTGAAAGATTCAAGGACGAAAAACAATGGCAATGTTGTTATGACTCTAGCGCTTGTTTATTTACTTGATTTTTTAGACATATAATGAGTTGAGATCAATAAGAAGATGTGATAGTGTGGGTGTGCAAGAGAGGTGATTTTTTTATTACAACGCTACAAAAATGTGCGCACTTTTAGACACAAAAGTAAGAATTGGCGAGCATGTAGCATTGCTTGAAGCCAATCATACATGGCACTATAAAGCACACCATTTGATAAAAGCAAGGGCTTACTTACATAATTTAGTGGATCATAACAACGAGGTGACCGGCACGTGAGGGATACACCTGGACAGAGAACGAGGAAGACGAAGTGTTTTTGGAAAACAGTGAGGCTGGTGACAATGGCTGCCAGATTGAAGGCGTGTTAAGTGTACTTCACTTTTGTGTGTTTAGTGGCTGTTACATTTGGTGGCGATGAGTTTCTTGTCTGGAAGATTTTCGGTGAGCCCTGAGCAAGTCGATCAACCCCATCTCGTCCTTGCTGACGGAGCCACTCTCCCTACTCTCGGCAAAGTTTGCTCGAATGTGTGTGCGAAGACAGCAGGAGACAGCGGTTCCTTGTGGTCCCAAACCTGCGTATGCTAGCGATCTTAGGCTGTGATTGGTGCGCAGAGTTTAGCATTAGTTTGCAGTTTAACGGCACTGATTACACCATTGAACTGATATCTACCGCTTCGACACCGATTCGAGCAAGTGTTCTAAACCTGCAGTAAAGCTTGCTCTAGGCAGTCGTATTTCTCGTTAAGTCATGTCGTTCACAGAACATTTGACAAAGCGCGCTCCATGCTCGCTGACAACTACCGCATGCTAAAAAGTCTGATTGATAAATTTTCTTCGAAAGTCGGCATTCTAACAACGAGCACGAATACGGCCAGGGGTACAAACAGAAGTGGAGAACTTGAAAGTGGAAAACCATCGCTTCTATTCAATCCCGTGATAACGGCGACTTCAGTTACCATCCCCTTGTCGTCTGCTGCGTGGGTTCATGTTTGCGGCATATTCACGGGGTGAATGATGATGAATGGGCGAAGCTCCGGAGGGATTCATCGGTAAACTGTGAATCTTCCGTGTAATTCGCCCAGTCGATCATCATGTAAAGACGTGAGAAACGCTGTGTGTGTATATACACAAATCAACTTTTATTTGTTCTTAGACGATGAATGGCTTGCGATGTCCCTTCATTATGACGGCTTTATGGTCTGTGAAATGAAGGAAGAGCGGTTCCTGTATGGGTTGCAGTGGGCAATTTGCAAATACTAGGTCTATGCATGTTCCTCGGATCGTGGTAGGTTTCATATGGTCAAACGATATACGTCTGAGTGCATATCTAGAAGCCATATGTTGGATAAGCCAATTATTGTCTATGATAGCCACGTTAAAGTCTCCAAGTAGTACAAATGGTCCATTCTTGTATTTGTTCTCATAATTTCGTAACGCCGTGTCTATGAGTGTCTTGATGTTCCCGGTCGACAGGTTGGGTGCGAGGTACATGGTCATGAGGACGATTCCAGAGTCAAAGAGTTTGATGGCTGCATATTCTCCGTTTTGGCTTTGACTCGTGAGTGGTAGTCTGAGATCTTCAGCCGTTTCCGTTTGCCTCACGTAGATGGCGACACCACCTGCCGGACATTCTGACTCGTCGTCATCCACGTCACCGTCGTCTTGCACGTTCGCGAGGCGGCTCGAATCAATTTTGATTTTGAGGTACTTGTATAACGGAGAATGCTCGAGGTGTTTGAGCCACTCGTGCATGTTACGTTTCTTAACGAGACCTTTCTTATACGACGGTTTGCACACGAGCCGGCACTTGAGATGAACGTCGATGGCCACGTCGTCCGGAACGTTCCGAGGTAGGCATTGAACCGTGTTGGGGACGTTTATCGGAACGTTAACCACTTGCCCCTTGATGCGGTACTGTCCGCTTCCGTGCGTCAACCGCCTTATGCTCATGAACAGTAGACGAGGAGCGATCAGTCGTTCCTCAACGGGGTTCAGAGGCGGCAAGTGATCCGGTTTGGGTGGGTACGTGTAGCCATAAGATACGCTCTTTAGAGGCACCTTTCCCGCCACTAGCGAATTCTTGCAGCTCGAGCAAACATTGTAGTCACCGCCACTGCTGCTGCCGCCGTCGTCGGCGGGGAACTCGCGCCGAAGCACGGCAATGGCATTACCCCGAGCCTGGTCGTTCTTGATGGAAGATATCGTGACTAGACTGTTCGAGAACCACAGTCTATCACACACACCACAGCTATGGCCAAACGAAACGTCCAGGAAGTCGCGCTTGAAACGCGCGTCGGCACCTTCGTGTTCTTTCTTGGCGCGCTTTGCAGAAGCCTCTCGAACTCTCGCTTCGCGGTTCGCCTGTCGATACGCACGCTTTCTCGCCGCTTCCCGTTGTGTGGCGTTCGGCAGGTCCTGTTCACGCCGCAGCCGTGCCGCTGCGGCCTCTTTTTCACGTACGGCAGGATCTTGGCGGCGGCGTCGCGCCGCTGCAGCCTCTCTTTCACGTACGGCAGGATCTTGGTGGCGGCGTCGCGCCGCTGCAGCCTCTTTTTCACGTACGGCAGGATCTTGGCGGCGGCGTCGCGCAGCTTCACGGAGCGCTTCTGCCTCGCGCGCTCGCACATCGGGATTCTGTCTGCGAGCGCGCGCTGCTGCCGCCTTGCGCTCTCTCCGCTGTGCAGCCTTATCCATCCGGCGACTCCGAGCGCGCGCCAACAGCGAACGGATTTTATTACAACGCTCCCCCTAGCGTACGTCGCCGCACTAAATCGAACGATTGCCTTCAACCAATGACACGCGCCATATGTGACATCATTCCTATTTTATAAGATCTCGCGTCTTTCATCAACTACAAGTACCGCTTTCTAGTTTATAACATCTTGCATCTTTTCATCATCAGCTACAAGTACCACCATCTAGTAAACACTACAAGAACTAAACGAGAGGTGGCTACATACAGGAGACGGTACCGCCATCTAGTGAACACTGCAAGAACTAAAGTAGAGGTGGCTACATACAGGGGACGGTACCGCCATCTAGTGAACACTGCAAGAACTAATCTAGAGGTGGCTACATACAGGCTACAGGGGACGCACAGCCCACGCCCTAAGGAGCTTCGCCCCTAAAAGTCTGATTGATAAATTTTCTTCGAAAGTCGGCATTCTAACAACGGGCACGAATACGGCCAGGGGTACAAACAGAAGTGAAGAACTTGAAAGTGGAAAACCATCGCTTCTATTCAATCCCGTGATAACGGCGACTTCAGTTACCATCCCCTTGTCGTCTGCTGCGTGGGTTCCTGTTTGCAGCCCCGATAAGTCCGAATGTTGACAAGGACATTCTTGTAGAAAGTGCCGTTTGTTCCCGGCCTGGAGGCGAATTCGCGATGCCGCGGGCCCTCCATCGCTGTTCCAGCAAAACCTTTGCAGTGCTTCTCTTCAACCTGTCCAACAGCATCATGTGCGTGCCGTCAGGCACCATCCTTGGTACCTGTACCTACCTTGAAGCATCGTCCTTCGTAGCAGTAGTAAAGCCCTAAGCACCTTCGCCACCAAGTGCATTGCCCTTCGACTGGAATGAATTCAACTTCGACCCCAACTTGACTGCGTCACAGAAAGCTGAGATTCAAGCACTTCTACAAAAGTTCGGTGACTGCGTGGCGATATCACCCAGTGAGCCCGGTAACACTCCTTTGGTGCAGCACAAAATCGACACGGCTCTGAAATTTCCGTTCGGCATCACCCGCGTCGAGTCTCTGCCTCTGAACGCGCAGAAATCGCTAAGCAAGTTGATGATATGATTAAGCGTGGTATCATATCGCGCTCGTGAAGTCTGTGGTCGTCCCCCGTAGTTCTTGTAAAAAAGAAAGACGACACAATCAGTTTCTGTGTTGACTATCGACGGCTAAATAGTGTCACCAAGCCTGACGTGTATTCGCTTCCTCGTCTTGATGATGCTCTAGACCGCCTGCATTGTGCCCGTTTTTTTCACTACGCTGGATCTTCTTTCTGGCTATTGGCAGGTGAAAATAGACCCAAATGACGCTGAGAAGAACATCTTTATAACTCCGAATGGCCTATACCAGTTTCACCTCCTGCCATTTGGTCTCTCCAACGCTCCTGCTACATTTCAGCGAATAATGGACCGGGTTCTTGAGCAGCTCAGGTGGTCGATGGCTTTGGTCTATTTAGACAACATAATTGTCTATGCTCCCACGTTTCCCGAACAGCTCAGGCGTTTGGAAATGGCCTTGCGTGCCCTCCAAGACGCTCGCCTTTGCAATAAACCTTCCCTGTGCTTTTTTGGCTTTTCAGAAGTTAGTTACTTGGGGCACGTTGTCTGCGCCAAAAGCATTAGCCCTGATCCCACGAAGCTCTAAGCCATTGCCTGTATTCCGCCTCCCACCACGGCTAAGCAGCTTAAAAGTTTCTTGGGCTTCGCTTTATACTTCAGACGCTTTGTCCCTGACGCTTTGTCGCGCAGTACCTCTCAACAAGCTACTGAAGAAAGAAGTTAGCTGGAAATGGGGACCCGACGAAGAAGCTGACTTGCGCGACCTCAAGACTTCCCTTCAAGCACTACCGACGCTCACACACTATGACGAGAATGCCACGACGATTCTACACACTGATGCCAGTGGTCTTGGCCTCGGCGCTGTTCTCTTGCAAGTTAACCAGGACGGGCAGTAGAGACTGGTCGATTATGCTAGCCGCCGGCTGAGTGAACCAGAGAGCCGATACCACGCCTCTGAACTTGAGTGCTTGTTGGTAGTTTGGGCAGTCGAAAATTTCGTCCGTACGTTTGTGGTAAAAGCTTCACGGTCGTCACTGACAATGTCGCCCTTCACTGGCTTCAAACAAAGAAAACTCAATGCTAATTTTGCCAAGTGGGCTCTAACTGCAAGATTACAACTTTTCTATTGTACATCGCAGCGGCGCTCGCCATTAAACGCTGACTACCTTTCTCGTCACCCGACAGCTTTCAGCGACATCTCCACAGTCTGTGCAGTGCTTGATTTACGAACTACACAGCTACAAGACACAGAAATTGTCGATATAACCCGATGACTATCCGGGGAAGTACGCACTCCCAAGCGTCGTCGTGAAAGTCTTTCTGCGTCGTATGGCGCCCGAGAGGGAATTCTTTATCACCAAAATAATCGGGATGGGCCATGCGTGCCTGTTGTGCCGGTAGTCATGCGACAATCAGTGCTGTTCATGTGCCACGACGCTCCGACTGCCGGTCACCTCGGGCTGCACAAGACGCTGCCATGCATCAAAGAGAGGTTTGGTGTCGGCGCTGCACAGTGAGATTTCGCGCTACGTTTTGTCGTGCACAGTCTGTCAAGCACGGAAGGCTACCACAAATCCGCAACCAGTCCCCATGCAACCCATCCCTCCACCTGAAACACTTTTTGAGAATCTGGGACTTCATTCATATGGGACCGTTTCCACATATGTCACGTGGCAACAAGTTCCTCATCGTTGCCAAGGACTTTCTCACGAAGTGGACCAAATTCAGGGCCGTCCCTGACTCTTCGACTCTGCACGTCCTCACGTTGATCAACGAGTGCGTCATTTTTCGACACGGAACGCCATGCTTGCTCATCGCTGATCGTGGCACGGCCTTCACGTCCCGCGCATTCAGCAACCTACTGAACGACCATGAAATTCAGCATGCCGCAGTCACTCCTCAGCACCCACAAACAAACGGCCTCGTGGAACGTAGAAACCGTGCCATAAAGAACATACTTTCGTCATGTGTGAGTCCCAGTCATTACAACAGGGACGAATACATCACCGCAGCTGTCTTAGCTCTCAATGCGTCACAGCAGGATATCACACGGGAGTCACCATTCAAGTTTGTCTATAGAAGAACGCCAAGGCTTCCGCAAGAGAGTTTCTTTGGTTTGTACACATCAACGGAATACCGTCTGGATAATACCAGTACGTCGGAGCTTCTTCGGAAGTCTCGCTTTAGAGCGCACCTGGCATTAGCGCATCGTCAGGCGAAATTCCGCTCGCCTGACAATGCAACGCTGCTACAATTTCGCCTGACGATGCGACGATGCTATTAAATGCTGAACCGACGATGCTACAAGAAGTACAGGCAAAACACAAATACGTGGAATGTTAAAAAATAAGAGCGTTATGAAACTGAAAGACATACAGAGAAAATAACAAGAAAACATTCACGGTCGCGCTTCTGAATATTTAAGTGCGACGCAGCGCACGCAACTACAAATACTTATAAGCTGCTTATAATAAAATAAGTTTAAAAAGAGTCGCAATAAAAAGTTCCATACTGACCAGGCCAGCTCTTGGTGCACGTAGGGGAGTTGACAGGGCGTCGCTGAAGATCACGCCAGCTTAGTAGACGACGAGGGTGCCCGGTATTGCTGCCGTTTTGATACGTTGCGCGGGTCACTCTGCTGGCCGTCTACGCGATACTCGCGACACCGACGACCGCACTTATTCCTGACTGCACGTCAACTGCTCATTCCAAAGCAGTCCAAACTCTTTCGGGACGTCCCGTCCCCTCTCGAGTTCATTTATTCTTCCTCTACACATGTTTCTCTTTTCGGTACAGGTGTAAAAAAGACGCGGCGGTGCCGCCGCTGCATCGCCAGTCAGCGGATGTCGTCTTCCCAACACAAAAGCGCCCTTCCTTAGACGAAGGGGCGTGCGGCCAAAACGAGGATTCCAGACTTTTGTGACAAACAGCCTCCCTGGCCCGTTCTTGGCAGCGCAGCACTCCCTGATTCCCTTCGTGAAATAGGGCGGAAATATCCTGGCTCAAGGCAGGTAAAATCACAAGTCGTCGGTACAACAGAAGAATGCCATCGTATACGCTCGGTCTGTCCCTTTCCATCCAAAACGACGTGGCCTGCAGAGACACCTGGAATTCGTCGGCCCATCTTTCAATGCATTAGGTCATGGCTGCGGACACCATTTCGAGCTTGATGCTTGCGCACATACTCCAGGCATCTTGCTGCCAGCGGAGGAAATTCCTTAAACACTTCACTGATGAATAGCTCTAGCGTCTCTATTTAGGGGGTAGCCGGCACTTCAGAGGGCGCTCGTGGCAAAGTGTCTGCTGTATCCAAGTGCTTCACAGGCACATATTTTACGACATACTGATCAGTTTTATCCGCATTCGTTGTATGCGAGGTGGTACGAGCTCTAGATCTTTTTTACGCAGTATTATAACCAGAGGTCGATGGTCTGTCTCTATTTCCAAGGTGAGGCCGCAAAAGAACTGATTGTATCGTGAAACAGCCCAAGTCCAAGTGAGATACTCTTTCTCTGGCTGGCTGCAGCGAGTGCTCTTAATCGTACGAAACGGCCCGTCGAGTACCTTCATGCAGGTTGGTCCTGTAGGAGTACCGCTCCCAAACTATAGGAACTGGCATCAGCGGATAGTGTTATGTGGTAGCAGCAATCGTATTGTGTCATGTACGTGTCGGAGCTCAACAACAACTTAAGTCGTGAGAAGGCAGCTTTTTCTCTGGGACACCGAGTCCAGGTGCTGTTTTTGTTCAAAAGGGCTCCATACCATCGGATAATGGAGGTGTGAAGCTTGCGACGTGGTTGTTCATTCCATGTAACCACAGCCTTCCACTGACGTCAGTAGGCGGCGGCAGGTCCTTGGCAGCCTTAACCTTGTCGGAGTCTGGTGAAATTCCGTCTGCTCCCACCACTACAACCACGAACTTCACTGAGGTGACCCGACATGCACACTTTTTCTTGTTGAGAACAACACCCCCTTCTTCCAAGTGGGCCAGGACGGCATTCAGGCGCTCGTCGTGCTCCTGACCATCTTTGCCGAAGCGAAGAATATCGTCCATCATATTCACAACTTCAGGCAAGTGCTCAAGGATTCTTGACATTAACTGTTGGAAGTACTCAGGTGGCGCGGCAATACCAGAAAGCAGTCTCTTATAACCATACCGACCGAACGGCGTGATGAAAGTCGTGAGTTTCTGGCTGTCGGCACTAAGCTTCACCAGATAGAAGCTAGACCGCGCCTTCAACTTAGCATACACTTGTGCTCTACCCAACTGGCCAAGAATCTGTTTCACCATTTGCAATGTAAAGAGCTCCCTTTCAATGCATTAGGCTCCGTCAGGCCCACACAAATTCTGTAGCCACCAGATGACTTGGACACGACAGTAAGAGTTCGAAGCGCCACTTCGTTGTCGTCTCTACCTTGCGTAAGACATCCTGCGACTCCAATTCATCCAGCTCTCTCTTGACAACGTCGTTTAAAGAATTAGAATCCGCCGTCGGCACTCAAGGAAAATGGACTCGCGCTGGGCTTGAGGCGTATGTGGTATGCAGCTTGCCGAAGTTTCCCCAGTCATTGGAAAATTTTTGCTTTAGGTGAATCAACGCACTCGGCAGATTCCACGAACTGAACACCCTCACGGCTTAAAGTGCAGGCAGCCCAAGTAGGTGTGTACGCTGACGGTCAACCACATACAAGGTCAGCAATGTGGCTCTGTCGCGCCACTGTAATGTCGCTTTGAAGGCACCGAGAACATGAACAGTCTGTTCACGCGCGTCAAACTTTCCCTTCAACGAAATCTAGCACCCACGGTCGACCTGGGAAATACGGCGAGACCACAGACACCTATGCACCAGAGAATATCTCAATCTCGACCGAGTGCCCGTTAACAGGTATTTTCGCGTATATTGCTTGTCGTGAATCCACAATATGAAGTTCGTAAAACCGTGCTGGTTGTTTCTGTTCTTTATACAAATTTCGGCGAAGTTCTCTACCTTTTTGCAAAAAAGGCACACCAATTTTAGGGCCGCGCAGTCTTTGCGACAATGATGCTAACGCCCACAAAAGCGACACGAAAGCGCAGCCGAGTGTTAGGACTGCAAGTGAGAACGAGACGAAGGGGTGGTTGTACTATTTCGACGAGCCGAATCGATGTTTAGCGTTTTGTATATGGCGTTACCCACAGTCAATTTTTGGCGGGATAACTGCTCTTTCTCTGCTTCCCCGTGAATGAAGGATTCACACAGCGCTTCTTCGGCGGTAAGTTTTGTGCACCGGCATAAATGATAAGACAGCATCTCGTCACTTATACCTAGGACAAATCTGTCACGCACAGGACGATACTCGACAAGCGGACTGTTGCAGTTGAAGCGCTATAGCAGGCTATGTAATGACGTAAAAAAGTCATGCACCGATTCGCCTGGCTGCTGAATGCGGCGGTGAAAACGATGGCTTTCATGTATCTCATTGACTAGGTGCACGAAGTGGGAATCTAATTTCTCTTAGACAGAAGTGAAATGAAGCATCTCTGGTGCAGATACCCCCAAGGACGAAAGAATGCATCTTTCTTGCGGTCCCGTACAGTAAAGAAGCGTCCGTACCTGGTCCTCATCGCTGGTATTGTGCAGGCCAGCCACGAAAGCGCAGTCTTAGAACGTTGAAATCCACGTTGGCTATTCTCCAGAGTTATAAAACGTGAAATTTGCTGCAGGACACAATCTAGGTACGCCCGCCTGAACGTTGTTCGCTTTGGCTTCGGCGGCGACTCATGTCACGTCATTGGGCATGTCGGATTAACGGCGTAACCCCACTTCTGACACTATGTTCATCCTAAGAGCCGAGAAACGGGGCGGACTGCTGGCAAGCGGACACAAATAAAAAACGTTTATTCCCTCTCCCCAAATCCCCTATGTACGCTCGGTAGACTGTAGCGCCTTCTTGTGGCCACATGGTTCAAGGAACACTGGCAGCGCCTTCTACAGCAGTTTCGGCTAGTTGATAGGTCATGACGATTGTTATAGCGCAAGCTATTGAAGACAACCAAAAGACAAAAAGACGAGCGCTGACTTCAAAGTTTATTGTACAGACCACGAAAACATCATGGGATACAAAAAAAACATGTGACAAAAAATGTAAAAAGCAAACATGACTAAGGCAAAAAAATAAAAATGTATAAAACCAAGAAAGAAATCTAAGGAAACGTTACAAAAAACTAAAAGATTTAGCTGAGCGCGTAAGGAGCTACGTAGGTTATCCTAGCTAACAACTATAGTCTGCATGAAACGATTTAGGTTCACTTCGTTCGTGCCGCAGTTGCGGTTTACAATTCTCAAGTTCAGCCTCACTGTTTGCTGGATACAGTCTTCAAGTATTCTTAACGTTTTGCCATTGCACCCGGTTGAGTGTACGCTTAGTTCTAGAATTCCAATGCAGTACACTACCGGTATTGGTTTTCCTTTCGCTACGAGTTTTATATTCCGTTCATAGTGGGACCTCCCAGAGCTCCTGTATATTTGCCGGCAGAAGAGAGAAGCTCCGCTTTCTGAGATGAACATATCAGTCCTTCATTACACACGTAACAAACTAATGTTTGAAATTACCCGTAGCCGTCAATGTAAAAATGTTCTTCCTTAAAACAAAACGCGTAATGATGAAACTTGCAATACAAGAAGGACGACTGATTCCCTCTAAATTCAGGTGTAATGCTGATCTTGAATTGGATCACCATATGGTGCTCCTCTCAATGTGGACTAAATCGGTAATTTTCTCAAATTGGTAAATTTTCGTAAAATGCAAAAGGATTGGTGGTTTCTAATATTTTAATGCAAAACATGCATTTCGAGTGAGAAGAATTTATTGTTAAAATATTCATACATAGAACATTATTGCATATGAAAAATTCGGAAATAAAATATTTTGGCAAACTTCGAGGAGTTATGCATGACTGAAAAATTACAGTAATATCACTCGGCTTTGAACACCTTATATGAACACTTTTTTAGGATCTCTACAAGCTTACTTTTGCAATGAGGAACGATTTTCATGTGATAATTGGTCTGACAAGGAACACTTGGAGGATAAATTCTTTGAAATATTGGAGAACTGCAGTTTCTAAAACGAAAAACGCAACGTTTTTTAAGTTTTATTCATAATGATGATTAGAGGAGTTTTGTGGTTCAAGGACTATGAGTGGGCAAACAGCGCCATTTCTTCTGTGCAATCCAATTGACGACCAATGATTGCGATGACAGCGTGTATTATTACTGTATGGGTGCCTAAAATCTCGCACTGTATGCACCAGATGACTGCGGGCTCAGAGCGTGCTGCCTTGTTGCCAGGTGCGTCGCGACATCTGTTGCAAGCGAGGCGAAGCAACGCCCTGCACTGCCACGCGAGCAGACGGTCCCCAAACAAAACGTGAAAGTTCACAACGCAAGTGTGCCTATAGGCCTGTTTCACGCTCTTCTTCTCCTGGAATTTTGTGCTGAATTCATGTGAAACGCCGAGAAGACCTTCTGTGACAGTGCGGAATGTCTACAACATGTTAATTGCAAACTGCGGAAGCAACTTAAGTGGTACAGTACCGGTAACTTGAAACAGGCCGATTTAGGGCTATGTAAAGCGATACTTTCGTTTCCATAGTCTTCACTTCGGATCATATTGGATTTATCGGTCCTAAAAACCGGCTTTTAGGTGCCGAAAATGGGCGGGTAAGACACTGTTTGAGGGCCCGTAAATCGTAAACATAGGCACAATAAACTTTGACAACAGTCCAATTTTCGAAAAAATACTTAGGCCTACGACACAAAAGCAAACAAATAGTTTAGTTTATGATGGTACAAAGATGTCAATTCTTTAGCATATCTATGAACTTTTTTTCTCTGCAGGGTTTGCAAATACAGTCTCTCCTTTTCTAGTTTAGCATGGTGAATAAGTGTACACCGTTGAACACTCTCCTGGATCTCTTTCTTTTTAGCAGCATGGCTGAGAAGGGTAAAAGAAAGGAGCAAATAGCCAGAGCCCTAATAGGCCAGAAGAGTCATTTTGCTTCGTATAACCTTGGCATAACAACACAAGATTGAGTTCTTTGTCTGTGAACACCTCAGGGCTCTTCACCAGGTTTGATAATTTAGAACAGGCAAGATGAATGCATGAACTGGGCGCTCATAATCTATCTGCTTGACGAAGATGACGAAGGAGTTTTGTCGTTCAGTTTCCAGTTTCTTTCTCAGCTAATATCTTTCTCTTTTTCTTTTTGTCTATCGTAATTCATCTTTCGCACCCAGCACTGCTTGTAGTGGTCCTTAAGTTCTCTGCTCTACTGCGGGGACTCTTTCTGCAAGACTCGAAGGAGAAGATATGGTGGTGGACCTGCCAATGCAAGGAAGTGTCTGAGCTCTTCAGTGGCATCAGAAGCTACCGATTTCGAGTCTGATGCTAGGTATGGCCCGGATGCCTTTCAACCTACCAAGCATCGACGCCCAAGACGGAAGTTGGCGGCATCGTCCTCAAGTGAAGAGATTGTAGTATACAGCAGCATTGTGCAAATGTGGCAGTTCTTACTTGCCTTTCGACGTAGCTCTGTAAGCCTGAAAGCTCTCTCCATACAGACGCTTCATGACATTTTCTTCAAACTTGCGCCTAGTTTGGTTCAAGAAGTTCGAATGAATTCTAAGAAAAATATCTTTACCGTAGACCAACAAATCAGAAGATGGTGAAAACCCTGCTAGGTTTCTCAGCTATGCAACGTCAACGTGCGTGGTTTTGTCCCGCTGGGCGCTAATGTAACAGCTGTTGTTATAGCGGATGTTGACCTAAAACTTTCAGACGACGTTTTGAAGTGTTTATCGTTTCCAGGCCACTGTGAAGAGTCATCACCGCTCAATGGTTTGGCTCTTCTCTGTGTGTGAAGACTCATCTACCAATCTACCAATCACTCTCACCTACTAATCATCGCTCACATTTGTAAGCATGACCAGCTTTTGTTAGTAGTCTTTCACTCACTCCCCTTTATTCGCACCATTCATCGCTCACTGTGAAATCAGAGCAGAGCAAGTATGGGTCACTTTATTCTTTAGTAGGACTTAAATGCGAGCGCGTTCGAACCTATCCAATGCTGGGGGTTTATACCAGCACTTCTCCCATTTTTTTCCTTCGTATCTTGTTTGCTGACGGTAAATGCAATCTTCAGTGCCTACTTTTTATCATGTGCTGCTTACACACTGTTAATAAATTGAGCTCGTGATAAGAAAGTACCCTCTAAAAAGTGATGTTTCTTGTTGAGGTTAGAACAGTTTTTTTGTTTCTGCAGATATGACGCTGAATAAAAGACCCAATGACCAAGAAAGCTCGCCTTGACCTGCAACGCAGGTTGCCTGGTACTGACGGTGCTTAAGCAAACGGTCACAGACAATTCGACCCTCACGGATGCTGCCGAAGCAGTCCGGCGTCGGCAGCGGCGTCGGTGCCATCGTTCTACCTCAAAGACGGCGCAAGCTCGAAATGACAGCGCCACCTCTACTGCTGCACCATTACGTCAAGACGCAACAGGACCAACAAATTCAAAGAAGACTTTGGAGAGGGCCATCTCTACAGAGCAATGGTCTATTCTTCCAAGACATTCGCTAACCATAGAACGTCAGCAGAGCATGCCCACTCAGGGGTCTTCACCAACCACTGACGACACATGTAGGAAAGATGGCAAATTCATAGCTATACTTCGTTCTCTCATGAATGCCATTCGGCAGATCTTGTTGGACATGAGGACAACGTCTGCTCTAAGTGCCCTCAAAGCACTGGACGCCTTCAGCCCGGTACTTGAATCGCTCGAGTAGAAATATGGCTAACGATCACCATCATTTCTAAGAAGCCTAGGAAGCATCCATCCTTCAGTGCAGCTACAGTAGACTAAAACCACGTCTTTTCGGACTTTCGCCAGTTAGTGTGCGTCATTGTGTTCCAAGTCATCAGCATTGTGAACCCATTTGTGTGCGAGCTCTCCCTTCTCTCATTTCTTCCATCTTTTAAGCTCCCTTATCCCTATTCCAGTGTAGGCGTGCGAGCTCTCCTTTCTCTCATTTTTCAATCTTTCAATCTCTCTCATCCCGATATCAGTGTAGGGTAGCATACCGGTCGCTCCGGACTGGTTAACAACCCTGCCTTGTCTTTCCCTCCTGTTCCTCCTCGGGCTTACGAAAGCAGCAACATCGCTCGAGAAGCAGCCCACATTCTACAAACACGCAAATGTATGTGCTTGCACTACCTCTCTTGGTTTCCTGGCCACATGGGCAAAGAGGTCCACCAACAGCTGCCTAATCTCAACGAAATGGCTCATAATAGAGCACGAGAACTGACCCGCCACGACGATCAATCAGCCACCAAAGAGCTGGGCATAGACGTACAGTTTAATGATCGTTTACTCACCTTTCACGAAATTACCTCCTACTCCTGAAACAATAGAAGCCAGTACCCTTTATCACATGCAAAGCTCGAACGTGCGCAAGAGGTAGCTTTTCGCATGCTACTAACGAGATTGTACCCATCACAGGGCCGACTCAGCCGTCAAAACTTAAACATAGACTGACAATGCCCAGACTGCTCAGAAGCGTACTGGTAACTCGAACAAATGCTCTGGCAATGTCCTGCGTTTCCTCGAGGACCTCTCACCATTGAGTCCGACTGGAAGGAGGCACTAAGGAGCCCCAGTGTTAGAAACCAACAAAAGGCAGTTAAGAGGGCCCAAGAACTGTCGGAACGCCCCCACGTTCCCGCCCCGACTCGGGCGTCGCCAACAGTAGCGGCTGCTATAGTGTCTCTCGTGGACATTCTGGTGGCTTAAACTTCTCAGGACCATTTAATAACGTTCTTGACTGACTGAAAAATCGCAATACCATAATCAAAATCCGACCGATTGCGCTTCTACGTGTGACGTAATGATTTTGCCGACACTGCCCGAAACCTGCCTGGTTGCGCCTAATGCCCGCCTGTCAACGCCGTCCCCAGTGATCAGCTAAACCGTTTACGCAGTTCTGGTGAATACATGGCGATTCGTGTGTGGCTCACAATGCAACACCACGTGCCACGCCCAACGTGTGTGTGTGGCCCACAACGCAACACCACGTGGCCCCCAACCAACATGGAAAAGGAAATCGCACCCTCAAGCAAGGAAGCGCCGGCGAAACCCACACAATCCACAGCAGACAAGCACATGCTGCAGTGGCACATTAGTTCCGTCACTTCTTCCAGGCAAAACTCAACGTCACACACACAATGTTGCCATTAATTCTGGCAAACAAGGGGATGGTTTCACGGCAAGCTAGAAAATTTATTTCAGAAGAATCTGCGAAACTCTCAAGCCTGCAATTTGTAATGACTGGTGGAAACGAGCAAATAAACGTACCCAGTGAATTTAATTGAGATCCACTGACGTCAAAAAATCACCGTAGTTGGCCATCGAAGTAAAATTAAGCAATAAACTACCGCTCTGGAATAAATCATTAGTTAAATATACGAAGCGCTGTTGCACAGTATTGAATCATCAATTCTACCATTCGCACCCTTTAAACACACTCCAGTATTTTCAGCAATATAATCACCTGTTATTGTTTATTTCTCGTTTCTCTGTACTACTATGACTGTTGGCTGCTGGACGGTGGCTGGTACGCTCACAACCAGGACTGCAAAGGAAAAAAAAGACAGAAATGAGAACACTGCAAATACATGACACAGTTCAGGCTCAAAGATTATTTCTTTTTTGCAATTAGCGCACCACTCCATGGTGAAATAGCATTAAAAAGTCAAATGGAACGCAAGAGTATGGCTCCCCTACCTCATGAATACAATAGTTATAGCAATCCTGATCCTACTTTGGGGCTCTCCGCGACGGTGTTTAGCTCGGCTAAATATATAGGCACTGCGCAGTGGATATGTATATTGAAAATGTAGACCATTCTGCTATCTGTCTATAATAGCGTCAGGGCGTGGATGAACAGCTGCGAGCGTATGCCGATGCCCAGTGACGATTGGGCGCGTATGATTGCGCTGTGAAATACATGCGAATCTCTCTTCGTTTTCACTGCTAACTTTGTATACCTTTCCTACGATAACAATAGGAACTTGCTCTTCAGCAAACCTAAGGAACACTATTCCGGTATCTACAGGATATATTTGGCTTCCACGCTCAGCATAAAAAATATTTTATGCGTTGGAGAGCATTTTACTAGAAGAATGAAACGAATAGTTATGAATGGAACAGTCAGCTGAGCCCATCAAAAAAATTCCTCTCATAGGAATTGGTAAACCTCGAAAGTAAGACGTGTGTTGACAGAGATATTGGGGCGTTTATTGCGCATTATTTTCCCACAAGGTCGAAGCAATGAACGCTACAGCAACGAATTGTATCACGCGAAGAACGGCAAGCCGCTCTAAACTTGCAGCAAGCATTTAGAGTAAAAGCACGCACGAAAAGAACATACACCGAATGAGCGCCAACTGTCACAGCTCGACACTTAAACTGCTGTGCTCAAAAACAAAGAAGAACGCCGCGAACGAGCACTGCAATATAAACAGGGCAGGTGCGAACGAACAACTGTCACAATTGTGTGTGAAGAAGTCTTTCGCAATCGCGGCCAGTGCAGCGATCGAAGTTATTTTTGTACTCTCTTCAATTCTAATGCATATTTGGAGACGAAACTCAGGACGCACAAATTGCCCTGATCCCGCGATACGCGCGGACACACAAGTGACCACGCCCTGAGTAGGTGCGCGCGCGCATCGCAACGCGCCGGGCAACGACTTTTAAAGCGCCCTCGGACACATCTCGCCACGGATACCAAGAACTAATCGAGTCATCTGTCTGTGGTACCGTCAGCGGTAAATGGCGTATATCAATAGCCCGCAGTTAGCAGGCAGAAAAAAATTGGCAGCATATCCACGGAGTGAATGATGGAGAGTGGGGTGAAGCATTCACCCGTCCATTCGTTCTTACTTCCGTCCGTCCATGCGTCCGTCTGTTTGACCGTTCAAGCGTCCATCCGCCCGTCAATGCATGCGTCTGTTCGTGCGTCCGTCCCTGCGTTCGTCCATCCATCCGCACCTGTGTCTGTTGATGCGTCCACCCATGCATCTGTCTGTGTGTCCGTTCGTCCATCTATGCAACACTCCAAGTACCACCATCTCGCATGTTTTTATCATACATTCCTCATATAAAAGCACCACCATCCAGCGGACATTCCAAGGACTAAACGAGAGGTGGCACACACACACTTTCTTACGGCTTGCGCTTCGGGTCTACTTCCCACCTTTAACCACCTCGAGTTCATGGTATATAGTAGTTCACTGTATTCGTGGCACTGCGGCCCAACGCTCACTAAACCTTTCTAAAACCGAGGAGGTTGCACCCAGTGAGTATAACGTAGCAACCCTTTCTTCTCAGATAGTGCTCAATGTACATGCCAATGGCTGCTAATGGGGATTGCAGCGTGCGCGTTAACTAAAAGCCGAATGCTCCTGTCTCTCATTCCCAATTAGCAGCCTTTGGCATGTACATTGAGCACTATTTTTTATTGTTCAACAACGCAAAGAAGAAATCTCTCACCGGCAATACCTTGGAGGTCAAAATGTTATACTTGTTACATACTACAACGGCTACGAGGGACAAACGGGTGCCGCTATAAGAAGTTTCGCCCCTAAAAGCTACCCTTTGTGGTCAAGTCGGATCGCGGTGCGCGCTGTAAGCAGAGTGAGGGGTTGTGGTTTGAAAGCTTCAGTTTGCCATAAGTTGTGAGCACCGTGTAGGACCATACATAAACGGGTGCTAACAATTTCCCCGCAACGCGTTAAAAGCGCAATGCCAGCGTGTCCAGATAATGGTCGGGCCGTTATCAGTTATCTTGCACCTTATATGGCACTACGATGATCGGGCTCAGCCATCCTGGCAAGTACGCCCTACAGAAACGCGTATGCTGCTCATTCACGCTTTGAGTGTTACGCCGGTTGGACCCAAAACTTTGAAGATGCAGAGGAGTTTCCATCGGCCATCACCTCTTCGTTGGATACGTGCGTCGCGGCGCCATCTGTCGGCTCGTAGCAGAGAGCACCTGCCAATTCTTACACCGTATTCAATAGTCAAGCAAGCTTGACCTTCCTGTATGATAAGCCCTTATAATTAAAATTGTTCACCCGCCCTGATTTTTATCGCAAATAATTGCAGCTTGATGATTTTTTCTACTCTTTTGTCGGGCAGCCAAATAATTATTTCTCTGCTGATATACTAAGAAAAAATTTTTTGCAGAAAACCAGAGGCTTCAAAAAATGTTGCCGAGGGGATGAAATGAAATTATTGTGAATTCTGAAGAACATGTCCACGCGATAGATGAGCGTTTCTTCATCCAGACGTCCAGTGAGGCGTTTGTGTGGAACGGCCATCGCGAGCTTACGCTAAGTTTAAATCCATCGTCTAAACCCCAACTTTTATCAAAACTTAATCAAGTCTCCTTGCGATTTCGTTATATATGCATTTCCGACTATGAAAATTTCATTGAAGTCTCAGCGCTTGGGTTTTCTGTCTGTGGTTTTGGCGCAGGTGCCTTACACATTGTGCTACTAACTCACCCAACGCTCTGTTCTAAGTTGATGGAGTTCATTGGAATGTTGCGTGACTGTTTTTATATAAAAAACTGAATTTTGAATAGCGTGCCCAAATTATACATTGAAAGCAGGTAAAAAAAGTGTCACCTGAAGGCTCCGGTTTGATTACAATGGTAGTAGAGCGCAATGACGGTTTGAGCACGTTCGGCGTAAGTGGCTCAACGATTCCCACGGATGGACCAACCTCAAGCAGCACATTTTCACCTATGTGATAATAGCAAAGTATATTATTATTAGTATAGTAGCGTGTGCGTGCCATTGTTGCAGACACTTCTTTCGTTAAATTTTTTTGCATTTTATTTGCCCTTCTTTAGGGATGGTAGCAATACGCCTTTCGTAACTCTAACACACCAAATGTGTTCTCGCGCGTACAATGGAAGATGGTCGATAACACAGCTACTGTTGGTGAATGACAGTTTTACAAAACGTCTGTTGTCACTCGCCACAGGCAACGATCGTAAGTATCGTTTCGTGAAGGCAGAGACGTGTTGTGTTAATAAAATGCGAAGCATGACTATGCGTACTCCAATCATTTTGACGTCTATCTATCTATCTATCTATCTATCTGTCTATCTATCTATCTATCTATCTATCTATCTATCTATCTATCTATCTATCTATCTATCTAGCCGCCTACGTCTGTGTGCTGTGCTGACCACCCCATTAGGTTGGCCTAAAACAGTATTAGTGCGGGAGGGCAAGATGGTTGGACGAATACGACTCGCTTCTGCTTTACATAAATAATGTGACAATCCCGTTGTGTACGTCGTCACTTTCCACCAGACAGTGGCATATACTCACGAGCGGGTATGTGCTACAGGTATGTTGGTATGCGCCATAGTTCGTTGACTTTTCATATCTAACCAGGAAGGGCGACAGCATACATGGATAATTTTAACGTTTGATTGTAAAGAAAAAGCTGGCATCGGCTGCATTGCCCCGAATAATGTCAATAAAAAATGTCAGGGTCCCAGCAGGAATGAAACCACAGCATTCTGTGTGGCAAACAAGTAGTCTATCGCGGAGCCACGGCAGGTCTCAGTAGAACTGATTTTCAAGTAGACCGTATTGTTCGTGAAGCGTAAATTGAGGATTCAGTAATGGCTATCCAGTTTTATAAAGATTGAGTATGCACTCCTATGATAGAGCCATCACGTCCGGTTGGAGTCTATTGCATGCACTTAAGCTGAATGACTAAAGGTTATGGGCAGTGCATATCAACCAAGGAAACGGCGCGAACAGACATCAGTAATTAGATTTTGAGGATGTGAGGAAACTCTGTGCATCTCCATGAAGTGAATGACAGCGAATGGTCGAATTTACATGTCCTAAAGCCCATAATGTCTACGTTTAAGTACCGAATAGTTTAAACGACGGAGAAATTTACGGACGGACAGGTGGACGTTTCCACGGACGGACAAATGAATGAACACGCGGACAGAGGGGGGCGGCAAGGGTGATCATGTGATGTGCTTTCGTATGGTTGATTGCACATAAAGTGGGTTGTTTACACATATGTTTCCGTTTGTGTTGCGCAGGTGTTCTGTTTCGATTTGGTGTTTGTGGGGCATGATAGACGCCAACTAAGTTGACCCAGGAGCTTCGCCCCTATGAGCTTGCATTGACAGCGTTGACCCAATAAACACATAGAATAAATCTCATGGTCCCAGCAGAAATCAAACCCCTTCATTCTGTGTGGCAATTAGATATCCTTCCATAGAGACGCGCCAGGTCTTGGAACAACATTATAGTAGACCGCAACGTTCACGAAACGTGAACTTGGTTGGAGTGCTCGCTATCCAATCCTATAAACAGTACACAAGTTCTGCTATTATAGAGCCGTTGGATACACAAAAGTTTTTCTGAAGTACCGTTCAATTAATCTTAGTTCTCAAGCAGGGTCTAAGGCCGCCATCCTCATGGGCACAAGCACTGCATATCATCTTACCGCTTCTGCTGTCGCTAATGGCCGTGTTGCTGTTGGCACCGTTACGAAACAGTAAACACGCGACTGTTTAACATATGTCTGTGTGTACAACATTTTTACATATCTTTAGCATCATCATTTCGCAAAGTTTCGTTCAATAAAAAGGTACAACACAGTCATCTTTCCACAGCATACTTCACATACCATGGATTCCCAAGGAACCTAAGATCTGCCGTTTTATTTATTTTTGTCCCAACAAGGACGCATTTGTCATGCATGAATCCTAAGCCCATTTGCTCTAAATGATTACGATTTGTTAATCATCATAGCCGAAGTCGCGCAGCTGCATTCGAGAAAACATTGCGCCCCGGCTGTCTTCCAAGCTGAAACCCGGCTCACAAGGGCCATCTCGCCCTCGGGTGTCCAATTGGAGAACCACACCTCACCCTACTCTCATGTTGCATAAGTTTCGTCAAGTAGAGATGCATTTAATGGGACGCGAATTATTTTTGAAAATATTATGACACGACAAATAAATGGCACGAATTTCTCGTGCAACACCCAAGAATTACAGGACCCAGTAATTAACATACAATGGCAACCCACGTGGCGAATCGTGTCCTGTAGGGCTCCATGTTTTCGGAATTTGTTTCTTGAAATTCATATGATGTTTATTGGAGCTCTTTTTTAGAAATTAGTGTGTTTATTAGAATTTGTTTTTCGTAAATCTCCTGTTCTTAAAATGCGGTGTTCGATGAAAATGCGTTTCGCTGTTGCTGATAATCAAGTTTTGCTTTGCTTTCATTTTTCACTTTCCGTGTATGCATACCCGGTTGGTAAACTTTCATTGATTGATATGTGGAGTTTAACGTCTAAAAACCACCATATGAATATGAGAGACGCCGTAGTGGAGGGCTCCGGAAACTTCGACCACCTGGGGTTCCTAAACGTACACCCAAATCTGAGCACAAGGGCTCACAACGTTTCCACCTCCAGCGGAAATGCAGCTGCTGCAGTCGGGATTCGATCCCGTGACCCGCGGGTCAGCAGTCGAGTGCCTTAGCTACTAGACCACAACAGCGAGGCTGTTGGTAATTTTGGCTGTGGATGTGTACTGCTGTGAATTCACCAAAATACTTTGATTGGGAGGTGGAACTGGTAAAGCTAGCCACTTTTGCTGCTTTTCTGCTCTTTCAAGGCAGCCTTCTTCACGTTCCTGATGAAAGCTAAAGGACTTACTATTATCTGAAAGTTCTGAAGTTTTCAACTAAACGATATATGAACAAGAAAATATGTGACCACAAAATGTCAGCAAGGGTCGAATGTGCCAACGCATATACATACAAGCACAAATATCTGGCTAGAAGAGACCTACGTTTATTTGTATGAGAACCTGAAAACCCGATGTAGTATACACAAGCATACTTCAAGAGGTCGCTACCGCCGACAGAGGCACGCTCCTTTCGAGAAATGATCCTAAGCTTTGAAAACGCCCGTTTAACGTTGACAATTTCCTTTTAAATTTGAGTTTATTTGATAAATTTCACTTGTCAAAAATATAATCGGCTAGTTTTATCTTTTTTTCTAGATTCATTCCTAGCTATGCGTAACCGAACAACGTTTAAAACACGAGTGTCACGGAATGCCGTAACAAAACGTGACTAAGGTTCTCACTTTCATTGAGCTGCAGACAGCATCAGTTTCATGTTACCAACACCCGGTGGTGGCACGCACACGCCCGCAGCGACTCGCTGTGGCAATTGCGTTTTTATCGTTCAGCATCACTCGTTCAGCCATAGGTTTGACCAAACTTTGTAATGGTATATCCTGGCGCAGTTAGATTTACAGACAACGTCTCAATGACTGTGCAGAATAAACCAAGAATATGAAAAATGTGTAGGAAAAATGTATATTTCAACAAGGCAAGACATTCTTTGATATCTCCAATCAAAAGAGAGTATTTCTCCTTTAGGTACAGATTACGCACATGAGAAACTAGGATTACTGTGGAAAGTGACTCACCGAGCACAAGCAACCCAGTAACGAGAATCGTAAAGAGAACTCTGTGCATGATTGATTCAAGAATTCATGCTTTTAGAGCAAATATAACATGGCGTGAAACATGGAAGTCTCTGTGAAGGTCTGCACACAGAAAATATAGAATGATCAGACATGGTCTCACATGGCGTAGATATCCCGGTGAGTTCATCAGCTTCAGTGTGCTGATGTAAAGTTATCTTAGTCGTTACTAAAGGCACCGCCCTGTATCCTATATATGTTATAGGTCCGAGCATGTTGTATTGCACAGATATCTCAGTTGATCAATAAGCTTTGGTACCCGCTTTACCATTCAATGTGAAAATTTGAAAGAACCATGTGCATTGAAGTACGTCCTCACCTTTCTCGTGGCCAAAAAGTATTCAGCGTGCTGTTTAATCGCATAAGATCAGGATCCGCATCCGGAGAAATTCATTTTCATGGAATATTAGGTCAATTCACAGTGGCGTTTTTCACGAGCACATGTGGAAATTCCCAGTGTCGTAGAGTATCGATCAAAGCTGTGGTAGGTAGAAGCGTTTTCGCCAGCTGCAGACTGTGTACCTACGAGCTGCAGTTGCGTTTATTGAAAGAGGGAAAGAAAGGAAAAGCGCCGGGTAGGGTAGACAGAACGCATGTACAGCGCAATTGCGGCATCCGGAGACGCAGCTGTGTCCCACTCTCAGCGTCACTCAACTATGTGGTTTGCACGTACACATGTAAAGGTCAAAACTACCGCGCCAGTCATTGCATGCCATGGCCAGATATACTGACAGCTGTTTTCAGTAATGCAGCTTCTTCCGGGCCGACTCTGTGGAATTACAGAATTTACATTTGCACTCCTGGAAAAGTATTATGACCTTCATGGCAGAAAATATCTACAACACTTGACGGAGTTTTCCATCTAAAAACTACAATATCACTATCAGAAACGCCGTAGTGTAGAAGGCTTCAGATATTTTGACTGCCTGGTAATATAACGTGAACCGTAGTTTAAGCACTCGGTCTTTTATGTGCATCACCTCTACGAAACTGCGACCGATGTGGCCGGCAATTGAACCCGCGTCCTCCATGCTAAGCTACCACGGCAGCTGATGTCAAATAAAGGACAATTCAAAATTGGTAGATCTTTAAGCTTCGCCTTTAATAATAGAACACGATAGCGATATCCTACAAGGAAGCTCCGCAATCACCACGGCTTTACGAAAGTTGCGATTCGCTTCTGCAAGAGATTTAGTAGTGCTGAAGGATTCACAGTCGGCATTACAGCGACTGCATCGACATCTAACTTAAGAAAAGTTAACGAGGCGATTTCTCGCGCTCATCAAACACCGCATCGGCAAGAGCTTTAATGCAAAGTTCCAATGGATCCCATCACAGATTTGAATTGAAGGAATAGTGAAATCTGATGTATTTGCATGTGGAACGCCAACTTGTGTGCTAAAAATAAGAGCTCCTAAAGCTTACCACAACAACAAGAATGTAATACGCAATCAATGTCGTGTTTCCATGACGAACAACACAGTATTGAACACAAACGGGAAACGCCTCGTTTCTTTATTCACTCGGTTATATATAAGCACATGCATCTGTATCTCGCGCATGTGCAGGGCACTGCCTCGGCAACGGTGTCACGCAAGAAAATAACAAGTAAGCACAAACACTATTATACTAGATCAACCTTTTTAAAGGGGCCATGAAACACTTTTTTGAGTAACTATGGAGTCAATTCACGGAAAAGCGGACTCACAAATTCAACGCCACAAAATTTCAATTCGTGCACTACGAGCGCAGTTACAAGTATTTGTCACACGCTGCAATCGTATTCTCTCTTCTTCAGCAGGGAGGAATGGGAGGGGCAAAAAAAACGTCACGTGTGCTTCTTGACCTTAAGCACTTTTTTCTTTCTCTTTTTATCGAATATGCGGCTTTTTCAGTGCGATCGCGCGCGTACGCGTGGACAAGTGACGGCCTCTCCCAGCAATTTCTGTAACCACCGAGCGCACCAAGTTCGAATCAGCCAACGGCTGATAGGAGGGTCATCTACGTGTAGGTTTCGGACATATTCGGTGTTTTTTTGAGGGGAGAAAAAGCAAGTTTTAGCTGACTTTGATAATTCATTTCAGATTCCAGGTCGCGTGCGGCGCTATAACATTTGGCTCGTGTGTTCTCGGAAGCCTCTCCTACCGATCGGCAGCGTTTTCTGGCCATGCCCAAAAAGTTTTGCAGGGCCCCTTCAAGACAGACCAATTTTCAACAAAAAATATAAACCTGGTAAGAGCAACCATCTTGCCTTACATTAACAAACACCGAACTGAGTTGAAACAGCCAAAACATGGCCAAAAAAACACACCGCACTACATTCAGAAATACCGTAACGATCTGGTTTTTACAATCCTACCCAATCGGGTGGCATAGTGTACCTGGACTCTGCGCCAACGACAAGTTACTGTGATCTTCTGGGCACTCACAATGAAGGGCTTAAGAGTTACAGTGCTCGCCAGCTTTTGTGCTTTTCTGGCTAGGAGGAAACTCGTGCGACTTGACGTAGGAGTGTGGAACTCATTCTTGGCGTTTGCTTGACTAGTATTTTTTTGCTGCGTTCTATCGACAACATAGGACGGCGGCCGTTTATCCCACTGACAGATAGCGTCTTTCCGTCTGAAGCCCCTTACGCACACGGTGTGATCAGGAACCACTGGAATAAGCGAATATAATTTTTTGTTTGCCAGTCCCGGACAACCACATCATTTCTTCGCACTTCTTTCGGGTCGGGCGCCTTCAGTATCAACCAGTTTGAGTTGAAAGGTTGGGTGGTGCTAAGCCGCCGCACCGCGAGTAGCTTTGCTAGTATTTTGCCTAGGGGTCGCGGGGTGTCCCTGAAGGTAACAAAGCTCAATAGGGATTGTCAGACTTTAGCAGTGTAGCCCTTTCATAGTTTTGACCATTCGTTCAACCTACCCGTTTGCCAGCGGGTACTTAAGGCTACATGTCACGCTTTGGAATCCGTATGCCTTTGCAAACGCCTTAAATTCCTGGCTTACAAATTGAGCTCCATTACGTCGCAAGCACTTTTGGTATACCATGCCTAGCGAAGATATCTTTGATATGATTAACTATTCTAATGCTGCTAAGCGTTGTCAGAACACACAACTGTGCAAACTGAGGTAGATAGTCTACAAAAAGCAAATAGTTACGGCCATTGAGATAGAAGATATCTGGTGGGACCCTTTGTCAGAGTCGGCGTCTGCTGGCGCGCCATATAGGACCACTTCTAAATTGTCCACACTTTCGTGGTGCAGTTCGGGGGGGCCGATATTTTGGTTCTTGAAATTAGCCCGGCGATCGCCTCCCTAATTAACGGGACAATCAATCTGGCATCTGCGACAGGACCATTTGGTGCACAGTGTGTCCAAAATAGTGAGAAAGAGCCTCGAGTTGCTAACAGTGCTATCGGAACGATTTTGTGTGTTACTCAGTGTTCTCGTTAACGAGTGCAGGAGAGTGTTCCGATAGACTGATTTAGGCAGATACTTTTAGCACGCGGCAATATTTTATTTGCAAGACACCATGAATCTCGAAAAGTTAGTAGCTCTTGATGCGAAGAAGGATCTTTCTGGCGCCAAACTACGGAAGTGGGTCATCCAGAAAAAAAGGAAGGAAAGGAGAGGGCCAAGGAAGAAAAAGCAGCTGAGTTTAAGAGAGAAGGGCTGGCCGCTGAAAAAGCGAAAGAAGAAAAAGAGGCAATGGAGTGACAGCTGAAAGAAGAAAGAGAGCAGCAAATGAAGTTGGAGCTGGAGAGAGAAAAACTGGCAGCTAAAAGGGCGAGAGAAGAAAGAGAGGCAAAGGAGCGACAACTGAAAGAAGGACGAGAGGCAAAGGAGCGACACCTGAAAGAAGAAAGAGAGGCGGAGATGGCTGAAAAGGAACGGCAGCGGCAGCGCGAGATGGAACTCGAGCGGCTCCGCTTGCAACAGCGAAGTGAAACTCCCGTCCAAGCTAGAGTTGAAAGCAGTGAACGGGAAGATAATGGCTTCCGCTTGAACCCAAGCAAGCTGCTCGTAGCGTTTGATTAATGGAAGGACGACCTTGACGCGTACCTTCACAGATTTGATACCATTTTGAAGAGCCAGAATTGGCCATAACATCAATGGGCAACTGCTTTGAGTACCTGCTTGAGTGTCGAAGCGCTCATTGTGTACGATAGGCGGACGCCGACCGATGCAGCCAACTGTGCAAAGGTGAAAGCTGCTTTACTGGAGCGATTTAGATTTACTGTGGCGGGTTTTCGGGACAGATTTCGGACAGGAAAGCCAGCAGATGGTGAGACGGCTACGCAGTACGCCGCCCGACTTAGCCATTATTTCGACAGATGGATGGAACTTTCAGGGACAGCGCAGGAGTACGATGAGCTTAGAGAGCTCCTTATTACAGAGGGATTTCTCACCAGTTGCCACCCAAGCCTGTCACTGTACTTCAAAGAGAGGAGAGCTAAGTCACTTGAAGACATGCTTGAATTAGCTGATCAATTCTTGGAAACTCAAGATGGCACAAATGTGGCCAAATTTCAAGAAGGAGTGTCCGGAAGATTCGAAGAAATCGGCACCCGAACAAAAGAAGCGTGCACCGGAGAGTGTTCTGCGATATTTTCTGTGTAACCGAGTTGGTCATGGCGCGAACAGCTGTCGAACTATCTTTACGAGCCCTACTGTTGTAAAATTCTTCAAGTGTGGTCAGACTGGGCACAAGGCAGATGCATGTCGTAACGGAGCGAGTCAAACTCATCAGGTATCCTGTGTGCAAGTGGCACCAAAAACCGTTCATGACAACGTCACCGATGGATTCGTAGAGTTCAAAATGGGGAGAAACATCCTATTGTAGGTGCTGTATTGACAAAACGGCCAACCAGTGTTACGAAGGAAATGCCAACGCTGCCTGGAAAAGTTGCGGGCAAGAAGGTTACGGTGTTAAGAGATACTGGTAGCTCCACTGTTATCGTGCGGATAAATTTGGTGCGGGAAACTTAGTTAACAGGCAAAACGAAACCGGTTTGCCTAATTGACAGTACGGTTCGGACGCTTCCCGAAGCAGAGATTGAGGTTGAAACCCCTTACTTCAGTGGGAAGGTTTCTGCCCTATGTATGGCGACCCCCCTGTACGACCTCATCATCGCAAACATCGACGGGGCGCGAGGACCGAGCGATCCCAAACGTCTAGGGGAAGACCCGAAGATAGAGCCCTCGCCAACCAAGCGACCGCGAGATACAGTGGAAGAGCATCCCATGACGGATCTCACTCGATTCCAAGGTGAAGCCGCGGTGCAAGAGACAGTGAATCAGGAGATGATCGTGTTGAACGAGAGAACGTGCTGGGCAGCTGGACTCACGTCGGCATGACCTCAACCAACCGACTATGTAAAGGTGACGGAGTCGGCCAGCCAGGCCCAATGTCGTAACATTAGCAAGCTGGTAAATAACCAGACAAGATCGGTTGGACGTTATGACCCGTTAACAGTGTCGGAAGTGACAACGATGGCTGAGACGCCACCTCAGATACCATCGTTGGAAAGGGTTCGCTGGAAAAAACCGAGGAAGAACAAGAACAGATCAAGCGAGCACCGCAAGAAAGGGCGCAAGCGCCGCTCAAAGTACACGGGATAGGTGCTGAGGTCGAATCAAAATGCGTTTGGCATTGCTGAGTGCAATATGTTGTGTTAATGTTGTTGCTATCCTGTGTCACAATTGTATGTCGAACGAGTCAAAGTGTCTGTTGCGGTGATGCGATGTATAGGATTGTACAATTTTTGTAAAGACAGAACTGTGTACATTTGTATTGGTTTAAATATGTGATGGAGCATTGTACTCATGTACCTGTAGTTATATTTCATGTGTTGTGAGCTTGAACTGCAACGTGCTATTGTATTGACTCTTCTTTTGTGATTGTGACGCGGCATGAGCGACGGACTATGTTACAGTCTTTAAGTGTGTAGTGACTGTTCACACTCGTTTGTGTGGTCTTGAATATTATGTGATAATATTCTTAACGTGGAGGGCAGTGTCACAAACGAAAGCTCCGAAAAAGCACGCGCCGCCAAATTCTAGCGACAGTAACAATACCAAGCGCAGAGAGGCGCTTCAAGGTCAACGATAAAAAAGAAACTGAACATCCAAAGGCACCCCGGGTGTACCGTCCCTCCCCTCTCGGAAGCGTAGTCTCGCTGACTGACCTCCCCACATCGGTGGCCGAGCAAGCCCTGGAAGGTTCTCGAGGGAAAGGGGCGTGGTGATGCAGAGTTGCTTCATCTGTCCCGGATGGCCCTCGAACCATCTCGCATTTTCCTCAGCCTTCGCTGCGTATCGCGCCGACGAAACGATGAGAATTTTCTGTAATCTAGCGCGAAAGGTATTTAACTGAGCAGCAGAGATGGGAGAGCAGGAGAAGAAAGAATTTCACGCCAGTGTGCGTAGGGTGTTTCCGCCGTGTCGTTGGCGAAGCCTTTGGCCCTTGGTGACAAAGGAGGAGAAGAAGAAAGTTCGCGCCCGTGTGCGTAGGCAGAAGATGATAGTTTTGCGCAAGTGTGCGTAGGGTCTTTCCGCCGTGTGTACGAATCGTTTTGTCCTCAGTTGCAAAGGAGGAAGGAAGAGGATTTCCACCTGAGGAGTGAAAGCTCGTGCTACAGGCAGCAGTGTGTGTCTACCGCCAGCGATCGAAGACGCGTGGCAACAGCTGCGCGTGGGAAGCCAAGATGTTACCGGCGAAGAAGTTTGGTGCGTGCAGAGCGGCCAATTGAAGGCGCGAGGTTTCCTGGAAGAGAAAGTTCGGGTGCAGCGGAACGACAACAGCGCAGGACTTTGAGTGAGTGATTCTCGGAAGAGTATCATTCAGACTTTTGTTCCAAGGATTTTGGACTGAATAAATTTTTGAACTCTTTAGTCTTCAAGTGTCTTGGTTGTTCGATGCATGCGACTGCATTGTAGTGCGTATTGTTGTTTGTGTCCCCTGTTTCGAGTGTGGCTGATTGTTTTGCGTAATACGTTGTTTGATTGGTGACATATCGTATTCAACTATTGTCAAGTGTGCATATTTTTGTATCGATTTGATCTGTCATGTTAGAAAATATAATTTTGTTTGGTTTATCAACTCTCGGCTCTGACTTGTTCTTTGGGCCACAGCCGGCGTCCGCTGGCGCGCCAAATAGGACCACTTTTAAATTTTCCATGCTTTCGTGGTGCAGTTCGGGGGGCCTATATTTTGGTCCTTGGAATCAGCCCGGCGATCGCCTCCCTAATTGACGGTACCTGTGACAATTGTACAGATTGTGGTTGCAAACTGGAACTCGAAAACTAAGCCGTTACCGCAAAACATTGTCAGCAGCTAACACGATATATTATTGGTTGCACGTTTGTGCTGTGATATGTTGTTTTCTATCAGGAGTATACATTTTTAGCGTTTACCCTAATAAAGTTTCAGTTGAAGTTTGTGCTCTTTTCTGCCCTTGTCTCTTCCTCCACAGTTACGCCTTAACTGATCGCCGTCTTGCGCTGCGGAATTATGTTGGTTACCATACAAATCTCTCAAATGCTAAGCCAGCACTGAGCAATATTGAAGCTCGGTAAATGTCGCAGACAATTTTTGTGTTCACACTATAGACTATTTCGCGTGGCGGCCTACTGGCATTGACACTATGATTGAGTCTAAACCAAACTTCATTGCTTCTTTAAAGGCTACCAGCATCAACACCAGTGAGGGACCGAGGCTCACGCCAATCTCGGCAATGATGTTTATTACGTAACGCGCGCCGAGCTCCCTCCACACACGGGTTCGTTTCGAGCCAGATCATGCAGTCGACGTCATCTAGCCCGGCACGTCTTACGCAACGAGTGACAATACCACTCGCCCATAAGTGTAATTAACCCGTGGTTCCAGACTGGGGGCTGCTGATGCAAGTGCAAGCGGCGTTCCTGATTGGAGTACGCTGACGTAAGATCTTGCCAGATTCCACTACGAGAGCTGGCGAGAGCGTCAGAGCGCCCGAAGAAATCCGGGCTCGTCGCACTTCAGTGCGAGCTCCGTAAGCCGTCAGCCCCAATGCCGAAGTTGTAACGCCTCTGTTTATACTGTGCATAAATGTTGCCTTAACTCGCCATCACCTTGTCCGGTTCGTAAGTACCTGTGGTCTTTACCTAGCCAAGCTATTTCTACAGAGTAGCTTCAGCTGGCCGAAAAGCAGATATTTTCACGTTTTCGGTCCGTGAAAACGTTTTCTGGTCGACATACAGGTGACCTCATGCCTTTAGAGGCTTGCGCAATCATAAGGGCGTGATGCGACAATTTTCATTGCGCGAAATTACTTTCACTTCACATCAACGTTCATAATACAAGCGGGACGCCACTAATTGTACTTCACACGGCAACAAATTGCAACGCACACAGCTTAGTAGCGCACGAACGCATTTTGCTGGAACACGTGGTCCCTAACTTGATAAGGATGACACACTGCCTTACTCTTCTGACGCGAAGCTGGCAAAGCGGTTCCAGTTTCGTTTACACGCGGAGGCAATTTTTGGATCCTATTTATTGGTAGAAAGATGCGCACTGGATTCTATTTTTAAGGGTTGAGAAGTAATGATGTCATTAGCACCTACTGGCAAGGCTAACCACCTTCTTTGGAGAAACACAAGTTCATCCAGTGGGCTCAATCAGGCCCTTTGTACCCTTTATTTCGGAAAGGCTGAGTGTCACTAAGCTGTATTAGTAAAGCCTCTTCAGCCACAGTTTTATTCTTGGGCCTTGATTTTGCGAGTTCTGAGAAACTCGGGTATGTACAGCTTGAGAGCACCAACCTGAAGGTGTTATGTTCTAAAATGTCTGACATATTAGTTGTGCAGTAAAAAAACGTCACGGCTTTGCCGCAAAGGCGAAGCAATGAACGCGATAGCTACAAATTTAAAAGTCACACGCAAAATGGTAAGCAGATCGGAACGTGCCGCGCGTTTCTCACGCACAAATGACACACGAGACGTACTCACAGCTCCAGATGCACGCGAATAAGCGTCTCAGTTGTTACTTCATTGTGCCCGAAAAGCGCACCCTTTTTGCAAACGGAGGCTGTGCAACGTCTGCAGTGACCTTTGTGCGCCCAGCAACTACAATAGAACTGTTCTAGTGCAAGTCGAACGCCAGCCAAGACGTATGATCCTCCCCTCTAGTAGATAAGGGCACGTGAGGGATCGTCCAATGCCCTCTTCTCCGAGGGCCAGAGTACGCGTGAGTGATGAGAGCCACCACACGCGCATTGCGCCATCTTGCTGATAATGCTGAAAGCATGAGCTACCCCCTCTTTCGAAATACCCGCAAGCAGCGGTAAGTGGTAGATATGAATAGCTTGCAGTTCGAACGTTCGAGGAGGTACCCCTCGTTGGCACAGCGGTTAACGCCTCGCCTTCACTACACGGATGTCCCACGTTTGATTCCGCGCAACGGAGTCTTTTTTCTTGAACTTTTTTTCTTTCTTGCGTTTTATTAAGAATATAGATATATATACATTAACGGTGCATAAAAATTTTTCCGGCGCCCACGCCGACAATGGCAGCAAAATCCAGTCGAGAGTGTCCATATAATTTTTATCGCAATAAAAAAAGTTCGGCACAATCAAGTTTTCTGTTTTACAGCGAACATAGGCAATGTTTGGAGATGTGGCTGAACACACATTGTGTTCTGGAAGGTAACTAGTGGAAAGGGAACTCCATGGAAATACCTCAAACAAGAGAGAAACTGCAACGCTATCCGATAAAAAATAATCAGTGTAAAGTAGCAGGCCTACTAAATAAATAACTGTTTGTAACAAAAGAGCACCCCACCTCGGCCAGTCACTGCTTGAATTCATTTGCAGCGATTTACGCAGAACGATTTTCTGCATTATAGAGTTCAATACTTACCCTTTATATAGAGTACTCAGTACTGGCACAAAGTTTTGAAGGTGATGTAACTTTTGGGATAAAATCTTTTGGTTGCAACAACATCTACAAAACATCAGTGGAAATTGAGCCTTAAAGATACATAGGATCAATATTTAGGTGCATGTCACACCACCGCAAACAAAACAAAACCTTGGTTTTGGTGTAAACAACCAGCTGCGTCACGAGTTCGTACTGGATGTTTCAGTCTTTGTGAGCACCTTGCCTTCGAATATTCTTTTTATGGAAAGAAGAGACCTTTGCACGATAGAACAAGGGCTGAGGTCCTTGTCTGTTCAAGCCATGTTTTGAGGGGTTACACATATTAGCAACATACCAGAGAGGATTTTAGCAGCACACGTGGTGCTTTAGCTGAAAACAGTTATCAAAGCAGTGTTCAAGTCAGCCTAATTTTGTGTGCTCACATAGCCAGTTACACATACCATCGTGGGGCTCTTTCACATAGAGCACAGCGATGGCGACAGCCGGAAAAAACACGCCGCGCGCTCGCCATCTCGGACGCCATGTCAAGAAATGTGCTTTCTCCACCATTCCTCTGAAACCAAAGTAATGTGGCATCTACCATGTGTCACTCGGGTAATCAAAGCATACTAAGCCACTAGCTTACAGTTCTCTTAGCTTCTGCAGCCGCCCCAGATCAACTGTGATCTGAGGCTTTTTTATCACCTTTTGTCAAGCCTGCTCAGACTGGTTAGTAAACCAGATGCACGTACATCTGACTCTGCCACCTTTTTGCGCAAATTCAATTAACCAAATAGATTTGAAGTATACCTTGCACAAAGTAGTAAATATACATAGACGAAAAATAAATAAGGTGCACTGACCAGCGGTTAAGCGTTCACTTTGTCTTACTTATAGGACTTCATGAACTGTACTCTATGGCCACGGGAACGAATTTTCATTCATTTGCTGCGGTTCACGAAGCAGCTATTCGGACGATCTGAAGGCGTCGTTGTTCACATATCCCAAGGACGATGACCTCCCAGAAAGTGGGATCGCAACAGCTGGAAGGCGCACAAGCCTCTGACCGAACTTTCAGGCGTTTCTAGCCGAGATAATTGTAGCGTTGCGAGCCGAGATATATCCTGCGCGATTATCTACACAAATAAGGCTGCGAAGGGAGCATTCTCCGAGGAAAACCATCACTGGTTTTTGATGCCGTTCCAACTATTTTTCCTGGTTGTCCACGTAGTTCCTAAATTGATATATTCACGTTAGCATAAACCGGAAAGCAAACGCGCGTTAAAAGTAACCACATCTGCAGCTCTGAGGGAGCCCGCTACAGTCCAACAACGCAGCCGAAGCTCGCATGAAAAGCAGCAGCGGTGCCACTTGGAGGCATCCGCGTGAAAGTTGACGCCGAAGCCTGGACGACCGGTTCTAGTTTACTGTAGGGAACCAACACTGGAGTTTCCACTGCCGCTTTGATGCTGAAAGCGCGCACTTCTCAGCCCTCCTGCAGACGAGAGTGGTGGCTGGTAGAGGCGGTGTGGTCGCACATCACTGTAACAAAACCTAAGGAAACTGGCACTAATGCAGCGTATTCAAGTGTAACAGTATGTAGAAAGACGGACGACGTATAGGGTACCGAAGCTCAAGTTTGAGGACCAATGACAACGCTGTGCCTGGCCCTGGTGGCGAGCTGTGGAACACTTGAGGAGATACGCGGGTGAGGTCGCAGGTGACTGTGTTTCGCCGAAACGCGAGTGCATGCGGCACAGCACAACGTTTTTGCAGTTGATGCGGCAATCTTGGGCGCCGTGCCGTCAGCTTGGCGCGTTAAAATGAGACGCTTGCTTTGCGGAGTTGCATTTCCGTAATGGAAGAACAGGCCCCACGGAAGCCTTGGTGAGGTCCGTAGTATTGTTGTGTGAGGGTCACCACATCAATGCAGACAACACATCAAGAGAAGCTCTCCACGTGTAAAGCTGTATAAGTCTCCCCTCAAGTCACAGCCGGCGAACACCACCGCGTTGGTGAACGATGAAGCAAGCATGACACCAGATCTGAAAAAAAAATCCAGCATGCTGCTTCGCGGCGACGTAAGCGGGCCATGTGCCCACGGCACAGTGGACATGATTCTGAAACATTTCGTACATTTCATTTCCATGATCGTACAACTTTAGTTTTTAACTTTTAGCACGCCGCAAACGTTTGCACATTCACAGCCCACGGCTGCTACTGCTAGATATATACCATATGAAAACAACAATTATATAGTTTTCATAAACGTCAACACAGGCCATCGATAGAGAACGAGGCTTCATATTGGCAAAACGAGACTTACCTCAAGGCATAACGTCGTACATGGTATTATCACGGGGGACCCAAGTATTGCACTTCGCAGTGACTCGGGCCTGATGGCAGTAATAATTACGTCAGCGCAAGCCATCTATAACACATACGTGAAAATATTGTTGTTGCAAATATTGTTATTAACACATACGTGAGAATATTGTTGATTCGTTGAAAAGTATGATGCACTGCAAGCTTGAAGATGTAGAAACTAGCCACAATCAATACTTTTTTGTCAGACATCTTTTGGGGGATGATCAAACGCCGTCACTACAGCTGGTGTCTAATGAGGAAATGCAATGATGAGCTGTGACTCTTGTCAAGTCAAGGGTATGGCTGTGATGCTCCCACACGT
Organism: Rhipicephalus microplus; assembly: GCF_043290135.1. NCBI lineage: Eukaryota > Metazoa > Arthropoda > Arachnida > Ixodida > Ixodidae > Rhipicephalus > Rhipicephalus microplus. Next base: position 226,240,852 of record NC_134702.1, read on the forward strand.
AAACAGCCCTCTTAGAGAATAAGATTATCCACTGTCATCAGATCTTATCCTGCAAAGGCATGTCGAGCGTTCGGTCTTTCGACCAGGGCTGCTTACTGATATTATTGAACCCCTAAGAATAATGGTATGCCGCCAATATTCCATAGGCCTGTTTCCAGATAATAAGATTTGCATGAGTTTAACCTCCCCAAAATGCAAAAAAGTATGAAATATGAAAATATGGAAACGATACGCCGTAGCGAGGGGGCTCCGGATATTGCAATCACGTCGGCTTTCTTAATGACTACCAAAACCTACGTGCTGTAGAATTTTAGCGCGGGCTTGCTCGCACACTATGATTCAGTGATCAGGTTCTGCACCACAATATTCGCCTACATGCAGCCACTTGAGGCAGAAAAACTCTACTTCGATACGGACAGCATACTAGGGAAGAGCCTGCGATGTCACGTACGACAGGCGCTATAATTGAATGTCGAGGTGTGGTGAACAAGGAAAGAGCGTTATCTCAACAAGATATTCAGGAAAACCCAACAAGAAGGGAGAGCAAAATGGAGCTAAAAATCTAGCTCTGCACCTGTAGTATACACATTCAGTGATGCTTGCATCGGTGGTTGGCGCAGTGACAGCAGGAGCAACATCAGCCAGCTCACATTACGGTAGTCCATCACTCAGCTAAACAGCATGCGCCCAAAGGTTTTCCAGGAGCAGGGCCTCGCCTAGAAGCAACAGTCACACCAAAAGACTTCATACTGTACCCTGATCAAGCAACGTTATCAAGCAAGATAACTTTTCAAGGATTAAAGCAGCAGCGCAGCTCATCAAAAGCGGTTAAATGGTTAAGTGGAAAAGATGTGATGTAGAAAATTCTCCATGAAATATATTTAACGAAATATCAAGCAGCTGCGCCACGGCACTATACCAGAAGGTGATAGTGCATCCACAGCTTTAGGAGGACGCACTAGTACTTGTGAGAGTGGGGGCCAGCAAGTTCATTATTAGCTGGATATTGATAATTTCTGTGACTTTCCTAAGCCATGAAAGATGGTAAATACCGACAACATGAGGCCAATCTCGCTAACTTTATGTGTGGGTAAACTTACGGAGAGAATGGTTCGGGATAGCCTCACTGCATATATAGAAGCTAAGAGCCTCTTTGCAGACGCTATGTTTGAGTTCAGCCTACGTATGTCTGCTGACGATGTCCTTCTTCAGTTGCATCGTGGCTAATACAACCCTCTGTTATGCACCACAACCACAAGGCCATCCTTGCTCTCGATACTGAAGGCGCCTTTGATAACGTTCGTCACGGCAGCGTTCTGGCAAACCTTACCTCTTCACATTGCGGCGACGTAAAAGACTTCCTATCGAAGCGTCAGGCCTTCCTTAAAATTGAGGATGATGAATACGGCCCATACACTATGGATACATGGGGTACTCCCCAAGGATCGGTCTTATCCCCGCCCCTCTTCAAGATTGCTATGAAGCAGCTTCCACATCAATTGGCCCAGGGGGAAGAAATTCACCACGCACTCTACGCGGTTGATATACAAATTTGGACAACTGAAGAGAGCCTAGTAGAAATGGAGGATAGCCTTCAGCGGGCTGCCTTTATCCTTGATAGCTATGTTTTCGGTTGTAGTCTCCAATGCGCTCCTCCAAAATCAGAGCTTTTTCACGTCAGAGCCAACCCCAAAGACGACCCCAACTTAAGTATCTTTTCAATGGGTGCTCCTGTTAGAGAAGCGGGGGAGATTCGAATCCTAGGTCTGTTCATTTGATAACAGACTTAAACCGGAATTTACCACTACCAAACAGAAACGCATAGGTGATCAGGTCGAACGTATGATACACCGCATTTCCAACAAACGCGCGGAGGGTTGAGGACAGGGATATGCTTCGACCTGTTCAAGTCTTTGTACTCAGCCTGATCATCTACTCGGTCCCTTAACTTCGCACTAGAAAGCAACTTGACAAACGCATCGACGCCATCATTGGGAAGGCTACAAAGCGAGCTTTAGCACTACCGGCAACCACCTCCAATCCCAAGATGTGGGCTGTCGAGGTGCTCAACTCTTATCAGGAATCGAAGCAGGCGCATCTCGTAAACCATGATTCTGATTGATGTGTGGTGTTTAACGTTTCAAAACCACCATATGATTCTGAGACACACCGTAGTGGAGGGCTCCAGAAATATACACCCCCTGGGGTTCTGTAACGTGCACCCAAAACTTAGCACACGGGCCTACAACACTTCCGCCTCCATCGGAAATGCAGCCGCCGCAGCCGGGATTCGATCCCGCGACCTGCGGGTCAGTAGCCGAGTACCTTAGCTACTACACTACCGCGGCGGGGCTCCTCAACCAATATACGCGACTTTCGCAGACGGTATCTGGGCGCCGCATATTACGCCGCCTGCACATAAAACACGAATGCATTCCAAAGGAGACATGTAGACTTCTTGAGCTGTAGCGCCACAAGCTCTGGGTTCCCCTCCTTCCTCGAAACATGCACTGGCAGACACATGAAGGCAGATGAGGGGCGCGCGCTCTGGCCCTGCAGCACCAATACGATACTAAGCCGGGTGTATACTTCATTGATGTGGCAGGCGTGTCGCCCACTGGACTCTACACGGCCACCGTAGTTCACCTAGAGAAACGCGTTAACAGGTTCTCCTCTCCTACCGGGCTTCCAACTGCGCGCGCGCTAAGGAGGTAGCAATAGCGCTTGCCACCTCGCACACGAATTCTTGAGTAATAATCATGAATTCACGCAGAGCCTGTGGAAAATATCTGGCTCGCGAGGTATCACGTTTAGCCTACGATATTTCAAAGCGAGCCGATGGGAATTCACACGCCTCATCTTAACGCATTGTTTTGACTCCAAGCCACCAGGGCCTCAGAGGTAACGGGGCTGCGGATGCGGCGGCCCGCACGCTTAACTACCTATTCTCACCCAGGCTTTTCCGGCTCAAAGTCTACCCAACCGCTTCCGCGATTCAAAGAAATTCTGTTGTATTATTGCGAACGACATTGGCTTTCCCGGTGCCTGCTGACGGTCTGAGCAAGGCTGATGAACAAACCCTAAAGCGTCTAGAGATCAACATCTTGTTGTGTCCTGCAATAATAAATCATTTTGACCTGAAAGTTGATGGGCGTCTTCTCTAAAACCATCCCCTCTAAAATGTTTCTTAAAGCTCGTCAAGAGCCCGACGCTTCGTTATTTTGTGAACAGCAATCCACGAGCAGCGCTTGGGAAATGTTGCTAAGGTCAATTACTGCAGAACCATCTCTGCCAGTCCAGCTTCGCTTGAGAAGGTTCTGCTGTTGAACATTTCCGCATTGGTTTTGAAGTTACAAGCGACTCCGAATTTATGGATCATCCAGTCTTAGCAAACTGCACTGTTTTGCAAGAGCGACAGCCTCCGTATTCGCGCTCGTCTTCACCGGTGGAGTCGTCACGGAGAGAAAGTTAGCCTTGAGGACAATAGCGCTGGAAGTATAACCCTGCACGTACCTCGCCGGTCGAGATTGCAGCCTCAAGAGCACTTTCCCGCTAGCCGAAAAAAATTATTCACAGAATAATTTGTGCACCTCAACGATGTGCCTGAACTCAAGTGAAAAGCGGTGAACGCAAGGTAAAATAGTAAAGAATTTTCGTTGTGAGTCTTTCTTTGCATAAATATGCTCTGGTTGAACCTTTGAAATTCTAATGATGTTTTCAACGGCTCTGCGTATATCTGACTCGGTATGCAGCCATTTCTAGACGGTTGATTTACCATTGGCAGGAACTTCTAATGAAATCCTGTCTGTTGTGACACACGAACATTTTGTTTTATCACAAAGACAAGCTAACTCGGGACATAGTAGTAGCCTTTCATACCAAGAAGTGTGCGGATAAATGCGTATACGTATAAGCAGCCAATTGACGGTTCTAATAGATGAGTTCGCCTTTTTGAGCCATACATGACCTTTTCTACTGCACGTTGTAGATGCTACTATGTTAAAAATTACTACCATGGTGTGTTTAGTTTGCATTTCTTTTCTTTCTTGTTTCTTTTCTACCCACTTGCGCTCTGGAGCTAACCTGGAATATATAATTCGTGTACTTCCTTCAACAAACTGAGTTGTGAGTTCGCACCTGGTTGTCTTCTCGCCTTTCTTTTTTTTATCGAAATAGAAAATAAACGAAGAAGTTGTTGCCACCGTTACTTGGCGACCGCTGCCCTTTTGCACTTGATTGTTACTTCTTACCACTACTGAGCAGCAGTGCTCAGATATGTTTGATTCTTCAAAAAAAACGTTGCAGCACCTTCATTGCATTCTGATTTATTTTACGTGGGCGTGGGCCTGGTATTTTATCCAACGCAAACGCTTCGTGATCTAGCGTATGGAGTTTTGTTCTAGTCGTCGTCGGTGTGTCTCGTGTTTCAGACAGTCGAGTAACAGGTGATAGATATCCTCGTCGTCGTGGCCGTAAGAACATGTTCACGATGCTGCACGCTGAATACGAAGTAAAAAGTGTTTTGTTTAAGTAGTTCCGGGTTTTAAGCGATGTATGAGAGTGTCGATATGTTTCGGAAGGTGACGGTCTAATTGACATTCAAGATTAGGATCAACGGCTTATAAGATCTATTCCTTTGTTTTGTCTGTGAATCAAGTACACAAGCATGATTCACGGTTCATTCTTCTTAAAAATTCGTAATAGAGATACACACGAATAAAGCTGGTTTCCGTAAATGATGAGTAGTTTTTGCCAATTTATCTGCGATTTCATTTCTTTTGATTCCGCAGTGACTAGAAACCCACTCAAATGCCATTCCATAATTTGACTTTGTAGCTTCTGAAAGCTTTTTTATTGTAGCAAACCATGTGTCTGCCGCATCATGTAAAGCGCTTCAATGTGTTTTTAAGTGACACTTTGTAAAGCTTATGCCAAGCAAAATTGCTACGACTTACGGCGTTGTTGGTGAGGAGAGATGGCCCGACCAACATTCATATATTCGTTACATAACTTTGGAATATTTACATCCTGATGTCGTTATCTCTTTGGCGATAGAGCCGTCAGTGCAAACGTGAGTGTAGCCTTGGTACCTGTCATACTGACAATATGATGCCAACTGCTCTGCGGCAACAATTGACACTTCATGTTTGCTACAAAGTCGTTCTATTAACGCTTAAATAGTTGGTAGCTCAAGCAGCCATCGTGGATAGTTTAGGTCCACTGAACAATGTTTCACCACGAGAAGCCGTGAAACGTTCCGTAGGTGCACATGGTGTAATTGCGCTTTGGTACGGTTCACAATGTTTGGTATGAGTGAAAGTGACGGGTCTTGGGTGATTAGGCGAAAGAGGTGCCGACCGGTCTCCATATTTTGAATTACTATAAAGTTGCGTTCTCTTGCCTCTGCCAATGTCAAAGAACTTGATGTTGCCTGTGGAACTCCCAGACATATGCGTAATCTTCATGCTTGCAACAGCTGAAATCTGCATAAAAACGACTGAAATTGTTGTGGAGAACTAGTGAGGAGTAGGCAATCTTCTGTCGTGTAAGTTCAAAATGAATTAGAGACGCTGATATACCACCCCATTTTATTTCCACCATGCGACGTACGGCATTTATGGTGCAGTTCGCTTGATTTTCTTGCTCGGCAAGGTGCTGACTCTATCTGAGCTGGCGGTCTAAGGTAGCACCAACGAAGTGATACTATCGTGCGATTTCGATTCTTCGGCCATCCACAAAAAGCTTCTCAAGTTTTTCACTTTCTTTCTCGTGAACGGCAGAACTACAGATTTAGCGTGAGAAATCTGCGTGCCCCGCTCTTTGAGGTAATCACTTATTGCATTTAGTCCTTGTTGGAGCCGTCTTTTGATCACGTCCAGTAACTTATGGGACGTCCATATGCATATGTCGCCTGCATACATGGATATGTTCAAGGCTTCGGGCAGCACTTCTGGAAGACCTGCCATTGTAGCAGTGTAAAGAAGTGGACTTAAAAAGCTTTCTTGGGGTACATCTCTGCTCACGTAGAAATGATCGCTGTCTCAGTCATTGGTAAAAATATATATTACCTGTCACGCAGGAACTTGGCGATTCTTTGAAGTAAGCCACCATAACCCCCCAGTTAGGTAAGCCCGTGGAGCACAGATAGACGGCTGACAGGGTCGAACGCCTTTCTTATATCTATGAACGCAACTGCAGCAGTGCTTCTCTGCTTGTCTCATGCTCCACAATTGTAACGAGGTCAAAGACGCAACCCATAGTGCATACATCGCACTCGTCTGAAGCCAGCCGTCTATTCTGGAAGACAGAGGTTAGCTTTGATCCACCACTGCAACCTTCTGTCAACAATTTTTTCCGTAACTTTAGAACTGAACTAGTTAGGCTGACTGGTCGAAATGAGTCAAGCGAAAGCGGCGAATGACAAGGCTTTAGCAGAAGGATAATTTACCCGAGCTTCCAACTCATTCTACATGTCCTTATAAATCCGTAGAGGAATTGGCATTCTGTGGGGGCCTAGATTTTTTAGAACGCTGTACGACACGTTGTCTGGACTTGTTGCGGTTCTTACGCTAGTTAGGAACAGAGCAGTAGGCAACTCTATTAGAGGATATGTGTTATTTAGTTTAGTACGTGGTTTGTAAGCGCACGCGTTTTCGATTTGCTTCTCTACAGAATTAGGCCATGCAGTGGTGTTGTGAACCAATCGCCGAGTTTCAGTCAGAATTGTGCAAACGTTATTAGCAACATCACGTTTGGACAACCCAAGAGATATGGCCAATGCTCTGGGTGGGCTTCGCTGGAGAACTAGATGACTTAAAGCAGTAACTCTTTACCAGACTTTCGGGAGTTGAGTAAATGGGGTCAATAAAGTGCAGAAATCACGTTGCTTTCTCGACCTAACTTTTTCGTGTGTCGATTAGATTGGACGAGTGCGGCCTTACTCTCCTTGCAATCTTACAGCCTCTCAGTGTGGCGATAGCAAAGTTCTGCTCGTTTTCAAATTTCTCGTAGGCATTCACAGTCTGCATTTATACTAGAGTGGCCTGCTGGGAGAGCTGTAAACGTTGTCGTACAGGAGTAACTACTTCGAATGCAAGACATACATATATCGAGTTAATTAACTCCCACCAAGTCACGTCCAGCATGCTCACTGAGCTTAATGTTTTTGCTTGCACTATTCGTGGGTGTTGCATGAGAACTGGATAATAGTAGCTTCCTCGAATTCGCGGTACCAGAGGGATAGGATGGCCATCAAGAAACAGCGAAATGTCAGGAGAATGAGCAGTTTTGCGGCGCCGCTTGTATGCCAATAACAACTCTGACTTATCCACTGAGCACGTAAGGCTGCCGGCAGCAGCATAGTCTTGTACCACAGACACAGCTTCCTGTAGGATGTCCTGAATGGTTCCGTCTGATCCTTTGGTTGCCCAAATTGTAATGTCATCTGCATAGATGGCATGCTGGATGTTGGGAACCTGCTGTAATAGGGAAGGGAGTTTAGACATAGCCACGTTGAACAAAGTGGGCGAGAGAACCGAGCTCTGTGGTGTTCCTCTGCCTGCGAGACGAATGACGTCCGAACGGAGGTCTCCAATCCCAATAGTGGCCATGCGGTCAGAAAGAAAGGACCTGACGTAATTGTAGATACGTGAGCCACACTGAGATGAAGCGACATTGTCAAGAATAAGGTCGTGGGAGACTTTGTCAAAAGCACCCTTCAGAACCAAAGCCAGAATAGCTCGGACCTGGTTTGAAGTGGGGCTATCTAACAGGTCCTCCTTAAGCTGTAATAATACGTCCTGTGTAGAGATACCAGGACGGTAGCCGAATAGTGTATCAGGAAAAAAGTGATTGTCTTCGAGAAATAGTTGTAGCCGAGAGAGCACAACGCGTTCAAAGAGTTTAACTAGACATGAAGTTGAGGATATAGGGCGAAGATTTTGGAGGGATAGCGGCTTTCCAGGCTTTGGAATAAGTATTATTTCTGCTTTTCGCCACTCCTGTGGTAGCGTGCCGTTGTTCCAATGTTCGTTGTAAAAAGCGGTTAAATATTCGATGGACTGGTCATCTAAATTACGCAGAAGTGTGTACGTAATCCCGTCTGTACCGGGTGCTGTGTTGCGCTTAATGCTTTGCAAAGCTGCCCTTACCTCTGCTTCTGTAATGTCCTCATCTAGAGGCGTATCGTGTACGTGTGGATAATCACGGTAGGCGGGACGGGGGTCCGTGGAAACATAGTGTTGCTTTAAGGTGCAGCACGCTACCCAGAGAAGTCAGCCATGTGTTTAGCCGTGACACATGACACCCTTGGCAGACGCCCTTGTGGCATCTGCCACACTTCGCACTACAGACAGTGGTCTGGCGGAGGAGGGAGCTCTCGCTCTGGCAATTGTTCACGCTACGACACTGTCACATCACTCCCCTGTCACTATTGTAACTGATTCACAAGCTGCTTGCCGTGCTCTCGCTCAAGGACTTGTGGCTGCAAATACACACAATATCCTCTCTTCTGTCTCACCGTCCGCATTACGTCCTGTGCGTATCGTCTGGAATCCTGGACACGCCTCTCTTCATGGTAATGAACGCGTTCATGCGGTTGCCCGAGAGCTGACTGGCCGGGCTCCATTGGAAGAGCTGTCCAATCCAGACGACGCATCGACAGAACCACTAAACTACAACGCTACGCTGGAGTACTACCCACAGAGCCGTTATACGTATCCTCCCCCTCATCCTTCACCTAACAGAGCAGATGTTGTCGCTTGGCGGCAACTACAGACCAATTCATTTCCTTGCCTTTATATGCTGAATTGCTTTCATCCGACTCTCTACCCCTCCTACTGCCCCTTCTGTGGATCCGTACCGACGGTGTACCACTCCACGTGGGAATGCTCCGCCCCACAGGTCGTTCCTCCCATTCCCAATCCCACCCCTCCCTCTTGGGAGTCTGCACTGCTCAGCTTACGCCGGCAGGAACAGCAGCAGCTGGTCCAGCGGGCTCGCAGGGTCGCGCAAGGCAATGAAGCCCTGGACTGAGGGCCCCACCCAAAGAAGGCTCAGTGTGCATTTGTTATTAATAAATGTTTATTCTCTCATTCTCTAGCTCCCTCGAGTTTCGAGGTATCTACACTAGTTATTATCTCGTGCAATACCAGAAGAGGCTATAATCGAATCTAGAAATCTGGCATAAATATAAGCACGTAAAAACGTTACTGATCCATTATTCAGTACAAGACCACATTTATCAAATGCCTTCTCAGGTATTTTTCGACGGAAATCATCAGTATGAGTACTGTCCCACGTGATATTGTGCGCATTAAAATTAAAATCTCCACAGACATGGAGGACAGGTCTCTGGACTTTTCCAAATAAATAAACCTTGATTGACTTGGAGATGCCTGTCGATGGTTGCCAAAAAGACAAATTACTGTGAAAGTAAGTTTCCCGAATTGAATTTCGCACCCTACAAATTCTTGCACGTCCGAGTCTCACGAGCATAAAAGAGGGTATGTTGCGCGGTACACTTAACAGTGCCCATAACCCTGAACTTCTCCTTGATGCATATCTCATTTAATCAGAAATCCTAAAGTCATAGTCGGCGTTGGTTGGCATTTTGCCGCAAAAAGGAAAAGCTATACTGAGCAACCAGCTTCCTAAAATCCACACTTTTAGACCTAAGGTCAATCGCGTTCCACCGATACACAGCTGTGTTTCGAAAACGGTTGTTAATTTGTAGAGCCATTTTGCTATACAACAATTTTTTTATACCACTAGAGACTCCATGGAAGAACGGCACTGAACTCTGGAGGGCTATTGGTCTTTCGTTTCTTGTCTATCTTCGTCAGTCACAAGTTATGATGCGCTGCCAAAAAAGCGCCAGATTTGGGTGGCAGTCCAAGGCACTAAGTATAACATTTGAAGTGAGGAAATGAAGGAAACAAGTAAGTTATTGTTCTAAGGTTAATGAGTTTGTAGCTACTTATCTGAATAATTTGCCATAGGTCAGTTTGAGTACTTGCGTAAAAAGACTTTACTATTAGCCCCTTGAGTCATGATTTGTGATGCGCAGTAACAAACGCGTCAAACTCGCGGTGTATAATTCCGAGGCACTCAGTATTACCTTCTAAGCAAGAAAATGAAAGAAAGCGCTGTTTTGTATGAGTTTAGGTAAGTAAAGGTAATGAGGGTTTAACTACCTATCTAAATATTCGGCCACTAGTCACCTTCAGTATTTCCTTAAAAAGAATGTCCTATTAGGCCCGAAATGCATCCACAGTTTGTGTTTTCGCTGTGTTCGTTTCGAGCGAAGCAAAAAAAAACTTTTCACGTTGCTCCTCAAACGCGTCACCTCGAACAATCGTCGAACATGGTAGTGTATCCAGCAAAGTGACCATCCTCAGCAATACGCAGCATAATCAAGTTTAATTGTCGCCAGCTGTCTTTTCAGCAGGCCAGGACAAATGTGCACACTACGTTTCAAGCTATTTGATGAAACACGCGGTGTGTAACCTGCCATTGAAGTGGACGTGCACATTTGTAACACCGTCACTGAAAGAGCTATTGTGTACGCGCCGAAATGTTTCCAATATTGTCCTGAAAATAACTCGCTCGGCTTTCCATACTATTTAACGTACATTTTCACTGATTCTGTAGGAGCGACCAACCTTCGGCAAAGCGATACGATTTCGCCAGAGATTCGGCAATCTATGACGTAATTTTCGCATCAATGATTCTTTAGATCAATTGTGTCGACGCAGACGGTAAATTCTGCTGTTTGACCAGGCATTCGAGGCTTTCGTCCTAAACATTATCGGCAGCCAATGCCTAATTGTGCCAATTAGGAAAGCGAAGGTTAACGTTGCCGTGCCTGGGGAACTGCTTTCTTTGTTCCTTTAGAGGTAGGGACGCGCCCAGAACGCTGTTTTCGGGTAAAATTGACAAGACGTGTTTCACAGTTCCTTTTTTTTTCAGTGTAGAAGGGCCTGGAGCGCCACCGAAATCGACGAGATCGCAGGGTGAATGAAGAAGGAGTCAGGCGTGACTTAGAACCGCGCGAAAGCAAAGCTGGCACGAAGGGTGCAGATAATAAAGTCAGTGGTATTGCCAGCTCTGGAAGGACCTGTCGAGTCACTCTCTCATAGGCTCTTCGCTATCGGGGACCCTGATGTTAGGATGAATTAGCAGCTTATGCCTGGTACAAACGTGCAACATCCTCCTACATGTGAAACACAGGCCAAACGACAGGACCATGTCACGATAATGGTACCGCGGGTTAAGAATTCAAAACTATTTGGAATCAGAATTTTCCTACAGTGTGCAATATCAAGTGTATCGAACTCACGTGTTTTTCAGCATATCGCTTTGGTTTCGCCAACACGGAGTACTGCATTAAAAAGCCCCCATAGCGAGTGTGCTCCTTCTAACTGCTTTTCGGTACCGTCGGTAGAATGCATGGATATGCTTGTTCAGTTACGATTAAGGAAACAAGGCCACATCGCCGACTATTAAAGACAGTCACTTTCGGTCCGAGGGGTCACTAGTTATATAACCGCAATTATGGGAAAAAACTTTCGTTTATTGATTATTTCTTTGGTGCAAATCAGCAGTAATTGAAGAAGGTATTTTGGAACGCCACCATCGCCAGTTGCACATGTCAGTTATTGGAGGCTTCGCTTCAAGAACTGCCTGGTCATAAAACTCTGTATCCGTCAAACGCGTAAATATTTTCGCATGCTGCCTGGCTGTATCGACAGCCGTCTCATTTTGTAAATTAGTCATGAATGTTTTAAAGCTCCCATTGTAGCACTGCCAAGAGAAAAAGTACACATGCATAAAAAACGAGTGTAGTAGGGCTCACCACTTCATGGGCGGTTTCGTGCCCGGCCTCAGATCCTTTTTTCGTAAACGAGAGCTGCTCATGCCAGCTTTTACTGCAAATATGAGGCGATTGCGCATCCCTTCGTTTTTCAACAGAGAGCCGAGGATATCACCCCTTCCCCAACAAACAGCTTTTAAACACATTACAAAACACAAATACCACCGCTACAAACACATTACAAAACACAAATACCACTTGTACAGACACATTAAATTCAACCGCAATCAAAGAAAGCTGGCAGCCCGACATCAGTCTCAAAAGCCATGCAAGCATTTGTCTCTAGCGACACCCAATTTTGATTTCGAACACCTCGCACCGAAGAGTGATGTTTCGAATTTTGCACCGGTGCTGCGGTCGCTGTAGTTGCGCGGGGCACGCATACGTGTTGTACGTTGTGCGGTTTGGTGCCTTTTCCACATTTTTGTTCTCGCTGCGTAGTTCGTTCCTGCTCTGACAGTTCTACCACTCTCCTTGCCTCTGTGGTTTATCTCCTTCGAACCCGTTCGGCCAATGTGCTTGCCTCTACGGTTTATCTCTTTCGAACCCGTTCGGCCACTCTGCTTGCCTCTGGGGTTTATCTCTTTCGAACCCGTTCGGCCACTGTGCTTGCCTCTATAATTTATCTTTTTCGAACTCATTCGGCCAATCTGCTTGCCTCTATGGTTTATCTCTTTCGAACCCATTCGGCCACTGTGCTTGGCTCTCTGGTTTATCTTTTTCGAACTCATTCGGCCAATCTGCTTGCCTCTGTGGTTTATCTTTTTCGAACTCATTCGGCCAATCTGCTCGCCTCTATGGTTTATCTCTTTCGAACCCATTCGGCCACTGTGCTTGCCTCTCTGGTTTATCTTTTTCGAACTCATTCGGCCAATCTGCTTGCCTCTGTGGTTTATCTCTTTCGAACCCGTTCGGCCACTCTGCTTGCCTCTGTGGTTTATCTCTTTCGAACCCACGCGTGGTCGAATGTTTCGGCCATGTCATGATGCGTTTGCCTGGTAGTGTTGGAAGACGACCAGCGAAAGAAAGTGTTGCTGTCTAGCGCTGCTGTCTAGCCCGGCCCTGGTGGATCAGCTGCGACTGATCCACAGAGCGGAACGTATGGCTCGCGCCAGTGGGGCCCTAGAATAGGGGCACCACTCTGCCGGACAGACTTCGCTCTTCACCCTGTATATTCTTCGGAGCACTGGAGTTCTAGCCTGTCTGGATTATGTATATAATAAAGTTTTCTACTACTCCTACTACTACTAACGGTACATACGCGGAACTCACAGGTGCTCTCTCTTCATTAACGAGAATACATGACAAGACCTTGGTAAGTTTTATTCGAACTTTTTTTTTGTGCCGATAAGTCATAAAATGTACAGGCATACATAACTGTTCTAGCGTATACTGCGGCGCGCAAAGTGATACAGGCTCTTTGGTAATGCTTTTTCAAGTTATGTCTTAAAGAGGCTAGCAAAACAGTTTTTGTCATTTTATGGTTAGTTCTGCTGAAGTAACTTGCAGCGTGAAATAGCTGAAGGCATAATGAGCAAAAGCTTGCTGATTTACTGAAGTATTGTTGTAGTGACCGTGTTGTTCTATTGATGTTCGTTCTTGAAGTGCATAATTATTGTATTCAAGTTTGTTCTTTAGAGTGCGCAATTGTACCATAGATTTCGCTACTTTATTAGGCTCAAACGTTTTTAGTCAATTTTTGTAGTTTGGGCTGTGGCAAAGCTTATATGCAAATTTTTTTGTTTAATATGTCAATAGTATGCATGTGTGCGTAACTGAGAGCGTGCATTTAACAGAGTGATCTTTAATGTCTCTTAACCAAGGAGCATAGTTGCGTGATTGCGGTATACATGGTATGAAATCATAGCACGGCTCTGGGAGGCAAACAGTAAATCCGTTATCATGTGGGATTATTTGCTGTAGCATGCCTTCAAATTATTGACTTTTTTGAAGCTTCAGCCAGGCATTGCATGCTTTTATGCGTTTTCTTAATCTTGCCCTGATTTGCAATGTGGACTAATGAAGTGCCTTTGGAAAACTTTGCTACATTAACATGTCGATTTCACAGATCCAAATGTATGATTTAGATGTAGATGGCTATGTCGACCCTGAGGAAGGAAGCGAGATTCAAATGTATGATTAAGATGTATATGGCTATGTCGACCTTGAGGAAGGAAGCGAGATCCCAAACAAAGCTAAAATAAAATTGGTGCGTAATGGGTGTAAGTACTGTTGCAGGTAAGAAATGTCTTGTTTATTTTCTGCGCTTCTGAGCAGGTGTTTTATCGTAGTGGATTAGCGTGCACTATTTAGCGAGAACAGGATCGAACGAGTAAAATAGTGTTTAGCACCTGAGTAAATTGTTACAAGTGTGCTTTTACAATATCTATCACCAAAAAGCAAATGGCTTAACATTTAAGAAAAACCGTACACCAACACAGTGGCTTTTTGCTATTCGGTGGAATTGTTTGGCTGCATGTGTGTACATGCAGCCAAACAAAAAAGCCAGCCTCTTGTGTCTTTCCTTTGTATGCAACTCCACACAAAGATCAGACACAGGAAAGCTTCCGTGTACAGTTCTCACTAATTCAAACAGGACACCCGGAGGGCGTGGCCGCCACTCTGCGCTGCGCCGCTCGTAAAGTGCTCCTACAACTAAGCTGTTGCATTGTGGTATAGAGTGAAGGGGAGAACATCTACGAAGCAGCTATTCTTTTTCCGGTCACCGACAATTCAGAGTGTAGTTTACCATGTGCACACTGCCAGCGTGGCGCCCAAGGCGGGCCTTTTCCGCATGCCTACCGAACAGGCTTCAGTGCGCACCTTGCACTTAACCTGTGGCGTGAGTAGACGACTCGCTCGTTCTGCGCGCTTTAGCGATGCGGCTCGCTTGCTGTGCAAGCAAAATACAGGATTCAGCTAAACTCTTGCGCCTTACATTCGTAGATAGATGTAAACATTCCCACAAAAACATAGAAAGATAATTTCGTGTTTTTTGCCACGACAAAGAATGAAAATAAGCTGTGACAGGCCTGTATGCATGCAACTTTGAAAGCACCTTTGGGTATTTTGTCGTTTCGCCATAAGCAGCGAACACTGCAGCAGTTTAGCGCGGCAGGCTTTCGTAGAGGCTATCGGCCCCAGAATAACGGACTAGCTTCTCACATTTTTCTTCAAAGGCCTCCCGCATAACATACCTGCAGTGGCCGCTGCGAAATGGCCTTTTCTTTTATTTCAGCCCGGATATTTTCAATTATAATTATGTGCGCACCTACTGACGTCAGGAGGAGCCGAGGAATCGCACATATATGAGGTGAACACGAAGCACGCTTCCGTTTCAGTTCCGAGCGCACCTATGCCAAGAATACCCATGTTAGAAAGGATGAAGGTTGCTACTTAATCTGTGGCAAGTGTACCGCAGCAACAAATCGCTGATATGACCGGACGCCCCCGATCGTCAGCGAACAGGATTGTGAAAGCTTACAGCACAGAAGCTCGCTTGACGAATCTGCTTCGAAGTCACCGGCCGAAGGTGACGACCGACTCCGTCGATGATCTTATAGTGGAAACAGCGAGAGAAAACCCGAAGATGACCGCAAAAGGAAATGAGGAACGACCTACGGCTCGTAGCCAGCACCCAAAAAAGTACGTGAGCGCTGTTACGCAGGGGACCTTCGTAGCCGTGTTGCGGCGATGACGCCTTTTGTCTCGGAACAAAATAAGGTGTAACAAGCGTGTTCTTCGGAAGAGTTTCGGCAAGAAACTCGCCAGGGCAAGCAAGACAGCTGCACACACAGAAAACAGGAGGCCTAGAGCGCGACCTATGAAGTTCGTCGTCTTTTCTCTCACTGGCGCAGAGCTTGCGCCTTTGTACATCCGCACAAAGCGGAGCCATCCTGGCGACGGCGACTTGAGGAAAAGACGCTATATGTTGGTCGTAGCAGGGTTTGTGTCGCGTGACGTGAACTGTTTGTGGACGGGATTGAAAGCCAAACAGCTTTCCCGGGGAGTAATGGGAATCAGACGCAGAGGTGTCATGACGAATTTTTTGCGCGACTGATCTTGCATGGTGTACGAGCGAGCCAGTTTACGGCATTCTTCAGCGTAAGCAGCAGCTTGAAAGATGGGTTTGCCCTCAGAAACGTGCGGGTGGTTCGGCATAATGGTGTTCATAGAACATGAAGGTTCACGTCCATACACGAGAAAGAAGGGAGAGAATGATGATGATGATGTTTGATGTTTTATGGCGCAAGGGCCATTTCACGGCCAAAGAGCGCCAGATCATCTTACTAAAAACATGGACAACGATTGTGATAAGCGGCTGTAAAAGGGCCATAAAATTCCTCGCGGTAAGGCGGGTAAAAACATACAAGTAATAAAATCATGACCATGTCGTGAAAGGTGTGTGTGATGTGAATAGATGACAAAAGTTGGTGATAATAAAAGACGATGGTGGATATGTATGGCATTAGCACAAGTGCCTCACTCGTTCATACCCTTGCGTCCAAGGGCCGTGAGGCAAGTGCTTTCTTGGGTAACCACCGCAGCAAAAACCTCTCTGGAGAGATCATGCTACGGGATGCCCGGGTATATGATATGAAAACTATGAATTTCTTTAAAAAACGCTAACAATGATTTGTGACTAAAAAGCGGTTCCCTACCGACGAACATTGCAGGGTGTAAAGGTATATGTTGTCGGTAGGGTAATGGAAAGTGTTGTTTTCTTACAGTGTCCAGTTGTTTGCACTCAATTAAAATGTGAAGGACTGTCAATACTTCACCACATCTGTCACACAATGGTGGATCGCCACCGGACAAAAGGTGTGTGTGTGTCGTGTATGTGTGTCCTATCCTGAGTCTCGTTAGTATTACCTCTGTATGACGCGATTTCGATACGGGCAGCCAATGATCAAGGTGTGGCTTAATAACGTGTAGTTTGTTTTGTGTGTGTGTATCCCACTTGCTCTGCCAGTATACTCTGAGGTTTCGTTTGAGAGACGGCTTACGATCCCCCGCAGGGGCGCCTGCGCAAGTAGGCGTTTGGTGTGTAGCGACACCACGGACCCGAGCTAACGGGGGAGTTTCTACTTCCTCCCACGCCTAGCCGTTCGTGGCTATGCCGTGTCCGGGGAAAAGGGGATCCTGGGGGTTGAGACGCTGGGTGATTGGACCTTTAAGGCCCCCCGGCAGAGGCAACACACCCCTTTGGCCCTGGCTTCACGTAGACGGCACCTCTGGGCTGACCCACCCAGGGGAAATCGGCAGTCGCCTTTTCCTATCTCTCTCTTCCTATATCTTCGTCTTTTGTTCTCACTTTACATCTTTCCTGTCTTCTCCTCACTTCATTTTACTTCCAATTTTTCCTGGCGGCAAGGGTTAACCTTGTGTGGCCATCCAAACTAGGGTAAACCATATTGGGTTATAGTAACTGCGTACTGCTGGCGTTGCGCAGGCATGCCCACATGCTCTGCCACGTCCCCTTGTTGGACTCCGTGGTGGGTGGTAGGCGCCATTACCGAAAAATACACATTTTTCCATGGGATCTTCGACACCCTCTCTAACTGATCGTGCCTCGAAAAGGGTACGCATCGATGCAACTTCACTACTTTGGTCCAAAAACAGAGAAACTTTCCCAAAATACCATGTCCTCCACTGCGAACAATCATCTACAAAAGCTAGAGCAATGTCACCATTCCTTGTGGCCAAGTGCTTGAGAGAAACCATTGGAACCGGTTATAAGGCCACGAAGCTGACAAGTGGAGATCTGCTTCTCGAATTAAAAGACAAAGAGCAGTACAATAAACTCTCGCACCTCGTAGCCTTTGGTAACATCCCCGTCTCTGTGAGTGCACACCGTACAATGAATACAGTGAAGGGCGTGGTATCGGATGAAGATTTGATGACACTGAGTGAAGAAGCGCTTCTTGATGGATGGAAGGACCAAGGTGTAATACATGTCCAGCGCATCATAATCAGACGCGCCACAAAGAAATAGCAACAAATCACTTAATACTCACCTTCAACTCAACCACTTTACCTGAGACTCTCGAAACTGGCTATATAAAACTCCATGTCCAACCCTTCATTCCGAACACGAGGCGTTGCTTCAAATGCCAGCGATTTGGTCATGCATCCCAGAGCTGCCGAGGGCAGCTGATCTGTGCTAAGTGTGGCACAACCGGCCACAGTGCTGATGAATGTAGTCATGATGAGGTCCTCTTGGCTAACTGCGAAGGTAGTCACCCCGCATACTCCAGAGCGTGCCCAGCCTGGAAAAAAAAGAAATAATAACTATGAAAGTAAAGGAAAATATCACATTCAAGGAAGCAAGACAACGGGTCTCACTAACATTGGCACTAAAAACACCTTTTGCCGAAGTGGTGCAACGAGGGGCGGCACCACAAAGGCCCTTGGCATTTGCCCGGACCTCGCCTAGCGTACCGAGGCCAATGCCACAAGCCCCTACGGCGGGAGCAGCTAGCGCTGCCCTGCCCACATTCAGCCAGTCCACACCAGCGACCTCGACAAGCTCTAACGGCAGCCAGGGCAATCACGAGGCCAAGGGGGCTTTATCGACCCCCAGCTCGGTGGGGACAAAGACTTCGTCGATCGAGGCGAAGTCTAAGCGACGCACAGATCGCTCTGTAGAGCGGGCGTCCAGTGCCTCGCAAGAGGCTATTGACACCAGTTCATGCCAAACGGCGCAGGGAGCGCCGAAGGAGCGGCGAGCTTCTCTCGACCACCCCAAAAAAGACAGAGCGCCGATTACAGGGCCTGACAAAGGCCCTGTAAAATGAGCTAATCTCCGTGTTTTCTGCACACAGCACTTTTTCCCTTTTTTTCCACTATGGACAAAATCATACAGTGGAACTTAAGAGGAATCCTTAGAAATTTAGATGACGTCCAAGAACTTCTGAGTAAGTTTAACGCGAAAGTGCTATGTGTGCAAGAAACGCACTTAACTCCTAAGCACAAGGACTTCCTACGGCAATATATTATTTTCCGAAAAGACCGGGAGGATGCTGTCGTACCATCTGGCGGTGTAGCCATTATAGCTGATCGTAGTATAGCATGCCAGCATTTGAAGCTCCAAACATCCCTTGAGGCAGTGGCCATTCGAGCTGTACTTTTTAACAAACTCATTACCATATGTTCTGTGTACATACCACCGCATCAACAGCTACACAGACGTGATCTAGAATCATCATTAGATGAACTCCCAGAGCCGTTTCTGGTTCTAGGTGATTTTAATGCACACAATGTCCTGTGGGGCGATGTTCACTGTGATGCGCGAGGACGTCTCATTGAGCAGCTCCTTTTCTCTTCTAGTTTATGTCTTTTAAATAAAAGGAGCCTACATATTTTAGCTTTGCAAACAACACGTACTCCTCCATAGATCTTAGCATTTCATCACCGTCCCTTTTACCTGTTTTTAAGTGGAAAGTTCTTAAAAACCCTTATGGTAGTGACCACTTCCCAATCATCCTGAGTGCGCCGAACAAAGAACAACTACCCCCGCAGGTTCCTCGATGGAAGATTGACTCAGCTGATTGGGAAGGGTATAGAACTCTTACACACATGACATGGACTGAGCTGTCTGCCCTGACCATAGATGACGCTGTCACGTATTTTACAGCTTTTATACTTGATGCCGCATCTAAATGTATTGCCAAAACGAGCGGCATGTCTTCTAAACGGCGAGTCCCATGGTGAACGACGCATGCAGGAAAGCACGGACCACTCAGAACAAAGCTTGGGCGTTGATTCGCAATTCCCCTACAGCAGAAAACCTGGAAAATTTCAAGCGGGTCAAATCGCAGGCAAGGAGAACGCGTCGACAAGCTAGACGAGAGAGCTAGACAAACTTTATATCGAGTATCAACTCGTACACAGATGAGGGAAAAGTGTGGAATAAGGTCAAGAAAATTAAGGGCCAACAAACGTATTGCCTTCCACTAGTAAATAGCCTCGGGGAAAGCTTGGAGGATCAAGCCAACTTTCTTGGCACACACTTCGAACACATATCGAGCTCCTCACACTACTCCGAATCCTTTCAGAATTACAAGGCACGAATAGAAAAACAAAAGTTAGAAAGAAAATCCACAAGAAATGAGGCATACAATCAACCATTCTGTTTAGCAGAACTGCGAACAGCACTCAGCTGCTGTAATACAACTACCCCAGGTTCTGACAATAATGTACGGGATGCTGAAGGAACTACCCTCCGAAACTAAAGAAGCCCTCCTCTGTCTTTATAATCGCATATGGTTTTCAGGTGTGATCCCCTCCTCCTGGAATGAGGCTGTTATAATTCCAATTTTCAAGCAGGGAAAGGATCCCTCTACTGTATCAAGTTATAGACCCATAGCGTTAACAAGCTGCCTCTGCAAACTATTTGAAAAAATGATTAATTGCCGCTTACTCCACTACTTAGAAACAAACAAATTGCTCGACCCATACCAGTGCGGGTTTAGAGAGGGCCGATCTACCACCGACCATCTTATACGTATCGAGGCACACATACGTGAGGCTTTTGTTCATAATCAGTTTTTCTTATCTGTGTTTCTTGACATGGAGAAGGCCTACGATACCACGTGGAGGTTTGGAATATTGAGAGACCTCTCACACTTAGGTATACATGGTAATATGTTCAGTGTCATTGAAAGCTATCTGTCTGATCGTACCTTCCGCGTTAGAGTGAGCAATGTTCTGTCCCGAACATTTGTACAGGAAACCGGAGTGCCACAGGGTGGGGTGCTCAGCTGTACGCTCTTTATAATAAAAATGAATTCTCTCCGTCTGTACATTCCACGTAATATTTTTTATTCAACATATGTCGACGATGTGCAGATAGGTTTTCAATCGTGTTCTCTTGGGATCTGTGAGCGACAGGTTCAGCTCGCCCTTAACAAGATATCCAAATGGGCTGATGAAAACGGGTTCAAACTGAACCCACAGAAAAGCACCTGTGTCCTTTTTTCTCGAAAAAGAGGCTTGCACCCTGAGCCTGAACTGGTCGTTAAGGGTGAGCGTCTACCCGTAAACACAGAACATAAGTTCCTAGGTATAATTTTAGATGCGAAGTTAACCTTTGTACCGCACATAAAACATCGTAAAAATAAATGCTTGAAAACAATGAATATCCTGAAGGTGCTGTCACGAACAACGTGGGGCAGCGACAGAAAGTGCCTCATGAATCTGTATAGAAGCCTTATACGCTCACGTCTTGAGTATGGGGCAATAGTCTATCACTCTGCCACGCCAAGCGCTCTGAAAATGTTGGACCCTGTTCATCATCAAGGCATCCGCCTGTCCACAGGCGCCTTTAGAACAAGCCCAGTTGAAAGCCTTTATATAGAATCGGACGAGTGGTCACTCCATCTGCAGAGAACTTATTCTTCCTTCATGTATTTCCTTAAAGTAAATGCGAACAGTGAGCAACCTGCATATTCCACCATCAACGACCTGTCCAGCTCTCAACTTTTTTACAATCGACCTGCAATGGCACGCCCTTTCTCGCTGCGTGTCAGAGACCTAGCTGAAGAAACAGATGTCCCACTGCTTGAATACCACCTCAGCCCCCCCGCTCTGCGGCTCCCGCCATGGCAGTGGCAGGTTATTGACTGTGACACATGTTTCGTAGCTGTCACAAAGCATGCCTCCCCCATACACATTCGGATGTATTTCTTAGAGCTGCAACATAAATATGACTGTTCAGAATATTATACTGATGCATCCAAGTCCCATACTGGCGTGTCCTATGCGGCGGTCGGCCCATCCTTCTCGGATGCCGGCGTTCTGTCCACCAGCACAAGCATTTTTACAGCCGAGGCTTACGCGTTATTCGTAGCCGTTACACATAAAAAATTGAATACGCCAAGGGTAGTTATATACACAGACTCCCTGAGTGTCGTAAAAGCGTTGAAAAATCTTAAAAAACACAGAAATCCCATAATTATATCCCTCTATTCGGTACTCTGCGCGGCCTATACTTCCAAGCAAAATATCGTCGTGTGCTGGGTGCCAAGACATCGCGAGATTGAAGGAAATGTGTTGGCCGACCAGCTCGCCACGTCAATTAACGGAAGCTCCGCCAACTCTTCAGTTGCTGTCCCTATAATGGACCTAAAACCAAACATACGAAAAAAGCTCAGGGCTTACTGGCAGAAGTTATGGGATCAACAAACTCATAACAAGTTACACTTGACTAAACCATACCTCGGTAGCTGGCCACCCATGTCGAAAACACGCCGCACAGAGGTCAGTCTCTGTCGGCTTAGAATAGGACACACACACAGCACGCACACACACCTTTTGTCTGGTGGTGACCCACCCAGTTGTAACAGATGTGGCCGTCCACTTACCGTACTTCACATACTCCTTGAATGCTCGGAGCTAGAGGCTTACAGGAAAAAACATTTTACACTAGCGTACAAGGAACACATACCCCTTCACCCAGCTATGTTTATTGGTCGCGAACCTCTTTTTAAGTATAATGCATTGAATGCATTCTTAAAGGAAGTAAATACTTTCCATGTTATTTACTCAAGTGATCGGTAGCACGGCCTCCGAAAGGAGGCTGCTGCTGCGGATGCTACATCCAAAAGAGCACCTGTCTCCCGGCCCTTGGGACCAAGGGCGCTGGCAAGAAATCGGTGCTAATTATAACGCTCCTATTTTATGATGTCATGACAATTAAAGACCCATTCTCACCAGGCATGCTTCACTTCACTTTCATGATTTTAATAAATATATGTCTTACGCATCTTTAGAGTGCAGAATGCCCAGCCGCGGTGGTCTAGTGGCTAAGGTACTCGGCTGCTGACCCGCAGGTCGCGGGTTCGATTCCCGGCTGCGGCGGCTGCATTTCCGATGGAGGCGGAAATGTTGTAGGCCCGTGTACTCAGATTTGAGTGCACGTTAAAGAACCCCAGGTGGTCAAAATTTCCGGAGCCCTCCACTACGGCGTCTCTCATAATCAAATGGTGGTTTTAGGACGTTAAACCCCACAAATCAATCAATCAATTAGAGCGCAGAACTTTAGGCCCTTTTACAGCCATTTATCATAACCATTGCTCTCATCCCATATTGTTACGGGAGAATAACTTTACTTTATAAAACGAGGAATAAACTCGGTGGTGGACAAGATGGCGCCCAGTTGGCTCACAGATCTGACAACATCGTCCTCCTCTTTGTCTTCTTCGTCGTTCTCATCCTACCGTTACATGATTTCCCCGGCGGCTGGAGCACCGACCCGGTGCTAATCAGGAGGCACTGGAGTAATACGGTTTGAGTCGCGTAACATGCACTACGTCAGTGTGAGGGTGAAGGATGGCGGGGTCCGTAGGGGTGATTTCGTATGTGACGTCAGTTACTTGGCGTAAGATACGGTAGGGACCTGAATAGCGTGGGAGTAACTTCTCCGAAAGTCCAACGCGGCGCGAGGGGAACCATAACAGAACGAGATCTCCGGGTGTGAAGTGGACGTCACGATGGCGGGCGTCGTATACGCTCTTCTGATTGTCCTGGGAGTCCAGTAAGCGTCGTCGAGCAACTTGGCGTGCCGCTTGGGCCTTCATTATTGCATCACGAGCGTACTGAGACTTGTCATTTAGTCCGGCCGGCAGGAGGGTGTCGAAAGGTAGCGCAGGGTCACGGCCGAACAACAGAAAAAAGGGAGAGAACCCAGCGGTGTCGTGTCTGGAAGAATTGTACGCGAATGTTACAAACGGTAACGTAGTGTCCCAGTCGCGGTGATCGGCGGAGACATACATGGAGAGCATGTCGGTGAGAGTGCGATTGAGGCGCTCCGTTAGACCATTTGTTTGTGGATGGTAAGCAGTCGAGAGCTTGTGTTTAGTGGCGCAGGAGCGGAGGAGGTCATCAACCACTTTGGAAAGGAAGTAGCTGCCTCGGTCGGTAAGGAGTTGTCGAGGGGCGCCATGATGTAAGATGACGTCCTCCAAAAGGAAATCGGCCACGTCAGTTGCACAGCTGGTTGGAAGGGCCCGTGTGATCGCGTATCGGGTAGCATAATCGGTTGCTACTGCAATCCACCGATTACCCGCAGCTGACGTAGGAAAAGGGCCAAGCAGGTCCACGCCAACACGGTAGAATGGGTCTTGTGGGATGTGCAGTGGCTGAAGACGTCCGGCCGGAGGGGCATTTGGTTTTTTCCGTCGTTGACAAGGGTCGCAGGCTGCAATATAACGGCAGACGTCGCGGTACATGCCAGGCCAGAAGAAGCGCCGGCGAACTCTGTCGTAGGTCCGTGACACGCCGAGGTGACCCGCTGTAGGTGCATCATGAAGCTGGGCGAGAACAGTGTGACGCAATTGAATGGGAACGACGAGTAGTCTTTCGGGGCCGTCAGGACGCATATTGCAACGGTACAATACACCATCATGTATTTCAAACATTCGAAGGGAAGGGTCGGGCCTCACCGATGTGAGCCTTCGGATAATACCGTCCAAGAAAGTATCTCGTCGCTGCTCGATTCCAATGTCATGAAACGCGGATAGAGAGAAAACGTCGATAGGAAGGGTGGTTTTAGAGGAGTCGCCGTCTGGAGGGTCGACAGGATACCGGGACAAGCAGTCCGCATCTTGATGCAGGCGGCCGGTTTTATACAGGACTGAGTAATCAAATTCTTGAAGGCGCAGCGCCCAACGGCCAAGACGGCCTGAAGGGTCTTTAAGGGACGAAAGCCAGCACAAGGCGTGGTGATCTGTGATTACTGTGAATGGCCGGCCGTACAAATAGGGACGAAATTTACCGACTGCCCAAACAAGTGCCAAACATTCCCGTTCGGTTATTGAATATTTTCTTTCAGCAGGCGAAAGAAGGCGGCTGGCATAAGCAACAACACGGTCTCGTCCTTGTTGTTTCTGGGCGAGGACTGCACCGATGCCATAGCCACTTGCGTCTGTACGAACTTCTGTTGGAGATGAAATATCAAAGTGGGCGAGGATAGGCGGAGACGTAAGCAGACACACTAGATTTTGAAACGCATCTGCTTGCTCAGGGCCCCAGATGAAGCCAGCGTCTTTTTTGAGAAGTTGAGTGAGAGGGCGTGCTACGTCGGCGAAGTTTTTAACAAAGCGGCGGAAGTAAGAACAGAGGCCAACGAAACTGCGAACGTCTTTGGTACAGGTTGGTACAGGGAAATCTCTTACTGCGCGTATTTTATCTTGATCAGGGCGAACCCCCACGGAATCAACGAGGTGTCCGAGGACAGAAATTTCACGACGGCCGAAGTGGCACTTTGCCGAATTGAGTTGCAGGCCCGCCTTACGAAAGACAGATAAGATTTTCGATAGCCTTTCAAGGTGCGTCGCAAAAGAAGGCGAAAAAACGATAACGTCGTCCAGGTAGCACAGGCAGATGGACCACTTGAAGCCGTGCAACAGAGCGTCCATCATACGTTCGAATGTGGCGGGCGCATTACATAAACCGAATGGCATCACTTTAAACTCGTAAAGGCCGTCGGGAGTGATAAACGCCGTCTTCTCACGGTCCATGTCATCAACGGCAATCTGCCAGTACCCAGAGCGGAGATCAATGGAGGAAAAATATTTTGCGCCGTGAAGGCAATCCAGGGCATCGTCTATGCGTGGTAAAGGGTAGACGTCCTTCTTCGTTATTTTGTTTAAATGGCGATAATCGACGCAAAATCTCCAGCTGTTGTCCTTCTTCTTTACAAGTACAACAGGGGACGCCCAGGGACTGCATGAAGGCTCGATGATATTCCGAGAAAGCATTTTGTCGACCTCCTGTTGGATGATGCGCCGCTCTGCATGGGAAACACGGTAGGGTCTCCGATGGATGGGACTCGTATCGCCTGTATCAATCCGGTGCTTAACAACGGACGTCTGGCCGAGTGGGCGGTCGCCAAGGTCGAAGATGTCCCAAAAAGATGCAAGCAGGGAACGCAGGTCGTTAGCTTGTTCTTTCGGCAAGTCGGGGGCAATCATCTTGGTTAACACACTTTGGTCTTATGGAGGAGTAGACGAAGTTTTTTCGGCACTCGGGATGCTGTCATAACTTAGAGTGCAAATATGGCACTCTGCCGCCGGCACGATCTCGGCTAGAGATATACCACGAGGGAGGACTTGTGTACATAGTGAAAAATTCACTAAGGGTAGGCAGGATGCATTGGCCGTAATAGTGATGACGGTGTGAGGAAACGCAACGTTGTGCGAAAGCAGGACGTCAACATTGGGGGACACAATATAAACACCGTCTGGGACAGGTGGAACAGGGGAGACGCCTATGTAAGCTACTGTTCGTTGAGGGAGACGCAGGTGTTCTGTAGAACAAAGCCGACTTGGAGGGCAACTTGGAGGATCAACAACATTAGGTAGAGCGAGTTGCACTATACCGGCAGAGCAGTCTATCAAGGCCGAATGTTCAGACAAAAAGTCTTGGCCCAAAATTATGTCATTAGGGCAGTGTTCTAAAACATAAAACAGAACTGATGTGTGGTGTCCGGCGACGCTGACGCGAGCTGAGCACACACCAATTACGGCGACTTTTCCACCATCGGCCGTTCGGACCACAGGAGTTGGGCCAGGAGTAAGGACTTTCTTCAGCCGTGCTCTAAGGTCAGCGTTCATGATAGACACGTGTGCGCCAGTGTCAATGAGGGCTGTAGTAGGTACACCGTCGACGTCAACATTGATAAGGTTCTGATGTGCGGGCAAGGTCAGTAGAGGATTTTGGGATCGGGTCGGTATTGCAGCATCACCTCCAAGAGCTGCTCCCGTCAGTTTTCCGGAGGTGAACGCCGGAACGAGCTTGGGGACGGCGATCGGCGAGATGGGGGCGAGCGGGAGAAACGGCGTTGTGGCGAAGGGGAGCGGCTGGATCGGGGGCGCGAGGAATTCTCAGGCGTTAGCGGCTCTGTTTTCGGTGATGAGCGTGAATTCCAGACAGGTGGGCGATGGGGCGGAGGGTGAGGCCACGGAGCAGAGCTGGACCAAGCACGGCAGTGACGCGAAATGTGGCCTATACGACCGCAATTGAAGCATATCGGCCGGTCGTCTGGGGTGCGCCATACCGCCGGGTCGCGATAATGTGGGCTGGCAGAAAAACGTCGGTTGGGCGGAACAGTCACGGGTGGATTTGGTGTGGCGTAGTCTGGACGATGAATGGAGCAGACGTTTAAGCCGGCGTTGGCCAGTTCTTGCCTCACGACGGTCTGTATGAGAGAGACGGTGGCGTGATAGCTTTCGGAGTTGGGGGAGGCTGACACGAGTGGAGCTGCGGCTTCTATTTCCCGACGGACAATACGGACAACGTCACCGGGACTTTCCGTAGAAGGCAGGCGAGGGTCTTCGCATGTGGATGTTGCAGCCGTGTTTGGAAGCCGGGCAAACTGGTGGAGAACACGGCGGCTCTTCGCTTCTTCAAAGCGCCGGCATTCAGAAATAATGTCGTGGACCGTAGATGAATTCTTGAACACAAGAAGGTGAAAGGCGTCATCTGCTATGCCCTTAATAATATGGCCAACCTTATCGGCTTCGGACATCTGCGAGTCTACCTTGCGGCACAAAGCGAGCACGTCCTGAATGTACGTGAGGTATGATTCGGTGCACGTCTGAACTCGACGTGCGAGCTCGTTTTGGGCGGCGCGTTGACTTCCCACAGGCCTGCCAAATAGCTCCCGGAGCTTTTGCTTGCATAACTCCCAGCTAGTCAGTTCTTCCTCGTGCGTCTCGTACCAGACCTTTGCGGTACCTCTGAGATAAAAAATCACGTTGGCCAGCATGAGCGTTGGATCCCATCGCATACGTACACCCACTCGTTCGTATGACTTCAGCCAGGCTTCTACGTCAATGCCATCAGTGCCAGAAAAGGTACCTGGATCTCTCGGGGGCTCCAAGATGAGGGTTGACGGTCCAGTTGGAGAAAGCACGGACGTAGTTGGAGAAGGCACGGTAGTCGGGGAAGGGTCGGCATTGTTGACTGCAGTCGCCATGGGGGAGACCACTAGGCGCCCGCTACGAAGCTCCGTTTTGCGTGAAGTGAGTACCCAGCACCTCCACCAATGATGTTACGGGAGAATAACTTTACTTTATAAAACGAGGAATAAACTCGGTGGTGGACAAGATGGCGCCCAGTTGGCTCACAGATCTGACAACATCGTCCTCCTCTTTGTCTTCTTCGTCGTTCTCATCCTACCGTTACAATATCATCTCCTGGCGCTCTTTGGCCATCAATGGTCCTTGCGCCATTAAACAACAATATCATCATCACGGCTTAAGATCAAGGGCCGGGATTGATATGGGTGTAGGGGCAGTGCTTTTGTGGACGGATGCAGCGAGCTGATCCTCCCTCACGTTGCCTTGAATCTCACGGTGCCCATGTTGTAGTGTGGCACCCAGCACACTACAACATGTTGTTTGAGTGTGTAGAGTGTGCATAAAATGGAGTAAAGTGAGACAAGGACTGGGTTTTTGTGTTTTTTAAGAGTGCACAGAGCCGTTACTACACTGAGGGAGTCTGTATAAATTACTGCTTTTAGTATTTGCAATTGCTTGATGTGTTTAGCCGCCACAAGTATCGCATAGGCTTCCGCTGTGAAGATACTTGTGCCTGGATGTAGAGGGCCAGCAGCCGAAAAGGATGGGCCGACAGCAGCGTAGGACGCAGAGGAGTTAGACTTGGAGGCATCTGTAAAGAACTCAGGACGTGTGTATTTGTGTTGAAGTTCCAGGAAGTATGTTCGGATATGGGCAATAGGCGCATGTTTTGTAACTTCTAGAAAAGACACATCGCAGTCTATAGTCTGCCATTGCCACGGTGGCGGGTATGCTACAGGAGCCATTAAACTGTGTTCTAGTGGGACTCCAGTTTCCTCAGCTAGACTCTTCAGGCGAATTGAGAAGGGCTGCCTCATCGAAGGCCTGTTTTGAAACAAAACTGAGCTCGACAAATCATTAATAGTAGAGTATGAGGGGTGCTTCTTGTCTGCTTTCACCTTAAGGAAATAAACAAAGGACATGTAAGTTCCCTGCAGATGAAGCGACCACTCATTTGACTCAACATAAAGGCTTTCTACGGGGCTGGTGCGAAAGCACCCGTAGAAAGGCGGATGCCCAAATGGTGCACGGGGTCCAGCATCTTCAAAGCACTTTGAGTCGCAGACTGATAAACAACGGCCCCATAATCTAAGCGGGTGCGAATGAGGCTTCTATATAGGTTCATGAGACATTGCCTGTCACTACCCCACCTAGTACGTGACAACACTTTTAAAATATTCAGGGCTTTTAAACATTTTGTTTTTAGATACTTGATGTGCGGTACGAAGGTCAACTTGTTGTCCAAGATTAATCCTAAGAATTTATGCTCCGTATCAACAGACAGACGTTGACCGTTCAGTTCAATGTCGGGCTCTGAGTGCATGCCTCTCTTTCTGGAGAACAGGACACACGTGCTTTTTTGTGGGTTCAGTCGGAATCCGTTTTCCTCTGCCCATTTGGAGAGCTTGTTTAAACCTAACTGAACCTGCCACTCACACATTGCCAGATTGCAAGACCTAAAGCCAAGCTGGACGTCATTGACATATGTACAATAAAACATATTGCGATGGATGGTCAAGCACAAGGAATTCATTTTTATGAGAAAAAGTGTGCAGCTAAGTACACCACCTTGTGGCACGCCTGTTTCCTGGACAAATGTTTGGGAAAGAACCATGCCAACTCGGACACGGAATGTCCGGTTCGACAGGTAACTTTTGATTATGTGAAACATTCTTCCGCGCACGCCAAGGTGGGATAGGTCTCTTAGAATTCCAAAACGCCATGTTGTATTATAAGCCTTTTCGATATCGAGGAACACAGAGAGAAAATATTGTTTATGGACGAAGGCGTCTCTGATCTGTGCGTCGATACGAACAAGGTGGTCTGTCGTGGATCTACTCTCTCGAAACCCGCACTGAAATGGGTCGAGCAAATTGTTTGTTTCAAGAAAGTGTACAAGTCGGCAGTTTATCATTTTTTCGAAGACTTTGCACAAGCAGCTTGTAAGTGCAATAGGCCTGTAACTCGAAGCTAAAGAAGGGTCCTTGCCCTCTTTCAAAATGGGAATAACAATAGCCTCTTTCCAGGAGGAAGGAATAGTGCCAGAAGACCAAATAGCATTGTACAAACAAAGTAAGGTTTTTCGGGTTTCGTTTGGTAGGTTTTTCAACATTTCATACATCACACGGTCAGAACCTGGGGCAGAAGTACTGCAGGAGTTTAGAGATGTTTGGAGCTCAGCTAGACTGAAAGCTTGGTTATATGCATCGTATCTAGTGGATTTGTGTTCGAGTTTTTGTTTTTCTATTCTTGTTCTGTTTTTTGGAAAGTGTCAGTATAGTGGAACGAGCTGGATACCTGTTCGAAGTCTGCACCGAGGAAGTTTGCCTGATCTTCCAAGGTATCACCCTGAGTGTTTACGAGGGGAAGTGTGTGTACTTGTTTTCCTGCTATCCTACCGACCATGTTCCAGACTTTAGCCTCCTGTGTGTATGAATTAACTCCTGATAAAAACTTCTGCCAGCTTTCTCTTCTGGCCTGCCGACGCGTTCTCCTGCCTTGAGACTTTATTTTCTTGAAGGTTTGAAGATTTTCGGCTGTCGGTGAGTTCCGAAGCAGCCTCCAAGCTCTGTTTTGCTGTTTGCGCGCGTTTCGGCATTCAGAGTTCCACCATGGCACACGTCGTTTTCCAGGGTGTTCAATTGTTTGTGGGATGCATTTTGTTGCAGCATCAATCAAAAACGCTGTGAAGTAGTTCACAGCAACATCCATGTTCAAAGTACAGATGTCATTCAAACCTAGCCGAGCGATAGTATAAAACTGTTCCCAGTCGGCTCCGTTTATTAGCCACTTAGGAACACGTGGTGGGCACTCGGTTACTGTAGTTGTGCTCAAAACTACGGGGAAGTGGTCACTTCCGTACATATTACTGACGACATTCCACTGGAGTAGAGCCACAAGAGATGGAGATGCTATGCTTAGGTCTATGGAGGAGTAGGTGTTATTAGCGAGATTATAATAGGTTGGTTCTTTTCGATTCAGGAGACACGCGCTCGACGAGAGAAGGAACTGTTCGATCAGTCGACCTCGCGCGTCATACCGAGAATCACCCCACAGCCTGCTATGCGCATTAAAGTCTCCAAGGAGAACATAAGGCTCCGGAAATTCATCAATTAGAGAGTGTAAATCACGTTTTTGTAGCTGATAGCTAGGACAAATGTAAATAGTGCAGATTGTGATCAGTTTATCAAAAAGAACTGCTCGAACAGCCACTGCCTCAAGGGATGTTTGGAGTTGTATGTGTGCGCATGCAATTCCTTGATTCACTATGATGGCAACACCTCCGGATGATGTCATGGCATCAACACGGTCCTTTCGGAAAATAACGTATTTACGAAGAAAATTTGTATGTTTTGAATTAAGGTGTGTTTCTTGTACACAGAGCACTTTAGGTGAGTGTTCGTGTAAGAGTTCTTGGATGTCGTCAATGTTTCTGAGAAGGCCCCTGACGTTCCATTGTATAATTTGAGTGTTCATGGTGAATGTAAAATAATGCTGTGTGTACGAAAAGCGAGTGGCTGTTTAGACGGGGAGTTTGAGTTCACTTAACAGGGCCGTCACCAGGCCCTGTTATTCGCTTTTTTGTTTTCTTGGAGCGCTCCAAGGAGCCACGCCGCTCTTTCGGCACCAAGGGTGCCGACGTATCCATTGCCTCCTCGGAGGCACTGGATGCCCGCACGTGCGGGCTGTTAGTTCGGATTTTGGGCCTCGCCTGGTGAGGGGAGGCCTTGAGGCCCGAAGACTCTGGAGTCTCCGGTCTCTGTTCGGAAGTAGGCGGTGTAGCCTGGGCTACAGCCGCCTTGGGGGCAGGTGCCACAGCCGACGGCTCGCTCTGCGCGGGCCGAAGGGGTGGCGAGGGCTGGTGCGGCGGTGCCCCCTGACGCGCCGCATCAGCGTATGTAGGTCCATAAAATGGAGCGGCTCTTCGCCGTGCTTCCTTAAACATAATGTTCTCCTTCACCTTCAATGTAATTATTTCTTTTTCTTTTTTCCAGTATGTGCAGGAGCGTGAATATGCGGCATGGTTTCCTTCGCAGTTTACACAGTGTGGCGGTTGTTTGCAGTTCTCAGACACGTGGCCTAGGACTCCACATTGTGCACAAGTCTGGCGACCACGACAGGTTTTAGAGCCATGGCCATACTTCTGGCATTGAAAGCAACGACCAGGGTTTGGTATATACGGCCTCATAGATGTCTTTGTGTACCCTGTTTGAATGGACTCTGGTAGTTTACTGGATGCAAACGTGAGTATCAAGTGTTTCGTTGGTATTTCCTTATTATCTCTTCTGATGATAATTCTCTGTACATTATTGACATTTTGGCTCTTCCACCCTTCCAAAAGTTCAGTCTCTGTGAGCTCAAGTAAGTCTGCATCAGATACCACTCCGCGAGTGATGTTCATGGATCGGTGTGTTGTTACGGTGATCGGTACGTCACCAAACGTTGAGAGGCTGTTTAGCTTTAC
This sequence comes from Rhipicephalus microplus, assembly GCF_043290135.1. Lineage (NCBI taxonomy): Eukaryota > Metazoa > Arthropoda > Arachnida > Ixodida > Ixodidae > Rhipicephalus > Rhipicephalus microplus. The sequence goes on from NC_134702.1 coordinate 226,273,271, forward strand.
AAATTGTGCTTTGTCCCGAATTTCTAGAAGAAGGTCTCCACTCGCCATTTTGGTTACTTTGTATTCAGCCCCGAGAGTTTCCGTAAGACACCTGGCAACTACGAAAGGAGATACGGTCCTGGCTTGCTTTCCGGTTTTTTCGCAGTGAATGACGTGGAAGTGGGGAAAAGTTTCTATTGGCTGGTTGAAGAGATTTATGTCGTCGGTGCGTACCCGCTTTAGGCCGGTACGATCAGGTAGTAGAGGGAATGCGCCATGCATGCCGGTCTTATGTTTGTTCAGCAGCGTTGGCGGCCACCCACCACGGAGCCCAACAAGGGGACGCTGCAAGTTTACAGGTGCTGAAAGCTTGCAGACGTCAGCCGTACAACACTGCCATAACCCAATGCGCCTAGACCAAGGTAGGCTATTTGCACAGGGTTAACCCTTGCCGCCAGGAAAATTCCAAGTAAACAGAAGAGAGTAGAAGACAGGACAGATAGATAGTGAGAGATAAAGACGAAGATATAGGCAGAGAGAGATAGGAAAAGGCGACTGCCGATTTCCCCTGGGTGGGTCAGCCCAGGGGTGCCGTCTACGTGAAGCCGGGGCCAAAGAGGTGTGTTGCCTCTGCCGGGGGGCCTTAAAGGTCCAATCACCCAGCGTCGGCTCAACCCCCAGGATCCCCTTTTCCCCGGACACGGCAAAGCCACGCACGGCTAGGCGTGGGAGGGAGTCAAAACTCCCCCGTTAGCTCGGGTCCGTGGTGTCGCTACAAAGAAGGGAGAGAAGCCAGTGTTAGATTAAGACTCAGAGTTGTAAGCGTAGGTGACGAAAGGAAGTACGCGGTCCCAGTTTGTGTGGTGGTCTTCTGACATGTACATCGCCAGCTTGTCGGCAAGGGTACGATTGCAGCATTCCGTCATACCATTAGTTTGATGATGGTATGCGGAAGCAGTGCGGTGTACAATGCGGCATTCTTTGAGCAGAACCTCGATGGCATTTGAGAGGAAGACGCGACCACGGTCACTAAGTAATTCACGTGGGGCCCCATGGCGCAGAATAAGATGACGAAGATGACGTACTCGTCCAAGTCTGGTTTTCGCTGAGCGAGTACCACGCCCAGGCCGACACCGCTAGAGGCCGTGTGTATTTCTGTAGGCACGTTGAGGTCATCGTGGCGCAGAATTGGAGAACACGTGAAGAGTAGGCGAAGCGTCGTAAATGACTCATCGCAATCGGCATTCCAAGCTGAAAGGTCGTTACTGCCGGCGAGAAGCTGTGTCTAGGGGGATATTATGGAGGCGAAATTGCGGATGAAGCGGCGAAAATATGAACACAGCCCAATAAAGCTTCGGAGTTCCTTTAGAGTCTCGGGCTTTAAATATTTCGCAACCGCTCGAAGTTTAGCAGAATCTGGAAAAATTCATTTTTTGGAGACTACGTGGCCTGGGATGGTGAGCTGACGGGCGCCAAACTTACATTTCTTTAGGTTTAACTGCAAGCCTGCGTTAATGAGGCACTCGAGAGCTTGTTCAAGACGAGCGATATGAGATGGTAAATCTGCTGAAAAAACGCTATGTCATCTAAGTACCATAAACAGGTCTGCCAATTGAGGCCTCTGAGAATGGTGACCACCATCCTTTCGAAGGAAGCAGGCGCGTTGCTAATGGCGAATGGCCTTGCGTTAAATTTACATAAACCATCAGGTGTGACAAACGCTGTTTTCGGATGGTCAGCTTCAGCCATGGGCACTTTCTAGTAGCCTGAGTGCAGATCCAGTGATGAGAAATATTCGGCTTCTTGAAGGGCGTCGTCGATGCTGGGTAGAGAATAAAAATCCTTCCACGTAATCTTGTTGAGGTGGCGGTAGTCAACGCAAAATCTCATCGAACCGTCTTTTAGGGGCGAAGATCGTTAAAGCGGCACCCGTTCATCTCTCGTAGTCGTAGTCGTAGGGTGTAACAAGTGTTACATTTTGACCTGCAAGGTGGTGCCGGTGGGAGAATTCTCCTGTGCTTTTTGAACAATAAAAAGTTCGCGGCATGCGTATTAAAAGCCAAATGATCCTGTCTCTCATTCTTCTTTAGTAGCCTCTGGCATGTTCCAGTTGGAAACGTTAGTAGAAGTGTTAAAAGCCGACTTCTGCTGTCTCTCAATCCCAGTATCAGCCATTGTTTACCTCCAAGGTAGTGTCTGGTGAGATTTCTCCTGTGCGTGATTAAACAACAAAAAATTTTTGTTCAGAACGCTGTTTGATGAAATAGACCAACCAAAGACTCCAAATGTTTTAAAAGCAAAACGAAAAGACGCCAGATGTTTCTAAAGCAAAACAAAAAGAAGATGCCAGCTGCCTAATGTTGAAGATGTAATCATTGGCATAAACACTGCGCTGACGACTACAGTAACGCGCAACATGGCCAGGATTGCCACAGGCGTAGCAGATGGGCCTGTTGTCTGGAGTACGCCAAGGGTTGTGAGGTTGTCCGGGAGGCGAGAGGGGTTGCACGAGAACCGGGCGTATTGGCTGAACAGGGCGTGGTGGCGAGTAGAAGTTGGTGACTGGGGCGGATGGGGTTGGCTTTGGCCGAGCATAGGAACGTGTAACGGCCTCAGCATAGGTGAGAGGTGCTGCAGGCTGCGCTGCGTTGGTGGTACAGGAGATGGAACCACCTTAGCAACTTAAGCCTGAATGACATGAGGGAGCGAGTGATGCAGTGCCGTGGGACTTTTGGTGACAGACGTGACCATAGAGAGCTGACGTGCTACATCCTCACGGATGTATTGCTTATTTTGCGGCAGTAAGGTGCAATATTCTGCACCAATGCTCTTAGCTTCCAAAGACAAGAGTTCCACTGTGAGAATTCCGGCGCGACGGGTAAAAAGGCGCTCTTAGCGCAGCTCGTCAAAGCGTTGGAACACTTCAATGACTTGCGCTACTCTCTGAGGGCACTTGGCTACCAGCATATGAAACGCTATCAGACTCCACCACAGATGCATTCACGTGCTTACACAGATCGATGACGTCCTGAATATAACTCGTAAACGTCTCAACTTTCTTTTGGGCTCTGGCATGGAGGTGACATTCGGCGCGAAGCTTGCGCAATGCAGGCCGACAGAAGAATGAAGCGATGATTTTCTTGAATGCCAACCAGGTGGTGAACTTAGCTTCATGGTTGTAGTACCATAGCTTCGCCACATCGGTCAAATAGAACCTGAAGCGCGTCACCTTAGCAGGGTCATCCCATTTGTTGGGACCGCTAACACGCTCAAACTCTACCGGCCAGTCTTCGACGTCAAGTTCGTCGGTGCCGCTGAACATCGGAGGGTCATGTTGATGAAGCGTCCCAGCACACATGACCGCAGCTGGTGCTTGGGAAGGAGTGGCGTCCTCGGCCATTCCGGGGGCAGATGGTAAAGTCCGGTTGCGGAGCTCTAGGACGAAAATGGGAACGACCCAGCAGCGCTCCACCAAATGTAACAAACGTGTTCTTCGGAGAAGTTCCAGCAAGAAACTCGCCAGGGCAAGCAAAATAGCTGCAGCACAGAAAACAGGAGGCAGAGAGCGCGACACACAAACTTCGTCGTCTTTTCTCTCACTGACACAGAGCTAGCACCGATGTTCACCGATACAATGGTCAAAAAACTGCTTTTTGCAGAGTAGGATCGATCCTGGGCAGTGCAAGAGTGGAATAACGTCATTTTTTCGAATTAGAGCACCTTCACTTCAAAGTGGGGTCAGCAGCAACGAACGTGGAGGACGCCACGCACGAGGTAAGTAAAAGTGTACACTGTGCACGAGTTACAAAGGTTCTCTAAAAGATCATTCAACTCTTTACCTGTCTTTGCATTCTCATAGTGCAAGATAGATGGCCTGTTGTTTGCCATAGGTATACGTTTTGATAAAAAGCTACGTGTTGTTAAATGGTCCGCCCACTCCGTTACGCGCAATAGAGTTTCTGAAAACGTTCCACATGTGCCTTGTTCTGTTTGACGCAAGCCACTCGTATAAATGGCTACTGAAATCAGTGCAGTCTACCAATAATCAAGAGCATGGTTCGTTATCGTCTCAGTTATAAATAGCTGCGAAAATTGCGTAAAAGTCATTTATTTTTGTGCTTTTCCCAATTTCTTTCTCCAGGTTCGACGCACCCCATCTGCATCGCGTGGCAAGCAGCGACCACTGCAGCGTCAACGTATGGGGGTCCATTTCCAAAGACGGCTTGGGCCCGTTGGTAAGCCTGGATGATTGCTTCAACGCCGCAACCTACAGAGATCTCCTGGACACCCTGTGGCTACCATACGCTCTGAACGGCCCATATAAGGATGGCCTGTTTTCATTTCAGCACGACCAGAGCCCCGTTTACACCGCAGTATCAATCAAGCGCCTTCTGGAGGCGAGGGGTATGATGGAATTGGAATGCCCCCCCCCCCCTCCCCGCAAGGTGCGGATATGAGCATCATTGAAAATGTATGGGCTTAAGTTAGAACCTTTCGCGCCCACCACTGCACAAATGTTCGTCGGACAACCTCTGGGCGGCAGGTGAAGAAGAATGGCAGAAGTCACACTTGGCAAAATCACATTTGGCAAAAACAGGAAGTAAACTTTCTATGTTTTTGTGGGGGTGTTTACCACATCTACCAATGCATTTAAAGCGCAATATTTTAGCTGGATGCTGTATTTTACTTGAACAGCAAGCTAGGCGCATCGCTAAAGCGCACAGAACGAGCGGTTAATCTGCTCGCACCACAGAGTAAGTGAAAGGTGCGCACCAGGTAGCCTGTTCGGTCACCATGCGGAAAAGGCCCACCTTAGGGCGCCACGCTGACAGTGCGCACAAAAGACTGCTTTTTGCAGAGAAGGATCGATTTTGGGCAGTGCAAGAGTGGAAGAACGTCATTTTTTCGGATTAGAGCACCTTCACTTCAAAGGGGGGTCAGCAGCAACGAACGTGGAGGACGCAAGGCCCGAGGTAAGTAAAAGTGTACACTGTGCACGAGTTACAAAGGTTCTCTAAAGGATCATTAAACTTTTTACCTGTCTTTGCATTCTCATAGTGCAAGATAGATGGCCTGTTGTTTGCCATAGGTATACGTTTTGATAAAAAGCTACGTGTTGTTAAATGGTCCGCCCACTCCGTTACGCGCAATAGAGTTTCCGAAAACGTTCCACATGTGCCTTGTTCTGTTTAACGCAAGCTACTCGTATAAATGGCTACTGAAATCAGTGCAGTCTACCAATAATCAAGAGCATGGTTCGTTATCTGCATGCCGAATCGTCGATGACGGGATGTAGAAATGCTGCTCCGTAGATGTTCTCCCCTTCAATCTATACCACAATGCAACAGCTTAGTTGCAGAAACTCCCACGAGCCGCGCTGCGCCGAGTGGCGGCCACGCACCCCGAGTGCCCTGTTTCAATCCGTGAGTACCGCACTTTCGATGTTGATCATCGCCAACAATATTTTAGAGACTGAATTGGTTGCGCATGATGCAGCTATTTCGAGAAATCACGCATTGCTGTTGTTTTACGAAAGAAATGGCATGTCGCGTTTCACACCGTGATTACTGTATAAGATGGCTCACTGGCCCCTACGTCCTCTGCGAAGCACGAGGACGAAACCCGCCTTGCGTATTATGTATGATAACTTGTAAGTGGTTGAATTGAACGTGATCCCTCACTCACCGTGCTGTCTCCAATAACTCTTTTTGTATGTGTGCGTGCGCTTAATCGGTTTGCCTAATTATCAATCGAAGTCTAAGTGTGGCGAGATGTGAGATGTTCAAACGTTTGTTTCTCTCTGTATTCACTTATATGAAGGTAGCTACGGCTTCACATATATTGCGAACTGCGCACATTCTCGTTTCATTGACAAGGACTTGGCGACAAAGCCTTTCTTGTAACGCCGCTTCAGTGAGCCTGTTCGGGGAAAGAGAGGGGCCTACGGGGCGAACACGAGGTGCTTGCTCTAGGGTCCAAACGGTGGTGGAGCAGGCAGTTGAAAAGAAAGAGCAATCGAGCAAAGACGTTCGGAAGGCCGCTGAGATGTTTCCCTTGTGGTGTTCGGAAGTGCCTTTGTTAGTGCCTGTGAGTCGTGTTAATTATTCCAGTGTACTCTTATCGAATTGTTTCTTCTATGATCGACATCGTATACAAGGGGCTCACTACCTTTTTTCGGCGCTGAAACCCAGGGACGAATTATTTCTTCATAGACGTCGAGCACATCAAATGTACCCAAGCTGTACAGCATCAAAGAGAGCCATGGGGATGGTGAAGGAAAAACAGCGGCTGTTTCGTACTCAAGTGGCTCGCATCATACAAGAGGCCGAAGATATAGTGCGAATGAACGAGCCTCCGACATCAGTGCGGTAGGTGCGCTCATCGAGCATTTACTTTTTCATCTGAAGCAGATCAGTGGGTTGAACGGCGCCAGCTAACCGCACTTATGAGACGATGACGGAAATGCAGAGTTCTAGCAGGCGCTGGAATACGACCATAATATTGCCATCTATCTCGGCTCATTGAAAGCAATATATCGAAGCTTCAATGAGGAAGCACAATCGAGCAATCTCCCATCAAATCGGCCAGCCGCCTAAGTTCGTATGCCATCACAAAAGACGAGACTTTCCAAATTGGAATTAATCAAATTTGACGGTAAAAGAAAAATTGGCAGCCGTTCTAACAGCAGCTCTAGGCAGTAAATTACAAGAACCCCGAACTATCTGATATCGACCGGTTCAATTACCTCAACGCCCTTTTGACAGAAAAAGCTGAAGGAGATATAGCAGGGCTACAAGCAACAGCTGAATGTTACGCGGATGCCATCGTCCTCTTGAAAAAGCGGTTCGCAAACCTAAACGTGCAGAAAGAAGATCATATGCAAGCACTCGTAGACCTCAAGCCCATGACAAAAGCCTGAAACGTTCGTGACGACTTCACGATGACCCGCAAGTGCACATGCGCGGACTAAAGGTACTCGGCGTTGCGGAGGACAGCTACCACACCATTCTCTACCTCTTTTTCACTTAAAGAGCTTTTCACCTCGATGCTTCTATGAGGGAACGGGCAGGGTACTTCCTTTTAATGGGTCTGTTTGTCATGAATACAACATAAGTGTCTAACTCCTCACGTACGACGTCGTCCGCTCGTTACCTATCTACTGCATGCATTGCGAATACTTTCTCAGCTGTTAATGACTTACCCAAAATAATTTCTTCCAAGTGAGGATTTGTCAAGACAACCGAATGTTTTTTTTCATCAACAGTCACATCTACCGATGCGCTCATTGTAATGCAGACGAAGCACAAAGCCGGACGGAGCACATAGGAGCACATATTTAAAGCGCGCGCGTTACGGTAGGCGGCCCTAGCAGTGCGCACCAAAGCGGGGCATTTTTATTTTCATTTGCCCCGGCACAGAGCCGAGAGTTCTGCCCCTTTTTGGTTTTGGGGAAATTCTAGACTGCTCCGGGGCCCAATTCCCGAAGATAATATATTAAATTGCCACGTAAGTCCCCCAACGTTCACCGAGGGTGCCAGACTACGGCGATATGCTTGTCTATCGAGAGGCTCAGTGTGTGCCGCAAATCGAACAGAGCATGCTGTTCCGCGCATGATACTGAATCCAGCTGGCGCGAGTTTGAATTCAAGGGTCTGTGGTGTCTGCTCATCGTTGGCTTTAAAATTTAGCCGCCCTTCGAAAGGGTTCTTGATTCATTGTATCGCGGAGTTAAAGCAGCGACTCTATGGTATACAGTGACTGTGATACGGCCAGGTTTCCGCACTTAGTGTTTGCTAGCCAGTGTTCAAGCGTGGGGGACAAATTCGGCGTTGAATGTGCATGTTGGCACTGCAGTCGGTGCCACCGCAATTCGAGCGCGACATCAGTCGCTATTTCGTGTATCCGCAACACGAAGTGCTGATTGGCCTCTGTGCTCATTTACCTTCAAGGGCATGAATATCGACTGTGTGACGTTTAGGTTACAGTGTGCGGCGCCATAACGTGACACCATACTGTTGCAGCCTCAAGCGCTATTGTGCTGAATTCATGTGAGCTCCAACAACACAAGCAACATCAGCGAACCAGGTCGGTTGTTCGGAATCTAATTTATCAATCTAGTTATCCCCTTTTTCCAGGACACGGAAATGCCACACACGACTAAGCGTGAGAGGAAGTTAAAAATTACATTGCATATATGTTTTGAACTGTCACTGAACACGGTCGTTTTCTGTGTAGAATATGTTCTGTGCTCGTTTCATGCGACGGTTTGTCCATACGCTCAAATGTTCGTGAAAACAGCAATTTACAAAATACCACAACAGCATGGCATCATGTCAACAAAACCAAAGTATTTGTTTTCATTTTGTAGAGGGGTACAGTTTCCTTTTAACTGAAATGCTTGGCTGGCGGCTAATGCTAGTCATGGGCAACCGAGAGCGTGAACACTGAGCGGGTTTACGCATTTATGGAAGATAGCCTGGCAGAAATGTGTGGCTGATTATCTGTGCCTAAGAGTGCTTTGACTTGAACCGAAAATATTTAAAGTAAGTAAGCGGGAATCTCAACCTCAACAGCAACGCGACTGCTTCAAAGATCTGTAGCAGTCAACGCAAGTGGAAATCAAAAACTGTGAGGGAAAAGTAGAATTTTGCGGGAACGAGAGTGCATACATTCTTGGGGAAGGGGGAGTTCATGCACTCCAGTCGTAATGGTATTGAAAAAATATGTCAGAGAGTAACAGAATCCCACCGCATCAAGAGCGCTTTAACTGATGCAGAAAGAGAGGTAAATTTCTCCAATCCAAGAAGCATCACAATTAATTCTAGCTATGTAGGTCGTTTGCTCTTCCGCGGACAGAGTACTAGAACTCTATGCGAGAGATTCCGCTTACTCCATCCAGCACTTATGAAAAGGGAGTGGAATCTGGTACCAACGTTTACTCTTGCAAAAAGAGTTGCCAGCACTCTCGGAGCTGTGATTGTACATGGGCTTCCGGCATTGCGTCTCAATCAACATGCAACCACCGCGGCCAGGATCAGGCCCATGACCTTCACGTCAGCCGTGGAGCTCCTTAAGCGCCAGACCAGTGCGGCAGAGAGCGTTTGTATTGTCCGAACACACACCCTTCGTACTATGAAAGTTGTGTACTAGGACCCACCAACAATTACAGCACTTCAATCTACTATGATCCATTTGAAGTTGTCTTAATTACTGCGCTGCACTTATATTTATGGCGTGTATTTCTCTTCTGTTTGTTATATTTAATGTTGTGAGAGAAAGAATAAGACCCTTTTCTGGGAATGATGATAACTGCAAGCAGAGAAGTGCCAAAGGTTAGGGATATGAACAAGCGACATGTCCAGCCTGTCCTGCCATGCTTTTGGATTTTCATGCGGTAGCTTTGCCATGCCAGCGACGTTTAGGAAATCCGTGATATCGAAGCAGGCGCTGTTGTGCAATCGCTTATTAAAACATGACGGACGGCCATCTGTTCATGGGAAACAATTTTCCTAGGAATAGCTTCTTATGTGCACCATAATTTTGGTTTGCGCAGTTTACAGCATACTAGTTGCAACGGATGTACTTAATATTGCCACGGTAGTGAAACAACTGACGTCAGCACGAGGTATGATCGAAGAACGACGAGGGGTTTGAGTAAACAGACCTGTGCCAATGCAAGGTCTTGTGTGGTTTTGTCCGTGACAAAAGTTGGAGCTGCTTGGTATACACGTCTATATACTCTGACGCCCTGGAGTTGGAAGCTCTCGACACGGGTTTGACCTCATGGAAACCAGACAAGCTACACAAATGCCGATGGCTTCAAGACCTGCCACCAGAGTACGGCCCGCGAGTTCCACCGACGATGCCAACCACAACCGCAAGTCAGGCAGTTGAGATGTACGTTTGAGGTGCCTCCATCGCTGGTCCTCAACAAACCGCGCTTGCCGTGGCCCTTCCATGGTGACCCGTCTGAGGTCGTGGAGCACTCGCTCCATGACTTCAATCAGTTGGCCGATGCCGACTTTTGAAGTGAAAAGAAGAAGCTATGGTATGCGTACTTCGTCACCCTGGAGGGCTTTGCCTGTGTATGATTCATTACACACGAGCTGTCTATCACTTCCAAGTGACCAAGTGACGCTGATGTCCGATGACGCGTCTTCGCTTGATGTGTGTGTGGACGAAATTAGAGAACAAGAATGGCGGCCAATCCTGGAGGCCCTGTGTGTAGACAATACTCTCGAGGCGGTCGCCTTCATGTCGTCGTTTCTAAGCAACCATCCCACGCTCTTCGGTAGGCCACTTAAAAGTTGAACTGTAGGTTTTGTAGAGACAAACAGCATTCAGCGTTTTGTAGGAAGCTGGCCTTACTCCAGGGACTAGCGTGCAAAATGTCGCTCAGCAATATGTTAAACAAAAGGTTGTATAGACCGTATTACTTGTAGGAAGAATCGGCACAGCAAAACAGTCAGCAGTACCTCTTTGGAGCCACTATCACCTTTTTATACTGTGGTCCTTGCTTGTATGTTAAACTTCAATAAGAAAAGTGTGTACACACCAAGACTGCGATTTGGTTATAACAAGCTAACCTTTTTTTTTAGGTGAGGTATTCTTTATTTATTTATCGTGAATACATTGAAAGGCTGACGACAAAAGCTGCATACAAGCAACTTGACAGGCCCGTCAGCCCAATTCAAACGTCAGCAGCAGACGGCAGATATGCATGCTGTAGAAATTTACAGTAATAGACACAACACACCAAAGTATCGCAATTCTATTGCGATAAGAAAATATGCAAGTAAAAAATATATGCACGCTAACAACTAAACAAAGTAACGATATTCGAAAAACATGGGAACGCTGCAAACAAGAAAAAGAGAAACGACGAGGCAATACTGAAACATACAAAAGTGCAAATAGTGTCAATTTACAAAAAAAATGCACCGGTAAAAGAAAGACTGATAATAAAAAGTATACATATGAGCTACTGCACACAACAGAACAGGAATAAGCGCTTCAAAAAAAAATGGTTACACCAATCAGGGTATCACCCACACTGAGATGCATATGCACTAAAATGTTACACATAGGAAAACCAACGGCTAGTAATTGAAGGCCCAAAAAATTGGATGCATAATGCATTAAAACGGTACACACAGGAAAAAAAGTAATGTTTGTGGTTGAAGGCGCGAAAAATTTGAGTAGCAAAGAGAAGGAGTAAAAAGAAGGTCTGTAACGAAGTTCCGCAAGGCAGAATCGATAGACACTTGGCGATAACAAAATGGGCGACGTAAAAAAAAAGAGAAACCTTACCAGGATGACGCTATCAATCTACGCACTTCCTTTTTGGAAGTACGCGTCATATCTATGTTTCTTGCTTCCAGTTTGTTCAGTAAGCGCGGCAAAGTATTAGATAATGTTTGCAGACCGTATGATGTACGAAAGGTGGGCATCGTGCCATCGTTCAGTGTTTCTGCAAGTGTATACAGGCGCATTCGGGCAAAGGCAGGCCAGCTCAGATAAATTTTTGCAATTTTTCGCTAGTTCTTTCTTGAAGCTAAGAGCTAATCTTACATTATAAAGATCGCAAATTTTGGTAATGCAGTATTTCTGAAATAAATGACCAGTGTGGGCCGAGAAGCTCAAATTCCAAATGGAACGCAAGGATTTTTTTGCAGTAAATTGAGTCTATTTTTAGACTCTATTTTTAGACTCAACCTCATTCCACATGTTAGTGTTTATTATTTGTTTGGCAAGTGCCTGCACAAGAAAATATATGTATGACAACATTCTGAAAGCAGTCGTTCGCTTGCAGAAAGCATTAGGCAAGCACGAATCTTTCTGGTAGTTGGCTGTAACTAAAGCACGCAAGCTTTACATTAACGCCATGAACGATAAGCTTATCAGTATTGCGTAGTCTATAACATAAATATGTTAGACCTTGGCAAGCTTTCCTAGGAGACAAGTGACCTCATTAAGGGACGTCAAAATGACAGCCTTTAATGTAAATAACAGAGTAGAAAACTGTCATATCTTTCGGAGTTGATGAACAGGCATATGAAAGCCAACATGAGAAGGCATATTATGGATAGAATTGAACATGATCTGAAGAACAGACAAAGCCTAAAAGTGGTGAAGAGATAGCTGGGCATAGCGAAAAGACCAGACGTATGCACTGGAAAACAGAAAAAAGGCAATGTCACTAACATTGTGTATGAGGCAGTTTAAGTAGTTGAGGAAGCTCTACAGAGATTCACACACTAGCTAGGACAACAATGACAATATTGGGACAAAAATGGAACATGTAGTAGTCAAGACGAATCGGACACCCTCTAGTAAAGACAGAGGAAGTAAAGAAAGCCTCGGAGGGATTGCTAAAAGGCAAAGTCATTGGTGAGGACTAGGTGACAGCAGATCTGTTGAAAGACAGTGGACAGAACAACTGGCTACCCTGTATACAAAATGTCTCCTGACTGCGAGTCCAGCAGTACCTGGGAATAACGCTGATATTATCCTAATCCAAAAGCAACGGGACTCCAAAGATTTGAAAAGTTACAGGCCCATTGGCTCATTCTCTCTTTCCCCAGAAGCTTGTTGCATAGGCAATTGCGGCTAAAATTAACGTCACCTTAGAATTCAATCAACTAAAGGTCAAAGTGGATTTTCGGGCAGGATATCCGAAAACAGACCACATTCACAGTATCGATCAGGCATTGGAAAAGTGCCTTGAATCACCAACTCTAAAATGTAGCTTTCGTAGATTAAGAAAGAAGGCATTTGGTACGACCAAAATCTCTGCAGTTGGGCAAGCATTAAATTATCAGGGCATAGAGAACTGTAGATAAAACTTCAACAACGCAATAACTGCATAAAATTCTGACAAAACGCAAGACAAACAATAAACATTAGCATTGCTTTACAACGGGTTTTATTTCTCAGCATGTAGACACAAATATACTGATAGTAAAAAAATGTGAAGAAAATGGACTACACGATTGGTGCCCATATCTTTCATCGCTATATATCACAGCCGTGTTGTGTGCGTATTAGCTAAGGTAAAAAGAATCTCTTTTATGACAGGGTTAGAAACAATGGGCTCGGACAGTTATTCTTAATTTCATTTCTGTAGCTTTAATTATTTCTCCAGTCCTGTGTACATACTCATAATTTGAAGGTTTTGGGTTTGAACCCCAACAATGGCAATGTTTCTTTGCCCACCTTAATTAATTTATATATATGTTGTAATTACTGCACTACAGTCATAGGCAATCAATATTTTCCCACACGCTTTCGTTCAAATAGTTCGTTTGTTAAAGACTTCGGAATGATGAAAGCTTAGGTTTGAGACAGCATTTACAATAGTGTTGCTTTTCATTGCAGGTGACACTGATGTACAACTGGTGCCAGATGACTCCCACGTGCCTGCAGTGTTCGCATCAGTCTTGACAACGGAGGTCTTCTCTCTTCAAACATCTGAAGCACAACACCAGCCTCAAATCACAGGAGTTACTCGGCTTTCCTCTCTCACTTGTTCAAGTGCAAGAGCTGCCGGCGGTCTGCATGATATGTCACTACTGCTAGATCACTTATTGATGGCATGGCATGGTCTGCCTGCAATAGCAATGCTCAGCAGAGGAGCACTTGTGCTGTCTCTTACTCTCAAATTACTTGATGAAACCAACAGATGAAGCCAGGTATTTGATACATTATTTATATTCTTCAACTGTAGTGTAGTTATTAATGACACATACAAAAGAACAACCTTGCCACCAAGAGGGAAACAAACCTGTAACCTTTGAATAATGCATTTGATACTCTACCAATGGAGGTACAGCCGTGACTGTTTTAAAATTCATTTTTTAATGGAAAGATAACTGCTGCCATAACTGAATTCATATAACATCGGAGAACAACATCATAGAGCAACAGTGCGATAGGGAGAGCGTTTTTTCTTTGTTGGGTCATTTCTTCTCCTATGCAATTGTGCATAGATATTCCCACTATCTGAGCAATAAACTGGTTGTGTGCACTCTTTCTTACCTCAAAATTTTTTATGTAATGTTTTGTGCACATAAAAGGTTTTCCCTTTAATAATGTGGTTCCATTAAGTAATGATTTAATATGCTAAGTTGGTTATGCCTATATGTGGTATGATGCTGCTTCTCTTCTGATGCTTTATGTTACTACCATGATCGGCAAGTTGATAGCTAATGAAAAGTAATCGTACCTTACAGCCGCCCTGCGCTACCTGGACATCATGATCTCTGTCTTTCCAAACGTTTCATAAGGGCATGTTATCATTGGTGTGGCATTTATCTTTGGAATTTCAGGCAAGCTGACTGAAGCCTCTAACATTACTGCAAATGCCGCGTTTCTGGTAATGTTACAGACATTGTTCAGCTTGCTGGAGGTTTCTCTCGATACGAATGAAAATAAGTTATGAAGTAGATCACAATGTTGTAATAGCTCAAGAGGTCGATCACATTTTTGTCTCTAAGAGATAAACGCCCCGACTAAAAGTTTGCTCTGTTTTATTGCCGCGTAAATTAATATGCCTTTTTGAGCACCCTGGCTTTGTACCAGTACAGTTAAAGCCCTTTATAAGAGGCAATCTCCAGGCAGCAATTATCTTTAATGAGATCACTCTTACAAGCAGGGGACCTCGTACGCATTTTCCTGTCATTCTGTATTTTACTGTAGGCACACTGACGTCTCTTATACCCATTTGTCTTTTATATCAATGCCTCTTATAAAGGGGTTCAACTGTACTATGGACTTAACAGATTCCTATCAAAACAAAAATTATTGCACAAAGAGATTGTGTGCTTATAAAATGTGCTGTTATCTTTTGATGTTATCTTTCTAATATTCCCATTTGTAGGCACTTACCGAGTTACAGACATCACTCGGTCTTACATCATATCTTTGAAGCCTGTTTGTAAAAACTAGCGCAATGCATTTTCTAGTGCTGCTAGTATACAGGCGATTGGCGAAAGGTTTGCGAGTATACATGTGCTTGTCTCACTTTCAAAATTAATTTCGCACTTTATAGCTTCTACTGGGCCACAAGTCCTGTAGTTATCTTTAAATCAGGGCAAGGTCAAACCAACTAATGCTACTTCGCACAGTTCTTCTGCAGCTGCATGATTGTTGCTGACTATCCTAGCACACAACAAAGTCGCACCGCTGCAAGGTCAACGCTCAGCGCGCGAGCCGGCCTGAGAGCTCGCAAAAGCGCTTAAGCCAGGTAAGTGCCATGAGGTCCGTTTCCACCACGAATGGCACACTGTCGACAAAGCAGTCGACTTTCGAATGCCACGCTGTCGACTTTCGGAGAGCAAAAACTATAGCGAGACATTCTCTTTCTGTGACGCTATAGTTACACTCGGCGGCGTTAAGTGACCGGCTTGCGAAGGCGACTGGCCGGAGGACGCCGTCGTGCTCCTGAAGCAGTACCACGCCGAGACCCAGGTCGCTCGCGTCCGCTTGGACAAAGAACTCCCTGTTCAGATCGAGAGGCTTTAACTCTGCTGTGGCCACTAGAGCTTCGGAGAGCGCCTTGAAGGCTCGCTCTTGTTCTGGCCCCCAGCTCCATCGTGCCGACTTTTTCAAGAGTGCAGTCAAGGGCGCTTGGAGGGCCACACAGTTTGAGGTGAACTGTCGGTAGTAGTTCACCATGCCCAAAAACCGCCTCAGGTCCTGAATGTTTGCCGGAGTCGGGTACTTCACAATGGCACTTACCGTCTCCTTGCACGGCAGAACACGACCACTCTGAATGATAAAACCTAATAGTGAGATGCGAGTCTCAGCTATTTGAGCTTTACTTGGGTTCAAAGTCAACCCGGCGGCACGCAACCTCTCGAGGACATTGTCCAAGTGGTGAAGGTGTTCTTAGAACGTTCGAGATATGACGATGTCGTTGAGGTACGCCATGGCGTGTTGCTATTATGCGTCCCCTATAACGCGGTCTATCAATCTCTGGGACGTAGCTCCAGCTCCAGAACAGCCAAACGGCATGCGCGTGAACTCGTACAAACCTCTGTGAGAGGTGAACGCAGTTTTCTCCGCGTCAGCTTGCTCCATCTGAACCTGTAGGTAACCGCGCCTAACATCCAAGGTGCTGAAGTAGCAAGCACCACCTATAGTAGCCACGATCGCATTTTCACGGATGACTGTGCCATTTATCACACTATCAGTAACCAGCATGATCACCTGTATCTCCAAACCAATCTTAAAAACGTGCTTGATTGGTGTAACACATGCTTAATGACCCTTAATCCTTCCAAATGTAAACTTGTGTCTTTTTCTCGTCGCCACAGCCCATATCGTTTCCAGTATTCCATCGTTGACACCGCAATTGAATCAGTACCATCTTATAAATATCTTGGAATAACCTTGTCTTATGATTTATCATGGCGTACCCACATCGCTAATGTAAATTCAGCATCTAATAAATCACTTGGTTTTCTCAAACGCCATCTCCGCCTAGCCCCCCTACATGTAAAATCACTTGCGTACAAATCTTTAATCAGACCGAAATTAGAATATGCATCTGCCATAAGGAGCCCACATCAAGCATATTTATTCAAAGCATTACAAGCGGTACAAAACCATGCTGCCAGATTCATTCACTCATCTTACTCATACGATATCAGTATTTCATCTTTGAAAGCGAAATCTGGACTGCCACTCCTTTCTTTGCACCGCCGCACTGCAACTCTCGTGCTTTATCACAAATTATTTCATTCTTCTCTCAATCAGCCACCTTATTTAGTAGCCGCAGCACGCATATCTCATCGAACCAGTCATCCCTTTCAGGTTTCCCGCCCATCTTTGCGCACCACTGCTTTTTCTGCCTCGTTCTTTTTTCGAGCAGCCACGGACTGGAATGGCCTCCCCCGAGACATTGCCAACATCGCCTCATCATCTGCCTTTCAAGACCGTATTATTGATCATCTTCATTGCTAAAACAACTCTTACTGCTTATTGTTAACCTAAATAAAACCCCACCCCTTATGTAATGCCCCTCCTAGAAAGGGGGGCCTTTAAGGTAATAAACTGAACTGAACTGATCGAGTCAACGTTAGGCATAGGATAAGCATCCTTCCTCGTGACCTCGTTCAACCGGCGGAAGTCCACGCAGAGCCGGTGAGAGCCGTCTCTTTTGAGGACCATTACCACCGGTGAACCCCAAGGACTGTTAGAGCGTTGGACAACTCCGGTCTCAATCAACTGATCCAGTGCCTCATCAATTGCTTTCCTCTTTGCCGCACTTATGGGGTAAGGATTGCATTTACACGGTTGTGCGTCCCCTGTGTCAATCCGGTGCCTCACCAGTGAGGTGCAACCCGGGCCTTCCATGAACGTATCACTAAAACGTGTCAACAGCGACGACAGGCGTGCTTTCTCGCGTTTCGACAAGCTGTCCGGCAAAGGCGGCAGCGAGCCATTCGAGTTGCTGCTTAGCGGGGGGGTCACTGCCATGGCCAAGACCTCGTTCACCGCGGCAGCCTTATGCTCGAGGGAAAGCTGTGCGCACAGACCGTTTTCCGCCGCGCCGGCCAAAAGACCAGTCTTGGCGTCGAAGGGGGAGACGCAGGCCGTGGGGGCAACACTTGGTCTCCTTTCCTCCTTTTTCCTCGTGGCGTCCGGCGACTTACTGGCAGCCGAGACCACGGGAGGTGCAGCGAAAGGCCGTAGGGCGCCGGAAGGACCGTCCCTGTAGCCTCCTCTTGCGACGTCAATCATGATACCTGTGCACGCGAGAAAGTCGCGACCGAGAGTCACAAGCACAGAAAGACCAGGGATGCACAAAGCGCTGTCGGCGTGCGCGATTCACCCAACGAACAACCAACTGCGCAGCACCGCACGAGCTGGCGGTACCCCTCGCGAAGTGGAAGGCAGTGTCGCAAGCTCGAATGCAGACAGAGCAGTCGCGCAAATGAGCCCTAATCTCTTCGCTGAAGAGCGAGATCGAAGCCCCGCTATCCTTCAACGCCGCAAACTCTCGACCAGCGATCGTAAGAGCGATGAACGGCGCCAGCGTGGCTGGAATGTCATGTCCAGCGTGACACAGGTTGTGTTACACTCCCGTGCTCTCTTACTGCTGCAGCCGCCGGCAAGGGGGAGCTCACTGACGGCTCACCCCGTTTCCCGACGGGCGAGCAGGCCCTTGTGTCGGCTGGGGCGCGTTGCACTCACGTGCGGTGTGACCACGCTCACGGCAACGAAAGCACACAACGCCTTTTCCTCCAATAGGGGGGGATTTTGGTGACCCTTCAGAGCTACGAGGTGTCCGTTCGCTACGAGTGGGGGCTCCGTGATCGGATATCCGCTCGTGCACTGGAGCAGGGGATTTCCGTTCTTGTTCACGCTGCCGGGCAACGGTGGTCGCCCGGGCGTACGAGTACGGGTCCAGAGCGCGGTCAATCATGACAATACGAGTACGGGTACGAGTACGGGTCCAGAGCACGTAATTTTCCGGGAGCTTGGGCGGTAAAATGAGCCAGTTTCCGAAAAGTTTCGTCGCTTTCGCTCTCTTCAAGGCCAATTGTGAAGGCGCCTTAAGGATTACCTTGCTTGGCGGTTGCGTTCGGCGTTACGGCGTGTTCACCGACGGTGATCGACTTTGCTGCTAATAGATAATGGCACCATTCTCAGTCAGAAAGTCCATGCCAAAGATCACGTGGTAGCAGCAGTTCGGCAGTATGACAAACACAGCAGGGTACGTTGTGCCGTTTATTGTGATACGCGACGAACATGTTCCACTAGGCGTGACAAGGTGGCCTCTTGCTGTGCGTGTGTGCGGACCGGCCCAGGCCGTCGTCACTTTTTTCAGTTTCGACGTGAATGATCCGCTCATTACAGAACTGTGTAACAGTACTTAATGCTTGTTGGAGCGCCTCACGTATCATGTCGCTTATGAAAGGGGTTCGAGGTTGCGGCGTCGTGGGAAGCAGTTTTCTCAGCTCCTCTATTACTACTGCGAGGATGGTTTCACGTAGGGTATCCGTCGGAATAGGCACCCCGCCAACAGAGTTCACGCGCGCCGTGTCAACGCAGTGACAGTTGTACTGCTTCGCCCGCATTTTTATTTTAAAGGCTAATTGATATGTGGGGTTTAACGTCCCAAAACCACCATATGATTATGAGAGGCCGTAGTGGAGGGCTCCGGAAATTTAGACCACCTGAGGTTCTTTAACGTACGCCCAAATCTGAGCACACGGGCCTACATTTTCGCCTCAATCGGAAATGCAGCCGCCGCCGCCGGGATTCGATTCCGCGACATTTTCAATGTTTTCTCAATACTGTTGGCCTCGACCACGCATTCCGTAGCGGTTTTGGGCGAATTTCGAACAAGGCCCGCAAACACTTCTGCTTTGACGCTACGCATTAAGAGCCGCCACTTCAGTCACGTCAGGGTCAGCTCGCCCGAAGAGCCGCGTGATCTTTTCAACGAACACAACACCCCCTTCGTTGGAGTGTTGTGTACGCGTTTGCAGCAAAACCTCTGCTCGTTCCTTTTGCATAAACATGACAAACGTCGTTAAAAACTGCGTTCTAAATCCCTGCCAGGACTCCAAGGAGCTCTCATAGTTCTCATACCATGTCCAAGCTGAATCTGCGAGGTAGACGAACACATGTCTCAGCGTCTCCTCATTGTCGCAGTGGCTAAACAGCCTTACCCGGTCGACTTGTTGCAACCAGTGCTCGAAATCCTCAGAGGGCAATCCAAGAAATGGTGACGGCTCTTTGGGTTGCAGCAGAAATACAAGAGGTATGGCAGTGTTGGTCATAGAGGCAGCATTGTCCGTGGGTATGGTTGACTTTTTTTTTTTCACCGCCTCCGGAAACAGCTGAAACTCCGGCTGGAGACCTCGCTGTCGGCGGCTGACACGAGTTGTACTTGCCAGGTGGGTTTCCGAGGATTCTAGGTTCATATCCCAGCACCTCAACTAGATGTCACTTAACCAAGAACGACGCAAGAGCCTTTCGTTGACTGAGGTACATTGGAGCGAACTTGCGCTCTTCAAAGGACTGAAAGTGAACAAAAATTAAGCGGCAATGAAGCAGTCGACTGAGCGGCGTGGGTGTGTGTAAGCGTGGTCTGGTAAAAGAGAACTCCCCGGTTTGCCGGCGGGCCTCCTGGCCGATAATACAGCTCTAGAAAGGGAAGGGAAAAGCACTCTCCCTATCAAACGAGATAGCTTGCACAGCTACAAGAAAGAGAATAAAACATGTTCTTTGCTTTCAACGTTGACAAGAATGGGCGCAGACAGACGCCCCCCCCCCAAGGAAGTAAACATATAAAAGAACAACCCAAAAAGCATTACTCGTGGCATCCGCCTGTAGACGTTTACACACGCACAGGCTCATACACACGCGCGCACAGATATACAGGCATATTCAGAGGCAGGCTTACACAAGAGCACATGTGCAGGCTCATGCACACACACATGTATACTTGGGCACACGTTACACGTGTGTATACATATAATGCAAACATGTAGCAGATATCAAACCTAATGGAAAGCTTTCCTAACATGGAGTGTAGAAAATTACTATTTCATATGAAACGTGATTTGCCTCTGCTGGATTTTGGCTGCCTTCGGAGGGCACCATCACTAGTGCTAAGGCGAGTATGCCGTCATTTCGTGCAAGATCCACATAGTAGTACAATCGCTACTCCGCTCGGCCGCTGATCCCAGGGTCGCGGATTCTACCCCGGCCGTGGCGGTCGTTTTTAGATGGAAGCAAAATGGAAGATGCCCGTGTACTGTGCTATATCAGAGCACGCTAAAGAACGTCACATTGTCCAAAGTTTTGGAGCCCTGCACAACGACGTTCCTCTAAAGCATGTGTTTTTGGGACGTAAAACCTCAGATATTACTGCGTGTTCTTCTTTTACTGCATACTCCATCTGGTGCATTGTCACATATAGCTTCGTCAAGCGCAAGAGTGCCCTTGCAGTCCATTTTAGGGTGCTATCGAGGCAAGCACCCAAACAAAGTGGTGCTTTTTTCAAGATCGACCATATATGGGTGTTAAAGAGTGTGGCAACGAGTGCTCTCACGGAAAAGTACACTTCTTACGCCCTTTAGCGCGGAAAAATTTTTACTGTGCAGCTTTACCTTTGTGGTGAAACGTTTATTTACCTTTGTTCTGTATACAATGTCATGAACCAGTCTTTTAGGTAGCGTGCCAGAATATTCTAGCTTGTTTCGCCGTTAGGTGCGAACGCTTGCTGCAGCCGGACGTTGGACGATCCAAATCTCAATGTTGATAACAGCAGCGTGATGAAAGAATGGTCATCTGAATAGTCCTTAAGAAGATTCAGGATTTAAGCACGAAAACATTTCACACAGGCATCATTTCGCTATTACTTAGCAAAAAGTGATCATAAAGAAATCACGCGTAATTATCGCAACCGATGCATGCGCCCAAGTTAGTACACTGTAAACGAATCTTTTTATTCAGGTTGTAATCGTTGAACAAGCCATAATATTGGCGTTATCAATTGTCTTCGGTCATATCTTGAGCACCATTGTGAAGCCAGCCACGCGTTTGCATTGCATAGCTCGCGACGAGTCGAGCTATGCCGAAGTATCCATCTCGGGATTGAACACCAGGGGCTCGTCGACGTCAATAGACACCTCGAGCACCTCGGTTGCCTCGTAGAGGACGCCCTGGATTTCGGCGCTCGAGTCACCCTGTTCCTCAAGCTCCTCGAAGTAGGCGTTCACTCGGTTTGGCGTGTTCGGTTCCCAGTGGTACTCCGGCTGGAAAGCTCGCGCTGGGAACTGCACGCAAAAAGTACGCGGCGCGCGTATATGGTTGCACAATGATTCGCCATCAAAACGGCAGGAAATGCTTAACCAACTGCTTGCCAACGGTAAATCTCCCTTTGAAGCACACGACTTCGAGATACAGTCGTCCGTACGTCTCTTTTTTCATGAATTGAGATAGGCTACCAATGCTACACACTAAAGGTTAGGTCAGTGGAAATCAGTTCATATTAACTCACTGTTATTTCTAACTGAAGACCAAGTGATACCTCTGTATTCCTATGAGACAAAACGGCTTCTAATTCAAACTCGTCGGCATATACAGAGGTTTTCATCGCTCCTCGCAGACGCCTGCCCACAATAATCAAAATGTGTTGCAACACAGAACGAAATCATTTTAACTAGAGATTTGAACAAAAAAGCAACGGCACTTCTCAGCAGATATTTTGGACGCTGCACTGGAGCTCTTTTGGTCAAGCTGCAAACGATGTCCGTAAGTAGCAACAGAATAAATGCAAGCTACGCAAAATAATGATCACTTTTAATTTTGACTGCGTTGGCTCTGCCATGTTAATTACATGTGTTTTAAAGCAGAAATAGCGTCACATATTAAAACATTTAGGCTCCCTACTGACTTGAATGTATGGCAGTGCTTGTTTCTGGCCTATCACTCACTGACTGATCAGTTCATTGTGTTCACTGGTTGAGCTTCGTTAACTTAATTTATGAAATATCCTGCCGCAAACGCACAGTAACACCCAATTCGCGATAGCGAGTCTGTGCACTGTGGCGAGACGTCCGTTCAGTTTAACGCCAGCCCGCTAATTTTCACTCCGCTTATTTCGACCAACCTCAGTCTCTTTCAGGTCGAATAATGAGGTTCCGCTGTATTAGCAGTAACGACTTTCTGTTCATGATATAACTTCCAGATCGCACAACTTCTACGTTCTTAACACACCTTCCTAGTA
Organism: Rhipicephalus microplus; assembly: GCF_043290135.1. NCBI lineage: Eukaryota > Metazoa > Arthropoda > Arachnida > Ixodida > Ixodidae > Rhipicephalus > Rhipicephalus microplus. The sequence continues at coordinate 226,296,000 of NC_134702.1, forward strand.
AACGTTCGAACCAGTTTGCAGCAATTTCGAATAAGCCTTTATTTTGCAGTGATTTTATAGGAACGATTTTTCATAATTTCATTTCTTAATGAAAACTGGTGACCAATACGTTGGTGATCCCTAGAAAAACTGGACGTTCATAACATGACCACATGATTTAATTTACCAAGTGTTTGTTATCACCGTTTGCCCAATTTCAGGAAAGTTTTAACCCCACCCCTAATCCTGGCTACGCCGCTGTCGCATCGATAGGAAACCAAGCCATCTGTTTTTGGGAGATAGGCAATGATCTGTGACTTATAAATCGGTAATGATTTCTCGCCGTAGTCATTAGAGTTACCTGAATGCAAGCACGATTTGACGCTGTACGTAATCGCTTATTCCTGAGCAAATTCACAACACCACCTCATCCAGCCCAGTATACTTCCCTGTTGTGCTTTTATTACATCGTGAAATACCCGAAAAATGGAATGGAAGTCTGCAATATTTGCATTTACAACTATACTACGGAAAACATTTTGGAGAGGGTCCAGTTGTCCTAGGTGAAGACTAAATGTGTGACATCGGGAGTGTGGTTCGGAAATTGTAATCTATATAGTTAAATTCAAATTAGATAACTATTGTTTTAATAAATAAACACCACTGAGAGGACTATATTTTGAAATGTGGTATTCTTAGGGCTGCGCACGTTATGCGTTTACTTTTTGCCGCCTGAAAGCGATGCCTCGCATAAAGAATAAAAAATGAAAACGAACTCACACGAAGGATCAACTTATGCACGCCGGAGAGCAAACAGCATGAGAGAAAAAGAAGATAAGTACTGATCAGTTTTATAGCGCACTGCACCAACAAGGACGGAGAAAAACACAGCGATCGTTGCTCTTTACTTTTATATCGTGCTGAAGGGACAAAATTTAACAAGAGTTTCCTTAGGCATTCATTTAAGAAGCCAAATATAAATGTTTCAATTGAACACTGCCTAAACTCTTCAAAAGTGACCCTAAAAAATTCTGGCAAGTGGTAAAGCCTAAAAACACTGTTCTCCGACCTTACTAGGTGATAAGCATGGCGGTTGTTCGTCAGCTGAGGAAGCGGCGGAAATATTCAGCGATCAGTTTGCATCAGTATTTTCAAATGAGCTTCCATTGGATTCTCTCGACCTACCAGAGACCGTCATTCATGATATTGTCACGGGGTCGTGACGTGGCCGAAGACAGGAGACTTCGTGTTGGGATTTAACTGTTTATTTGGGTGAACCTGTGCCCGGTAAACGGAAAGTCCGATTACAGCAGCAGTCTCGCACAGATAGCAGTCTCGGACTGATAGCGGCGAACGGAGCGTTGGCCTAGGATCAACAACTGACAAGCGGCGAAGCGCGTCGGCATTTATACTCTTGCCGTCGAATGTTCTAGCGTTATCGCTGGCGGTGGCGTAGGTTCCAGAACAATCTGTACCGTTCGCACGGTGGGCGTGATCTTATAGAAATGATCTACTACAGTCCGGAACCTTCTCGAAAACTGCAGGCGCGGTTTGCGCTGAGAATCGTGTGGTGTTTCGGGACGATAACAAAAACTTGGGAAATGGAATGTGGCAATATCTTTCTCCCAATAGAAATCACCGAAAATGGCGTAGCACGTGCCATTTAGCGACTTGAGTACAAGACGAGTCCAGGACCCACTGGCATTAGCTCCAAACTTCTGAAATTAACCGCTCCAAAATCGTCGTACCTATTGAAACTAATATTTCAGCAGTCACTGAACACAGGTTGCGTCCCAGATGATTGGAAGTCAGCATTAGTGGTACCCATATTCAAATATGGGTTAAAATCGTGTGCTAATAATTACCGCCAATGTCTCTTACTTCTATTCCATGCAAAATACTCGAGCATATTTTGTTTACGCACATCGTATATCACCTCAATAAAAAAAACTTGCTAATAGATAGCCAACATGGCTTCCGCAATAACAGCTCGTGCGAAACTCAGCTGTTCGAATTGGTAACTGATCTTAATGATTCTCTGAATAACTCCCGCTACACTGACGCAATTTTTATAGATTTTGCTAAAGCGTTTGACCGCGTGCAACACAAAAGGTTGATAACTAAAATTTGTATTCTCCAGCTAGGCGATAAAACAACCCAGTGTATAAGTGGTTTTCTTGCTAACAGGGTGCACTCAGTTAAACTTAACAACGTTATCTCTACTCCCAGACCCGTCAAATCCGGGGTACCCCAAAGATCCGTACTAGGCCCCCTGTGGTTTCTAGTTTATAATAATGATATCGGATCCAATATAAACTCTTCACTGCGCCTCTTTGCAGACGATTGCGTAATTTATAAGGAAATCACCGAACCGAACGACGTAAACATATTGCAGTCCGACTTGACTAAATTATCAGAATGGTGCCATTTATGGCAAAATGTTGTAGGCCCGTGTACTCAGATTTTGGTGCACGTTAAAGAATCCAGGTGGTCAAAATTTCCGGAGCCCTCCACTACGGCGTCTCTCATAATCAAATGGTGGTTTTGGGACTTTAAACACAACAAATCAATCAATCATCAATCAGCCATTTATGACAAATGGAAATAAATGTAAACAAAACCAAACACGTACGTTTTTCATCCGTTGCACATCCTTCGCCCAATGATATGTCATAAACAACTTGGTTAATTCAGACAGTTCCATCTATTAAATGTCTAGGTATTTTATTCCACTTTGATATAACCTGGACTAGCCACGTAGAATACATTACCGCGAAAGCACTACCGAAACTTTGTCTTCTCAACCACCGCCTGAAACTTGCAAACAAAGACACCAAACTTCACGCATACAATAATGTTATCCGGCCAACCCTAGAGTATGCTTCCGTAGTATGGCGCCCCCACACAGCAGCCCTTACTGATACGCTCAAAACTGTCCAAAACAAAGCCGCGCGATTGATTTTGTCATGTTATTCCCTCTATGAAAGTGTGTAATTCATTAATAAAAAATTAAATCTCCCCGCTCTTGCCATGCGCAGGAAATATTTCCGCTCATCTTTCTTCCACAAATTATACCACAGTGATTCGCCGTTCCGCCATACGTTCATTCACCCTGCTTTGTACATTTCCGCACGCGTTGACCACGATCATAAAATTGAACCTATATTTTCTCGCACAAAAATACACCAATACTCACCCCTTGTCTTAGCGATAACCGAGTGGAACGCTCTGCCTGCCAGCATTGTAACGCATACAAAGCAATCATCTTTTCAGTCTGCATTATTTGCGTTCTTTGAATGTGTTGGTCAATCTTAGGCATTGCTGTATAATCTGTCGTGCAGCTTTTTCAATGTGCTCGCTCGTGAAAACCTTGATGTGTTATTTCTTGCTTATCTTGGTTGACGGACTGTGTTGCCTGCGCGTGTTTTCTTGTCTTCTTTTCTTGTTAAAAATTGCTGTTGTCACTGATTACTGTATGAAACCCCCCTTATGCAACGCCCTAGAGGCCCTTAAGGTATATAAACAAATAAAAAATAAATAAATGAATATACCCAAGAATTCTTGCTCGAAATGCAAGTCCTGTAGCAGCAGTAAATATGCACATAATTATGGAGCCATAAATGAGTTCACGTGAACGTAATGAAAATAGACATAGTTTTAAGACACAGAATGATTCCTAACTTTTGTTTTCTCGTCACGAAAATATGTCTTTGTAACGCCGTACAGAAAGAACCCATGGAAGTCATGGACATCGAGTCGCGATATATTCTTTAGCAGGAATTCAGCAGAAGCCGCCAAGTCACCATGATTCCTTACATTTCTCAACAACCAGGGTATACACCAGCCGTGGTAGATGCAAATGGCGTCCGTGTCGATGCCAGAAAGCTCGTCAATACGTAAATAGGTTACAGAGTACAGTGTGGAGAAGGGACGTATTTAGCAGAAAGGCAAATTAACGCCTGACAAGGTGCAATAATGTACAGTGTCAGTTTTCATGAAAGGGAACACGGCAACGCATGGCCTGCACGCTCCAGCGGCTGCTGGCAGCCGTTCAAGCGGGAGCGAGAGCAACCAGTATCTTTTCGCGTCATCTAGCTGCGAGCAAAACAACCATTCATTGCTGATATATAACGGCAAGCTTGCAACGCCTCCCACTTCAAGGAGATTACCTGCTCTCGCATAATCGTCTTGAAGGGGGGAGGGGGGCGCTATCTTAATGCTGGTTCCACATCAGCAAAGAATGGTTGTTTTTCTCGCTACGAGATGACGCGAAACAGACTGTAGTTGCTATCGCTCCCGCTTGAACGCGCTGCCAGGAGCCACCGTAGCGCGCAGGCCGCGCGCCCTTGTGTTCCCTTTCATAGAAATTGACACTGTACAATTTTCTTGTACTGGTAAAACAAACTAGACGAACAATATGAACGTCTGGATTGCCACCACTGAGGTCGTTGCCGATTTTGACGGTGGTTACAAAAACAGATATGTGTTCAATAATGGCTCTCTTGTAATACTTGTCTAATGCCCGGAAGCACTTAGCAATTGCAAATGGCTTGTGAAGCACTGAATGGAGATGACCTGCCTGTGCCAGCGTAGTATCACGGGCGTGAATTTTGTTCTCGTCTCGTCACTATTGGCTGTCTGGCCATCAGATCGGCGATCGTGTTGGCAAACTGAACCTGGCCAGCCCTGGTCACCGTTGACCTTCTTGAGCAGTTACACCCAATAATTGCTTCCTGAAACGTTGCCCTGGAAAAACTGGCCAATCAGCCGCGCTAGAATAAAAGCATGAAACTGTCGAACACTAAAGATTGTCTTTAAGGGGGAGGGGTCACAATCTTGCCGCTGGTTCCATATCAGCAACGAAAGGTTGTTTTCCTCGCCGCGAAATGACGCGGAAAGAGACTGTGGTTGCTCTCTCCCGCTTGAACGCGCTGCCAGCAGCCGCCATAGCGCACAGGCCACGCACTCTCGTGTTTCCTTTCATAAAAATTGACACTGTACATATGTTAAACAACATTAAACAATAAATCAGCGACAGTTTAACCATTTTCATAACAGTTCATAAAACATTGCATGAAAAACACTTTTACTTCAAGACATGTCTGTAAGACTTAGTATTCAGTGGTGGTGTAGTGTGATATTCTTATTTAAGACCAAACCAAGGAATTCGTTGAAGTACCCAGACTTTTTGATTAAGAGCCTTGCCATCGCAACTGTCGCAAATTAAAATGCACTCTCTGTCGCCATATAAAATGCGACAGAAATGGACACTCGTCAATTTTAACATGGAAAGCTCGAAAATCAGGTTGAATTACGACTTTTTAGAATACACGCTCACCCGCACGTTTTCGAGGACGCATGCGAAGGCGCCTATGGGCACCTGCAAGAGGCCAGTGCAGCCAATGATCCAGGCAAGCGCCTCGTACTCGCCCGGGTAGTGGATGTTGCCGTACACCGGCGCAGTATACGTGAGCATGCGATCAACGTACGTCGCCTGCAAATGGACCGCAAAAAAAGTTTTCAGACTTCAAAGCAGCCGGCACAATTCAGTGTGTAGAGTCTCAAGAAATGTGAAAGCTGCCAGTATAGCGTGAATGGGAAGATTCTGCTTATGTTTTAGCGGCCACCAAATGAGTATCTCCTACGGAAAGTTCGAGAGGTAACGTAAGCACGATCCGTCGGCAAGTCATTAGAAACACTGATCACTTGCCCACATATTTATGTGTTCTGATATATTGTCACGACGTCCAAATAGAGGTCTTCCCGAAGTGATTGAGAGACCAGAAGCAGGTCTTTATCCGAACGCGCAAGCGAGTTTTTTTCTTTTTCGTACATTTCATAGTCCTTCATGGCAGATGCACAACTGCCATCGCCTTTTTTGAGCAACTTAGGCGCTCTACCAGGCGTATAAAGTGGTCGCACCAACACGGTAACCAGGAGCTAATTAACTCGATAAATACATTTTCATACGCACGACGTGCACGACTTCGGGTAAATGCTTTTGGCGCTTAGAACTACAATCAGTGTCGAGAACAACTTCGTAAGTCATGTAGTTCAAGCGTCGCGTGACGTTCTATGGGCCAACGTACCGTCTTAGCAGTTTTTGAGACAGTCCACGTCGACGTATCGGTATCCAGACCCAGACCTTGTCGTCTGCTGTGTAGCTAATGAACTTGTGTCGGGGGTCGTACCGTTGTGCATCTTGATGCTGATCATGACAGATGCGCACGCGCGCGAGCGTTCTGGCTTCCTCGGCGCGCCCAGTGAATTCTTAGAAGTCTACATGGATGTCGTCACACTCATGCGGCAACATGGCGTCCAACTTTGTCGTGACTTCGCGGCCATATATGAGACTGAATTGTGTCATTTCAGTGGTTTCTTGTCGAGCGGTATTGTAAGCAAAGGAGGTCACGTACGGCAATAACTGATCCCAGTTTTTGTGTTTCGTGTCAACGTACATGCTGATCATGTCTGTGAGGGACCTATTGAGGCGCTCCGTCAGTCCGCTTGTCTACAGATGGTATGCAGTTGTTCTCCGGTGAGCTGTACCGCTGAGTCTAAGAACCGACTCCAAAAGTTCTGAGGTAAAGGCAGGTCCTCTGTCTGTGATCACTGCTGTCGGAGCGCCATGCCCAAGGATGATGTTTTCGATAAAAAAACTGAGCGGCTTCTGCTGCATTGCCGCGCTGAATAACTTTAGTGTCCGCATAACAGGAGAAGTAATCGGTGGCCACAATATTCCATCTGTTCCTTGTTATGGAAGTTGGAAAGCGACCCAGGAAATCTATTCCAATCTGGGTGAACGGCTTTGCTGGTGCTTCGACTGGATGTAAAAGACCGGCTGGCTTGCTGCGAGGCGCTTTGTGTCTTTGGCAGTCGGTGCAAGCTCGCACGGGATGGTTAACAGCAGCAGGTAACTTTGGCCAGTACTACTTGCATCGCAGTCGGCACAACGTTCGGGTGTAGCGTAGATGACCAGAAGTTGCTTCATCGTAGCACATTTTCATAATTTCCTTCTGAAGAGAGGCAGGCACGACGAGCAAGTGTGGGTTGCCGGTTGGTGAGAAATTGTTTTTATAGAGAACATCGTTTTGCAAGCAAAAAGATGGCAGTCCTGTAGCAAATGACCCCGGCACGTCCTTACGTCGTCCTTCTAAATAATAAACGAGTGGAAACAGCTCAAGATTACTGCGCTGCTCTCGTGCAATAGTGGCTGTGTTGACAACCCCAAGAAAGCCACGTAGATGTTTTTATCATCAGGAGCGACAGGCTCCACTGGCGACCGTGAGAGGCAGTCGGCGTTGGTGTGCCTCCTCTCAGATTTATAGATGACGGTCATGTCGAACTTTTGAAGCCTTAGGCTCCAGCGCGCCAAACCGCCAGATTGATCTTTAAGGTTTGTGGGCCAGCACAAAGAGTGATGGTCACTAACAACCTTGAAGCAGCGGCCGAACAAATATGCACGAAATTTGATGACCACCCAAATTACGGCGAGACACTCGAGTAGTTGTCCGTGCGAGAGAGGGTTCTGCTGGCGTAGGCTATTAATCTCTTCATGATGATACGGGGCGCGAAAAAACGACACACAACAGAGAAGAAGTACACAGACGACGCGCGTCGTGTGTGTACTTCTTCTCTGTTGTGTGTCGTTTTTTCGCGCCCCGTATCATCATGAACCAGCACCAACTCGCCCAACTTTTCACTTTACTGAGTATTAATCTCTCACAGCCGTCTCGCCACTGCACCAGAACGGCACCCAGGCCTACATTGCCGGCTTCAGTGTGAAGTGTTATAGGGGATTCCTGGTCGAAGTGCGCAAGGACTGGAGGTGTTTGCAGGCGTTGTCATAATTCATTGAATGCCACTGCTTTTGTTCACCCCAAAGGAAGGGGACATCCTCACGTGTGAGTCATGTCAATGGCACTGCAATAGACAAACTCCTCGATAAATCGCCGGTAAATGGGGCACAACACTAATAAGCATCTCACTGGCTTTTGTCGCGTGGTGCAGGAAATTGCGCTACAGCGTCTATTTTGGTCGGGTCAGGTCGTTTTGGCCTCCCTCAGCTTCCTGGGCCTCGTGACTGACGACGAGGCCTAAGAATCTGAGTTCGTTGAAACCAAAATGACATTTTTCTGGTTCAGTAAGGCCGGCCGAACGTATGGCTTCGAGGACAGCGAATAAACGTCTAAGATGTTCCTCGAATGCTGCTGAGAATACAATAACATCGTCCAGATAGACCACGCATGTTTTCTACTTCAGGCCTGATAGTACGGTGTCCATGAGACGCTGAAAAGTGGCTGGGGCTCAGCACAACCCAAAAAGAAGCACATTAAATTCGTAATGGACATCGGGCGTCACAAAGGCCGTTTTTTTCACGATCTCTCTCGTCGACTTCTGTCTGCCAGTAGCCGTTTCGGAGGTCGATTGAATAGAAATAGCGCTCATGACGCAGCCGATCGAGTGAATCGTCTATGCGAGGGAGTGAATAGACGTGTTTCTGCGTGACTTGGTTGAACTTACGATAATTAATACAGAAGCGCAAGCTGCCCTCTTTTTTCTTGACCAAAACCACGTCCAAAGACTTTTAGAAAGTTGTATGAAGTCATCCACGGGCATCTTCTGTACTTGCTTTTGAGTCTCGTCGCGTTCTTTCAGAGCCTCACGGTAGGGGTTCTGCCATATCGGTCGCGTGTTGTCTTCGGTACTGATGAGGTGCTTGGTCAATGGTGTTTGCTGGAACTTTGACGTACGCGAAAAGCAGTCTTCGAATTGGTGTATAAGTTCAAGCAGGCGCTTCCTATGAGAGAGTGGCAGCGTGGAGCAGATGTCCGCGTAGCTGTGAGAGTTCGGGAAGTCACGATGACGCGCAGGGGATGGAGATCGCCAGTGACGCGGCAGAGTTGCTTGGCTAGTCGACAGTTGATCAGCATCGTGGGCGCGACGGTCTTCAGAGCAGAAAGAATCGGGAAGAGAAAAGTTCCCTAACCCAGAATCGCCAAGACGGCAATAGCGGTCAATGTGACCTAGTTCTCCGCAGCGGAAGCAAATAGGTCGACGTTCGGTCATGCGCCATAAGTCAGTTTGGCAATCTGGCGGTCGCCCCGCCACGGTGGTCTAGTGGCTAAGGTACTCGGCTGCTGACCCGCAGGTCGCGGGTTCGATTCCCGGCTGCGGCGGCTGCATTTCCGATGGAGGCGGAAATGTTGTAGGCCCGTGTGCTCAGATTTGGGTGCACGTTAAAGAACCCCAGGTGGTCGAAATTTCCGGAGCCCTCCACTACGGCGTCTCTCATAATCATATAGTGGTTTTGGGACGTTAAACCCCACAAATCAATCAATCATCAATCTGGCGGTCGTCTCATAGAATCCCGTTGCCACACAGGTATGGCAGCGGGTAGTAGCTGAAAGGGCGTCGCCACAAATGACGGGGAAGGACGACGGACCACATCAGCGTAGTTTGCTGGATGTGGCTCAGGACTTGGCGCGGGTGGTGTAACGGCTTGCCTCAACTCCTGGCGGACGATTTGGGCAACAGATGCGACAGGCGGTTGGATAGAAGAAATGCAGAGGGCCCTAAGTTCCTCGCGCAGTATTTCCCTAATTATTTGTCGCAGGGAACTTTCGCACACGGCAGCGTTCTGAGCTGCAGTAATTACTGCCGTGTGGTTTGGCAGGCGGTCAATGTGTCGGCATCGTTGTTGCAGTGCGCGCTCGATGACAGTCGCCTCTCTTACGAATTCATCTACTGTTGTGGGTGGATTTTGTACGAGGCCCGAAAATACTGGTTCCTTAAAACCCTGCATTAGGTGACGCACCTTCTTTGCCTCGGGCATGTCAGGGTCAGCTCGTCAAAACAGACGGATTTCCCCCCCCCCTGCGTACATGACGGCTGTTTCGTTGGGTTTTTGCACGCGGGCCTCAATCAGTTGGTGTGCGCGGTCCCGTCGGTCCGAGTTTAAAAATGTGGCGAGGAGCTTTCGACGAAAATCTTCCCGAGATTGGAAAGTAGCCTCGTGGATCTCATACAACGTGCGAGCGCTTTTTCTTCAGCGCAAAATATGCAAGGCCAAGTTTGTGCTGTTCGCTCCAGTGGTTGGATACAGCGACCAGTTCAAACTGTTCAAGCCAGTCCTCGACATACTCGTACTATTCCCCACTGAAAATGACAGGAACGTGAGGAAAAACTTCGGGAACGCGAGGATGTTGACGAGTCACCTGCGAGGAAAGAGTTGTCTGCGATGGAAGGATAACCATGGATGTAGTAGCAGCTGTCATGCTGGTAGGAGGCGGAACAGGTGCGGACTCCGGACTTAGGCCTAATAGGCGCCGACTGAATCGGTGCACCGGAGTCGTGACGAGGGGCTGAGTCGCTAGACTAGGTGAACAGGTTCGAGCAAGACTGCCCTGCATCACTTTGTAGGCTGCAGCACCTTCACCAGTGTCACGACGTCAAAACAGAGGTCTTGCCGGAGAGATTGAGACATAAGAAGCAGGTCAGTCTCTTTAATAGAACGCGTAAGCGAGTTCTTCTTTTTCGTACATTTCGTAGTCCTCCATGGCACATGCACACCTGCCATCGTCCTTCTTGAGCAATCAGGTGACAATAGAGGCTTAGTTCACGTTAATTGCAAAGTATGCGTTAACGTCGTCAAGGTGCCAGTGGACTGATGATGCTTCAGTCAATGCACACGACCATCTGTAGCTATATTGTTCAGGATGTGAGAAAATATGACTGGAATACGTCCGAGACTTTGAGCGTGTACATCGCGGAATTCGAAACGGCATTTATATAGAGGTCGAATTCGCTAGCTATGACACAGACTCCTTTACCTGTGAAACGAAGCATAATCAGCAGAGTGATGCAGCGGATAATTATTCACAACTGGAATTATAACAGGGTGAGCACTTCTCAACTTTCGCAGTCAATGAGTAATATAAGTTTCTAAACTTTTGTGTTGCAAAGTCATCGTGTCATAACGATAAACGCCGTATTTATTACTTCGTATGAGTCCTGGCCTCCTGTGGTGCCAAACCATGCACCTAATCATGGGCGTGAAGCTTTCGCATTTCACCCCCGCACAAGATAGCAGAGCTCTCGGCTACGTGTATAATAATCAGAAGGAAATGACACCACAAGGAAGACGACACGAAAAAGCGCTACTCTCAGCCGACATAATTTATAACATCCCTCCACTTTCTATACAGTGCATATACCCGAAAAACATTCGTAGCGTGCACCTTGCGAAAAAATAAAAACGATGACAAAAAGGAGCACACACACCAGGACTAGCGCTGTACTGCCAACTGAATGTTTCTTGAAAACTCACCACTTATGCCACTAAATACACTATGTCACACACACATAAACACAAAAGGAAACGCCACAAATAAGCAGACTGTGAACATGCCTGTTGCTATACAATATAGCTGGTGTTTAAGATAGCATCTCTCATGACAACCTTCCTTCGCGCTTTATTGATAAAATAAGCTTCCAGATAAATAAGCTTCTCTTTCAATTTTGGATTTTGCAAACGTAAAACTAGCGTCTCCGAAGCTGTGTCAACATGCGCATTATTTACCGCTGAAGGCTAGATGGCTGCCATATCCATGTTTTTTACTGCTGCTACGTTGCTAGCACAAGGGCGTAGGCACTAACATTTTCGAGAATGGGGGCACCTTCTTGAAATGGTCTTTTTTTTCTGCATGTCACGGCCTGAACAATTTCGCAAGGGGAGCTCAGGTTCAGTGTTGCCACCTCTGGAAACGTCACTGAAACTGGCCTCATCATCAAAATACTGTCCAGTTTGTCTAATGCACGCACACACTCTCACTAGTTAATGGTACCTTATAAACAACTTCAGAGCTGCACTGGCTGAATTTTGTCTCGTGGTTATAGTATTTACGTAGCATTCGTTTTCGACCTTTCACAGAAACTCACAGCGTTGAAAATACATGGGGAGTCGAAAACAATAGGTTGACTTTGTGCATGTCGGCCACATGGTTCAAATCATGCCACAATTTATAAAGACACGGAATCACGTGAAATGGACTATTGTCTTTTTCTTGCTGATCACTTCTTACTACACGTTCTAATCTCTGTAGCGAAGTTTCACACATCGTTGCGAGGACGGCAGTGGGATAACCGGATGCTTTAGGTCGTTCGGTCTGTTGAATTTTGTGAGAACGCATTTTTGTTGGCATAGCTTATAAGTGGTGACTTTTTTTTCAATTTTTCAATAAACATTTACACCATGAACAGCAACCATGCGTAATACACATATTTGCTGCAACCACGGCAGCTTGAACGTCCCAGTGCGCTCGTGATAACTCATCCAGAAAATAAAATTCCGTACCAAAGAAGGATAAACTAGAAAACACTAATCCTTGGCTGAAACCAATGAGTGAATGAAAAAGGCTTCTCATTATTCCCAAATTGTGTCATCGGCTGTTCTTTAACGACCATGACACCACCACCAGGCGTTTTTATTTAGTCAATGGAAGGTGCATTAGTATTACTTTCTCATTCTTGTCTGACACTGCATTTTCTTTTCTGACTGCGCTATCATGAGTGCACTGGGTTCCTCAAGCCACGGTGATTGCTGCGCATGGTGCACACAACGTGCGTTCTATCAGTATCTGTAGCCCATAAAAAGTGGAGCGTGTCAATAAAGGATCTCAGTTCAGGGTAGCTGTTCGTCATGTCGTCTTTCATGTGGTGCCGTTTCCTGCTAAAAGCAATCCCTGTGGATTCACACCATAGCTCATTAACGCATTGTTTTGGAATGGCGTAACGATGTCTGCAACCGTGACCTCTAGAGCATGACACCGCGTAGACATATCGCAAGTCCTGAGGTTCCTTATCGAAATATTGCCCCTTCTGTACTCGGCTTCAAAATAAAATGCCCAAACTGAAACCTGTTTCGCGTGTACGTGCTCGTTCCATTTAGTGCGCGATGTGTTATTGGAAATTCACGTTCAATCACCACAGTACATTTTTAATACCTATTTACCAAGTTCCAAAGGGCGCTACAGACATGACAGCCCCGCCGCAATGGTCTAGTGGCTAAGGTATACTAGGCTGCTGACCCACAAGTCGCGGGATTGAACTGCCGGCTGCATTTCTGATGGAGGTGGTAACGCTTCAGGCACGTATGCTCAGATTTGGTTGCAAGTTAAAGAACTCCAGGTCGTTGAAATTTACGGAGCCCTCCACTACGGCGTCACTCATAGTCATATGATGGTTTTGGGTCATTAAACCACACATATCAATATAATCACTACAGACATATAAAAACGCATTCCTGCGTTTTATACATCGATGAAACGAACTTCTGTGTTTAGCGCAGTATACACTTGTAAGAGAATTGCCGTTTCAGGAGTGATCATTAGAATTTTTAGAACATTCCTGCTGGTTCACAAAAGCCTATAACCGGGATGTCTCACAAGCGAAGTATATCCAAAGTATTAAAGTTAATAACATCAACGTACTATTTCTGCGAGTCTCCATAACTTAAATCAGGTGGGATAGTTATTCTGCTTCACGTCTATGTAACCGGTTGACATCGTTTGAAGTTGATGGACGGTGCTGCAGAAGCCGTGTGGCGTTTGTTATGCTGCTAGGTGCTAAGACACCACATTATGTTAACTGAAATTCACAATCTAAATAACACAGCGCGCATCAGTGCGAGCTGTGGAAACATTCCAGGCGCACAGAGAGCACGGAGCCTGTTTTGTGAGCAGGCTGGAACTACGTCAATACTTGACGATATCATACGGGCAGGGTCACCCCATCAGATTGCGGTTTAGATCGCCGAAAGAATAAGCAAAAAAATTGGAGGCATTTAAGCTTCGCTGTTTTGAACGACAGAGCGATATCTTGTTCCCAGTGCATACTGAGTTCAAAATGGCTTGTCAGTGAAGCTTTCGCATATGGCTGCATTCTGTGTAATGGGTAGCATGCTTCAAAACACGGGCAAACGTTGCTATGCATCCACTACGTAGCCTGTGTACCTGATAACGTGTGTACCATTTGTAGTGGGTCACCCGCTTCAAACGATGTAGTCAAGATAATCCATGTTCTGATGCCTGAGCGCAATGTACGCTTCTACCAAGCTATATTACTGCGGTACGAGATGTTGCATTGTGAAGAATGTATACAGGACGTATGTGTTTCTGAAGTGTGCAAGTTACTTTCACTGCATTTCCTAACAGGCGAAGTTATCTTCACTGTATTTCAAAGCAGACGCGTGGTTCTATGGTTGAACACCCGCTTGCCAACCAAACGATCCCGGTTTGAACGACCCGGTTCAAACGCAAACGACCCGGACCGAGAATTTTTGAATACTTCTTTTATGTCCAATTTTCTAGATTTTTCGGTCAAGCACGTGATTTTTCGCTCACAACCAACCGTGCTGCCGTGGACACCGACGCCGGAATTTCTGCAAAACAATCTCTTTAACACTATCGCGTTAATATATGGAGCACCACTGCATTGGCAGTTTCTGCATGTTCAGTTCACTCACATTTACGTGAGACCAGCTTAGATAAAATGTACTGCGAAAGACAGTAGACGAATCTTCTTTAGGAAGGTCGGCAAGGCTCTTACGATCGCGCCTCGTCTGGCGGCGGCGGCCGGCGTTTACACCAGTGTTTCCAATGTACATTTTTTTTCGGTCACCGCTCAAGGCGTCCTCTCCGGTAATTGCGACAATGCTCACAAAATGGCGCGCCACTGTCCAAGGCCTCAGTTCTCGAGTGATTTCAAGAATGCACGGTCACGGTCACCCTTGACTAAAAGGCGAGCGTTTGCTGCAGACGCAAGACGTTTACCTTCGTGCAAGCCAGTACCATAACGCTACACAAGTATCAAGGGAGAACGTAGTCTTCGGTAATATACGAGTACAGCAAGACACACTAGCAGAAACTCGTCTACGTGGCACTCAGTCGCTGCACCGACGCCGACAACTTGTGCCTGACCAACGCCAAGAGAGACCGCCACCTCTACCACAAGACCTCTAACGAGCAGCAGAACCTGCTCATCAAGTTTCGGCGTCTCGGGTAGCACTGGTTGCCCACGCTATTGCAACGGTACGTTCATGCCCTGCGAGAGGCTGTCAACCACTCGACTGAGTTTACCCTTGTTCTTCTAAACGTCTGATCCCTCAACGCGCACGGTGATGACATCGAACATGGTGCCGTTCTGACCACAGCCGACGTGCTGTGCCTCAACGAGACATATATAACGCTATAAACAAGCACATCAATGGGTTCGTTCCAGTCGTTGGCACCAAAGAAGCAAAGCGCCTTGCGGGTGCTTTCGGCATCTACGCAAAGCTACCTGATGCGGCTGGAGATCTCACACTGCCAATTACCAGCCAGAGCCATAATGGGGAGAGCACGCTACTGTGAAGCTTTCATCCGGGATAGCATCCATGGCCATGTACTTGGCACCGAAATTGTCAGAAGAGAATGCCACAAAGTACATATCTAGAAGACATTGCATCGATACTGGACGGAGTTCAGGCACGATCCCTTCGTACTCATTGGAGATCTGAACGTTTACATCATGAAAAACGATTGGCTAGTCGAACATATGATGTGATGTGTTGGAAGATGCGCTCTTGGACGCGTATCGCACGACTGCAAACGTCCACGACCATTAGGGGCACCTGTATCGATGTTGCCTTCTCAAACATTCTATTGCACCCCAATATCGATGATCTCTTGGCAACATACTTCAGTGATCATAAAGTATTTTTTTGAAAAGGCACGAGTCCTCTAGCTCATGGATACGCCCATTCTTTTACTTTATGATGATGAATAGCGGGGTTTTATGGCGCAAGGGCCGTGGGTGGCTAAAGCCATCCATGGGATTTGGTGTATATAAAGTGCACGCATCATAAACCAATCATCTAAAGGAAAACAGGTCCCTGAGCTCATCGAGGGATGTCCGTCTCGTACTTTGCGAAAGAACAGCTCCTGTATGTATAAGTGTATATAGTTCACCAAATATGCATTATGCTTTAAATGTAAATAAATATACATTGTGTGTTCCATGTATATATAACAACGCTATCACGTCTATATATGGTGGTAGGAGGATTCGTGGGTTACTTCATATTCTCCTAGTAAGCTCTTCTGACATCGTTTACTTTGTGGACATGAAGCTGTTTTTGTTATTGGGTACACGCTTCTGTAGAGGCATGCGATTTCGCAGTACGGATATTGCATCCCTGGTAAAATGACGATGAATTACAACACATACACGCTGTCATCATCAAAACAAAGTTTTCTGTAGCTACTGCAAATCATCGTACCATTCGCTATAATGAATGACGATGCTTTGTGCTTCCAAATACTATATACAGTTTTCATCTAACATAACCAACCTATAACTTAAATTGGGAACTGGCCGACTGGGCCTAATTCTAGGTCACACTTGGTGGCGTTAAGCTAAGTACTACGGGCACAATGCAGCGACAAATGCGAGCGGTTGACCTTTCAATGTCGCTGTGCCTGTGCATTAGACTAGATAACCACTACACGTAACCAGGTATGAGACTATAAAATTTTAAGTGGTTACTTACCAACATAACAGCTGGGCAGACGACTAGCCAGCAAATCCTAAAATAATTGTTTGGAGGTCTGCCCCACATAAACTCCATGTCAAAAGAAAATCGCTTCAGCCCTGCAATATATAAAAGAAGTTTGCGGGTCATGAACATTGTACATTTAGGCTGCTGAATATTTATGAAGCCTTTGTGTTCCGCGAAAGGAATGCGCTTAATTTCACAGTAGCTACCACAGAACGAAGACTCGTTTTCTCTCGAAAAGAATTGCTCGGTGTGGAATACATAATTTTAGAAGGATTGATAATTCACACATGCACACGCATTATGCAATATTGTTACGTGGTTATAGCTCGTCTAACTTCATAGCGGGTCGTGTAATCTGTAGCTACCGCGACCCACTTGTTTCCGGAGGCGAATGTTCGGAAGACACCGAGAAGCTCCAATCCGACACGTAAAAGGGGCTTTGATGGGATGTCATTGGGCTGAAGAAGCCGGGCGGGGAGTCGACGGCTTCTTGCAGCGCTGGCAAATTTCACTAGCGTTAACATAACGACGTTAAGAAAGCGAAAGGCTAGGCCAGTACAAGTGGCGGCGCACACGGTTGTATATGTGCGATAGACACCAAGGTGACCCGTGGTTGGCGCGTCATGAAGCTCGCGGAGAACTGTGGAGTGCAGGTGCTTTGGTATGACTGGAAGCAGGTCGTTTTCCGACGATCGATAAATTACGCCGATATAAAATGTTCTTTAGGGTAAACATGCGAACAGAAGCTTCGTATGGTGAGGATTCGAGCTGTTGTATGAAGCGACTGATATCCGGATCATGACGCTGCTCGTCACTTAGATGAAGCAGCTGGGAGATGGAAAGGACGCAGCCAACGGAATCGGAGCTCGTAGAGTCCCAGTCCGCTAAAGGGTAGCGTGACAGGCAAACAACATCTTTGTGCAGTGTTCCTGACTTATACAGTATACGGTGTAAGAATACTCTTGGAGGCGGAGTGCCCAGCAAGCGAAACGACCTGTGGGACCTTTCAGAGAGGCGAACCAGCAAAGTGCGTGGTGGTGTGCGAGAACTATAAGTGGTCAGCTGTATAAGTAAGGGCAAAATTTGCGGCGGCGACCGTATTGTAATGCTACGGCGACCAAACCGGCACTTGAATGAGTTCAGTTGAAGTCCGGCGAGATGGAATACATCAAGAATTTTGGACAGTTTTTGAAGGAGCACTGCGAAAGTAGTAGCATACGCAATTACGTGATCCAGATACTAAAGACAAGTAGACCACTTGAATCTATGGGGCAGGGAGTCCATCGTTCGTTCGAAGCTGGCGGGGCATTACATAAGCCGAAAGGCAGAACCTTGAATTGGTAGAGGCCATCAGGTGTTACAAACGCTGTCTTCTCTCGGTCATGGGGTGCACGGCAATCTGCCAATAATCAAAAGGAAGGCCAATGGAAGTGGGCAGCACCATTGAGGCAATCAATGGCGCTGTCAATTCGTGGCAGAGGGTAGGCGTCTTTCTTTGTGATGTTGCTAAGGTGGCGGTAGTCCACACAAAATCGCCACGATCCCCTCTTCTTTTGAACTAAAATCACCGGGCATGCCCAGGGACTGAAGGATTGTTCAATGTTTTCCTTGGCTAGGATCTTGTTCACCTCCTTTTGGATGACGCTCTGCTCAGAAGCAGACACTCTGTAGCGACGGCAGTGAACAGGGTTGGCATCATCTGTGTGTATTCGATGCTGGACAAGGAATGTCTGCCCTAAAGGTCAGTCACCCAATTCGAAAATATCCTAATGGGCCTCGAGAAGGCGCTGGAGGGCTTTAACTTGGGAAGGCGGAGGATCAGTAGCAATAACGTCTACAAGTTGAAAGATATTGTAGATGGGACTAACCGCTCACCCACTTTTGTAACTGTTTTCTTTGGAAGACGTTTAACTAGTCCGTGCTGCTAACCCTATGTGATGAGACAGGCAACATAGGACAGCGAGATATAAATATTGGCACGGCAACAATTTCGTATGAACAGCTGTGACGACTTCTTCATCATCATACAGTGAAGACTCGTATTTAGACCTGGTAGGGCATCAGTGAGGTAAGCATGCATTGTGTAAAAATGGATGTCTAATACAGCGACGAGATTAAAAAAGTGCGCAAATAGGTGCAATGATCGGAGTATTGCGTTACATATCTGGTGCTACCAGCGAACTATTGAACGAGGTGGGCATTCAGAATTCTGCATTTAAATTTTACATCTTTTGCATCTGTTACTGCTCTAAATACTTAAACCGGCTTTTAAAGAAGTACTCTGCTCAGTAATCGCCATACGTTTCCTCGAGGATTGGGTGTTTGCAATAGCGCGCAGTGGTTCTTCGCTCTCACCATATATCCAGAACACGGTGCATATCTCGACGATGGGTATGAAGTGTGACATGATGCGATTGACGGTGTGATCTTGCAGCAGGCGCATAATGTAGGCACCCGCCTGCGTCACAGTCGGGAAGCCCGAGATGAACATTCCGATGCACACGAAGAACACCGTCTGGTTCATGTTCCAGCGCAAGGATGGGAACAGATCCTCAGCACAGGCTACAACCGTGCACACGTTGAAGATCTGCAAGTGAAGCCACTTGGTGATGTTAGCGTTCCACGCTTAGCGGTGAATCCTGAGCGTCATATAAAAGCAGTTTGCCGCCAAAGCGACAGGAGAAGAACGCATAAAATGTATGCTGACCTGCATTGGGCCTAGGGACGGGAACAAAAGGCCTTTCTCGGCCTTGTGTTCCCATCCGTGCTGCATCATTTTAATATAACAGTAGTAGTAGTAGTAGTTGTTGTTGTTGTTCTTGTTTTATTATGCGGGGTTAATGTGTAAAAGGCACGATACGATCAGGACGCTGCAGTGGAAGGCTCCGGAAATTAAGGCCACTTTTTGTTCTTTGATACATACATACATACATACATACATACATACACACACACATACATACATACATACATACATACATACATACATACATACATACATACATACATACATACATACATACATACAAACATACGTACATACATACATACATACGTACATACATACATACATACGTAAATACATACATACATACATACATACATACGTAAATACATACATACATACATACATACATACATACATACATACATACATACATACATACATACATACATACATACATACATACATACATACTGTAAGGCAACGTTTTTGGCTGCAAGACACTTCTTTTACTTGCCGAGCCTCTGCCCCACAACACAGGTCAGACTGATGATGATGAGTATGTACATATAAGACGACGCATATGAATAATGCTCACACTTATTTTTCCCCCAGGCGTAAGTGGCCAGCCCGGACGGGTCTTAGATGTAAACGGAACGTCGAACGAATGGCTTCAGACGCAATACGTGGACAATCTCCGAACCACGACAGCGACGATCTGAAGAAAGGTTGGTGGTTGTGACACGATAGTTCACTGGGGACGTTTGTTCATTGATTGTATATGGTCCAATGAAGCGTGACTGAAACTTGTCACACAATCCTGGAGTACGAATGGGCGTCCAAAGCAACACTTCATCCCCCGGACTGAAGGAGACGTCGCGATGAGAGCTGTCGTAGCGTTGCTTGCGATCTTGCTGGTTGTTTTCTGTATTAAGGCGAGCCCGTTGCCGGCATTCTTCGAGTCTTGTGATGAACTGCTCTGATACGGATGCCGAAGCGTCGGTTGGCACATTTAGGAGAGAGACGTCGATGGTGAATGTCGGGGAACGGCCGTACACGAGGTAGAAAGGCGAGTAGCCAGTAGTTCTTTGAACAGCGGTGTTATGGGCAAACGTCACAAAAGTCAAAATTGTATCCCAGTTGTTGTGGTTTGGTGCGATGTACATCGGTAGCATGTCTGTTAGTGTCCTCTGAAATCTCTCTGTCAGCTCATTAGTTTGGGGATGGTAGGCTGACGTCGTCTTATGTACTGTGGCACAAGTTGTGAGCAGGGCTTCGATTATGGTGGACAGGAACGTCTTGCCACGATCACTCAGGAGGACGCGAGGTGTACCGTGACGCAATACAATGGCGTTGAGAAAGAAGTCTGCGACGTCTGAAGCAGAACTTGTGCGTAGTGCAGCAGTCTCTGCGTACCGTGTCAGGTGGTCCACAGCAGACACAATCCAACGATTACCTGCTGGTGTGATGGGGAGAGGTCCGAGTAGGTCTATGCCAACGATGGCAAATGGAGTCTCGGGACACGGGATAGGTTGCAGAAGGCCAGCAGGAGACGAAGTTGGTCGCTTCCGCCGTTGACACAGATGGCAAGATGCAACGTACTTCACCACAAAGCTAGAGATGCCTGGCCAGAAGAAACGGTTTCTGATGCGGCTTTGTGTTTTGTGAAATCCCAAGCGGCCTGCACATGGGTCGTCGTGAAAGGCTTCGAGGACTTGATAACGTTGAGAACGCGGAAGTACTGAAACCCAGCGGTGTCCATCAGTATTGTAAACATAACTATGTAGCACATTGTAATCGAGCTTAAATTGCCGTAGTTGTCGGCGCAATCTAGCATTAGGAGTAGGTGATACGCCATTTAGGCGTTGGATAATGCGATTGCAATATGGATCATCACGCTGGCGTGTGGCGAACTCGGTGTAGCGATTTGAATCCGGCGTGTCGATACCCGCAAGGTGTGATAATGTGAGGGGTGACGCAGTGCCTTGCCCATTATACGAGCAATAAGCTGACGTACTTGATGATAAAAGCGGAAGGGGGCAGCGAGAGGGAGCCTCTGCATCTTGGTGTCTTTTGCCAGACCTATAGATGACGTCAAAATCGTACTCATGTAGGCGGAGCACCCAACAACCGAGGCGACCAGACACGTTTCTCATTGTCGAGAGCCAGCACAAGGCGTGGTGGTCTGTAATAACCATGAAGTGGCGTCCGTAATGATACGGTCAAAATTTTTGTATGGTCCAAACGACAGCAAGGCACTCCTGTTCAGTTAGGAGTAGTTCTGTTCAGCAGCCATAAGAGCACGACTAGCATATGCTATAACTCTTTCCCGTGAAGTCGCATCCCGCTGTGGAAGAACTGCGCCAATGCCATGGCCGCTCGCGTCGGCGTGCAGACATGTAGGTGCGTTCTCGTCGAAATGGCACAGAACAGGGTCGGACGTTAAAGCATTCTTGAGGACTTGAAAGGCACGCTCGCAGTCGTCGTTTCAAGCGAAAGTTGATACGGATGTGAGCAGCTTGTGCAGTGGCGACGCGACAGCAGCAAAATGACTAATCAAGCGGCGGAAGTAAGATGCCAGGCCCAGGACACTTCGTAGGTGTTTCTGATTTTCTGGCCGAGGGAAGCGTATCACGGCAGCAAGCTTGTCAGGATCCGGACAAATGCCATCTTTGCTGACAAGGTGGTCCAACACCTTAATGTTCTTGTTTGCGGAATGGCATTTTTTGTGTTAAGCTGAAGTCCAGCACTAGAAATACACGTCAAAACTTCGTCCAAACGATCAAGATGCTGACGAAAAGAAGATGAGAAAATGACGATGTCATCTAGATAACAGAGACATGTTTTCCATTTTAGGCCGCGTAGAACTTTGGTTCAGCTGCCGAGCATCGTAAGAACTGTATCAACAAGGCGGATGGTTCATCTATGTGGATGGGATTCATCTCTGACGTTGGCAGTAGCCAGTGACGGAACGATCAACGGGTAGCCGTCATTTATTCCTTTCATAACGCGGTATTCTTCTTCTATTCAGAAGACGTTCTGCTTCTCCTCAACGTGAGAACGTGCTGCTACGCGGCCACGTTTTCAATCTCAGTGCCACGGTTTTAGTCAACGTGTGCGCGTTGATTTGACTCAGTGGTGAAGCTGCTAGACTGCTGACCCTAAAAGTTCCGGTTCGATTCAGGGCATGGCGGTCGTATTTTAGTGAAATAAATCCTTAGATGTACAAATACACTACTATGCCAATGCGAGTTCAAAACTTTGCACCAGCAAAGTTACTGACTGAATCCACCAAGACACCTCTATTTCAGTTGTTGCTTTGGGACGTGAAACCGCATAAATATAAGTCGAAAACCCAGGGTATGTAACGTGTCTCTTTTGCAGGAAAAATTCGACATGTTTCGCAACTCTTTAGCATGTGTAAGCAGACCATGTGTTCTAAGACTCTTTAGCATGTGTAAGCAGACCATGTGTTCTAAGACTGTGTGGCGCCCACATTCATGTTTAAGAATATAGTTACACGTATGCCAAAGGAGTACGGCCACTCGCATGTGTGCGGTCTTAGTGACCCGCTGGGCACGCGTTAAGCGTCGCCATGGCGAGAACACAGTACTGCTCAAGGTCGCAACACTTTATTGCCTGTGGCAACAGCAAACGCAGTACAGCCCGTTGCAAAGGTACGGTGGGAAGCAAATAGGCTTATCCACGCCACTGGCATAAACGTACTACACAGGGTGCCACGAGCCCGTCTCCGTGGTAAAGGTGATTCACGAAGACACCGGGACCAAGGCCCGGTTGCTCAAGCGATGGCAAAGGCGCTCGCATTGGCTTCGGGGGAAGACGGGTCGGCGTAGCCTGGTCACGCACTAGGACACCCTACCACCCTTCTGCCGAGCCTACGCAGAGGGGCAACAAGCGAGCGTTCGCCTCGGGCGTGAGGCGCCGTCAGCGAAGTCCGAGGAGCCCTGAGCGACGGGAGTCGACGGATGGAAAAGATTGCGTGGCTCATCGCCAGCTGTCCCGGATAGTATCGGACCCGCTCCCGGCGCAGCGCGCGAAAACCTCTCGGGAGACTCCACGCGCGGCGCCACAGTCAACATCCGCTACCGGTTGAGGAGGTTAAATGTCCCTCCACTCTCCCAGCGCGGCCGACAGCAGAGGAGGGGAGTCATGTCGGGACATCAGAACGAGAGAAAAGGCGGCAAAGCCCGCGCAAAGGCAGCGGGCTAGCCTCAATTCCCACAAGTTGGCCACGCAAACAGCAGCCATCTCTCGCGTATTTAGCATATCCACTGACGTAAAATACATTTAAAAGAGCATGAGCAGTGCCAAGTTGAGGTTAAATGTCTATGAAAAATAGAACTCGTAAGCAGCAACAGTTCTCAAGCGAGCGCCTCAAAGTATTATGTGGCCGTTGTCATCAATACTTCCTTGCATAACTTTTCTTGCATACCTGCAATTTTAAGTTGCACAGAGTTCATACTTTCCTGAAATGCCGATCACCTTGCGTGCACAGAACCGCGACAGCCCATCGATAACCCATGTTACGCAAAGACAAGTTTCTTTTCTTATGGCACGGTTGAGGCGTTTACCGCGAAGCAAAGGCACAAAAGCGATTGAGATGGCGATGTGCACAACGCCAGATACCTCTACCGTGCTCTACCTAGCATCAAAGGCGAATCAAGCTTTCGCCGAGTTTGGCAGTTTGCGTATACCTTTAGGAGACTCTTTGGTAACATTTCTGCAAATTTTGGCCTGTCGAATAATCGTGTAATTGGCAGTAAATTACACGCACAAGCAACATTGCAGAATAGTGCATCATGCAAACAGCGGCAATATTGCTATACGGTCCTGGAAGAACGAACTGAACGGAAGGAATACAAAACAGTTTAAACAGACACATAGGCCCATACGGCGTATCCTCTCGCTACGCAAAATGCATTAGTGTGAGCTCGTTTTTGTTGTCTCCTTTTAAGCATTCTCTATCAAATATTCGAAGTACTGTACTGGGCAAGATGCCAAGATCATAAGGATGCCAATTAAAAGGCCTAACATTATGTAAATTAAGCCCTACCCGCAGTTTGCGGGAGTTGGCTTGAAATCGGTTACGAAGTCAGCAAGAACGCACAAATTCGCACTTTCCTGCAATTTCGCTCGCCCACACTCCTGAACCCATGTGGCTTTATTTAATGATGAAAACAAGAAAAAAACACATCCACGACAAAACAAAAGAGAGAGCGCTTAGTTGATCGGGCGTTAGGTGAGCACATCGTGTAAATATCATATGTATATATCACGACTGGACAAGCGTGGCCACAGATACACATATGTAAAGGCCTGAGGTACGCGTCGCAGCGCCTGGCTTTTCGACGCGGCGCCGCGCCCTCTCCCTGTAAAATGATTGCGTCATCAGCTTCGGATAGCTGCGCGCCCTCTCTCTTCATTGTGACACAGCCCAGCGCCTCGTCAGAAAACCAGACGCTGACGCGTTCAAACGCATACCTTGAAGCTCGCACGCTACCATCGTGCGACTTACTGCACTGTCCATCAGTATAAGACGCAACCAATCACTTGACTATAACTACCCAACCACCAAATGGGTGCTTTGGCATGTTTAACCCAACTTATTTTAGAACTGTCCTGAAACACAAGTGCTCCGGCACGTTGATGAAGTTCGAGATAATTGCTTTTGTGTAATGAAAGCGCTCCTATCTCACCATCTCGTCGACGGCCAGAAGGAAGACGGCGCCGTAGAACATTCCCGACCAAAACTTAGGCCAGCTCAAGTTTTTGACCACCTCGGCGAAGATCACGAAGGGAAACACGAACGCTGGGCAAATCGGAGGATGGCGTCCAATTTTACACCGACTTGAAAACTTCGCAGCATGCATGCAACGTGGTGACGGACGGTCAGCAAATGATTCTTAGTGCTAGGGCATAAAACAGTAAGATGGAAAGCTCCACGGTTTCCCGCCGATGGACACGTATATATGAATGAGCATAAAAAGAACGCGACAAATTCACGTAGAAACTGCCTATGGGGTGAACACATGAAACAAGTATAGCTTCACCCAGAAACCACGCACGAGCTGGTAAGTTGAGAGAAACGCATACTAAGAGCACTTTCAAAATAACTAGTGTAAGCGTTCAGAGTATTAAAAGCCGAATAGCGAATTCGAGACTTCTCTGGGAAATCTTTTGAGATACATTTTTTTTTCGGGTGGTACTCCAACTTGAGTAAATTTAGCCAGCAGAATATACAGGTGCCCGAAAAGTAAGACAGAACACGCGAACAGTGGCTGAGCTACGCAAAACTGCATGCCAGCGCGAAGTGGTTCTTTTATTCGCGAACACAAATGTGCCAGCAGATGGCGCCATCACTTCCATCGCTTTCGCCATGATTCCAGATTCAAATTCAGTTCTCAAACGCATAGTCATAGTTCTTGACTTTGTGAATAGGCGGCGTGAGCCACCACCCAATATAAAGGCCTCAGCCGGATACATCCATCCATTCATCCAACCATCCATCGATCTATTCATCCATAAAGACCCGTTTTTCTCAATCGAACGCGCTGGCATGCAGTTTTACGTAGCTTGGCCACAGTTTGAGTGCTCCATTTTACTTTTGGGGCGCCTTCACAATTGTTTTGCGCCTATACAGGGTAGCCCAGTCAAAAACGATATTTAATTACCAAAAAGCCCATTGTTATAACCGATAATTGTTATTAGCGTGTTACGAATAATAGAAAGACGAAATAGAGTTGATGGAAACACTTCATTTCCACGCAATTAAAGCAGTGCAAATAGGTACCTGCAGAATGGATTCTAAAAATATTTGCGGCGGTCGACTCGTGAGACAACAAGCTTCTTTAGTGAATAAATTCTACGGCTACTCGGAAAAGATTTGCAGGATCCCAATAAAGGGACAGTAAAGGCATACATTATTTAACGTGGATTGTTAAAATAGCGTTTACGACACGTTGTAGTGCTGTTGACAGTGCTTTCAAAACTAGCCAGATGCGTTGTAGCAGACGCGTTATAATAGCTAGATGCGTTGTAGATGCGTTGTAGTTCTGTAGCGTTAAAACACGTTGTAGTGCGTTGTAATGCTTGAGCGTTAAGAAAAAGCTACCACTGGCTGCGTTGTTGGATGAATGCAAGGAATGCGCCGTTCAGCATTTTCTCGTCATGCTACGTAATGCGGCCGGTTAGCTAGCGGGCGCATGCCATCACCACGAGGTCGCACACCATCTTGGGTGACAGCCGTTTCGCGGACTCCGAGATATATTAGTGCCAACTCACTGGGTGCCCTTACGCCGCTTCCTGCCACCTCGCTGCTCGGAAACCTTCCCGTTGGTCGTTAAAGCGATGGAAAACTGACCACGGCTTTCTGTTTCGAATGGTTACGGGAAGCGGAAGGTGTTGTCTGTCACCCCGTTTCTTGTACTCGAATGAGCGTCAGTGCACCTTGACCTTCATCTCCTGAGATTTCGAAAACCACACGTCTGGGGGAACTCCTCTCACCTTTCCCCCCTGCTCGAGATGCCAGAACTCACAAGCAGTATCGTGAAGGGGCCATTTTTTTTCATGAATGAAACAACCGAAATTCATTGGTTGTATTTCTTCCGGCTTGTTATGCACTGAACTGCTCTTTTCTGTCATGGGTAGTTTGAGTGATTGCGATCAACTGAACTTTGGCCTTTCTAAGTCATCGGGCTTTTGTTCCAGAATGCGCCATTGTTATTTCTAATTCTCTTGCTAAACCGTTGTTGCGTGCAACTCTGAAAAATGGTTATTAACCTTTAGTGCCCCTTTAGATACCGGCATGCACATTAACAATAATGGCATTATAAATATGCATAAACTATGATTTCCTCACATCCGCGATGAGTATCGCACTCTATAGCGAGGCGAAGGCCCTATATTTGAGTGAAGTATAGGATTTCCACGTACTCTTCTACAGGTTTTCCCGCTCACTTTAATCCAAGTGCCAGCCAAAATAATCTGCATGCCATTGAAATAATCGGAGTGCCGAGCTATTTAATCCTTGTGCCAAACATTTAATCCAAGCGGCCACATATTTATTCCAAGCGCCAACTCACTCAGGCCGCGTGCCATTGAGTTTACTCCAAGTGCCACCGTGTTTAATCAATGACTTTAATTCAGGTGCCAGTCAGTTTAATCCACGCGCAAAAACCAGAATACGGGGCGTAAAAACGACAGTGCAATTGAAATGCAGTTCCTACAGTATAAAAGACAATAGTCGGAAGGTAGAATCAATCATTATTATTTGTATTCGCCGATAGTATTCTTGAAAAAAATTACTGCCGTGGTTCGCTTAAGCCATGTTTGGAGTGCTCATACTTTGCTATGCGCAAGTTTGTATAATGAGTGCTTGGCCCAGGTGAAATAAATTTAATGAAAAGTAAAAAAACGCAGGAACATATTAATGAATATTTTACAGTGCATTGAAATTCAGTATCCTTCACTGAAGCTCATAATTGGCTTTGGTACACACTACAACATTACATGACCAGGACAGGTCATGTAATGCGAACGACACACTATGTTTATTGAAGTGCCGGAACGCAGGCTAAGAGATTAAAAGCATGGTCGCGGGCAGTGATGGGTCAAAAACAGCTACATTATCAAGAAATCAGGAAGCCGTCGTGCGGCACGCGCTGTGAATTAGAGATAATTCCAATGTTTTTTTTCCTGTAGTGAACATAAAACGGAAACTGATTATTCTGATCTGGCAATAAAAGTTTTATTTTACATTATTATATTGTCTTATTTTTTTATTCAAACAAAGTTAAATGTCTCCAATGATACGAACAGTACTGATTCTTCGTTTAGTTTGTTAGTTTTGTGATGCACTTGACGAATGCGATGAAACGAACACAGAAGAAACAAAATGATAATAACACGCAACTGACCTTGGGCCTAGCTTTCTTTTTTTGTGTATGTGTTTTTTTTTTTTGGCGCGGCATTATGCCTCTCATCACACATTGGAAGCTAGCGGATTCAGTGCAATCACTAAATTATTTGTTCTGTCTCCCTCTCTATCTCTACGCACACACACACACACACACACCTACACACACACACACACACACACACACACACATATATATATATATATATATATATATATGTGTGTGTGTGTGTGTGTGTGCGTGTGTGTGTGCGTGTGTGTGTGTGTGTGTGTGTGTACACATACATACATATGCATATACAGGAAAACAAGAGTGAGTACGACTAATTATTCAAGAAATGCAACATAGGCACAGGTTAGTGTATTTATTAAAACACAACTGTCTCATAGGGTTCGGATACGGATGTTCACAAGTCATCTTCACGCAAAGCGGCAGGCACGAAAGAGAAATTGTGCCAATCAAAGGCCGCGCAGTCCACGTGCTGTATTTGTTGCATGGAGTGGCGAGCCGCATCCAGCAGCAAAGAACG
Organism: Rhipicephalus microplus; assembly: GCF_043290135.1. Taxonomy (NCBI): domain Eukaryota; kingdom Metazoa; phylum Arthropoda; class Arachnida; order Ixodida; family Ixodidae; genus Rhipicephalus; species Rhipicephalus microplus. The sequence continues at coordinate 226,324,766 of NC_134702.1, forward strand.
CCTGTGCTCCTTTTCCGTCATGCCTTGCGGTGTCACTAAAACTAAATTACGACGTTCGCTCAGGTAGGCCTTTACGTGTGACTTGAATTTCGAGAAGGCTTCTTCTATAGGGTTAAAGAAGGGACTGTACGCTGCCAGGCGCTTAATAGAGTGCATGGAGTTAGCCAAAGCCGCCTGTTCTGCTAGAGCGTGAGCAGGTGCATTATCAAAAAGGAATACAGCTTCAGTATTTGGCTCATCACGTTCTACGTGGGCCGAAACATCACTGAGGAAGTCATTAAAACAACCTAATGAACTTTGTCCACCACAGTCCAGAGAATAACTCCATTTGCGGACATGCATGCTATACTGTTCAAGTTCACTCCCTTTATCGTTGTGGTAATGTGCACAGCTAGTTGTCCTTTAGCTGCCCTGCTGAAGCTCCTGGAGCACCAGATATTGAAGTTAGTCTCATTCAAATAGAAGCGGCAAACACGCGGTCTATCAGACTACAGCCATTGGGCGTACAGCATGCGGCTGTGCTTGATGTCGTCACGGTTGCGATCTGCGGGAATCTGCGTCACTAGCTTCATCGAGTAGCAGTGGGCATCCAGCAAGCGGTCGACTGTGCTTGCACTGATTGATACTCCTGGCATTTCTTTCTCCAGGGCCTCCTTTATTTGCTTCAATGTAAATGTACAGTTTTCGTGGACAATTCGTCTCAAAGTACTCACGACGTCATCTCCAAACATCCTTTTTGAACCCCCATCATGCTTTGATATTTCTCTGTCGGTAGCAGCAATCGATCTTGCTGTTTTAATGTTGATGTCTAGAGCGTCGGCCAGTTGCTTTAAGTCACCGCCACGCCTATAAACGTCCACAATCCTAGCCCTGTCGACCACTGATACTCTGCTGTTTTTTCGACGAGGTTCGTCGGGGTTCTTAAAGTGTGGTCCTCGTTTGCGTCCAGCCATAACTTTAAGCAAAGCTCTCTCTTCGTCTGCAAATGTTCCCGTATGAAAACACACGTTTCAAGTAAACACGCTTCAGCTACAGTAAGCGTCGCCTGTTACATGAAAACCGGAGTATCTAATTTGATGCTTTTATAACAACTTATTTCCACATGAACCCGATTAAATGCAAGTTTGTTATTTTTAAGTGGTTATTTCTGATTTTAAGAACGAATGAATATCATCTGTCGGTCACTGTTCTCCCTGGGCTGAGCAGATGACTGCGGTAGCCTCAGAGCATAAGTAGCCAAATGCCATCTGCTCAGCAGACGACACGAATCTATGCATATGCGATGGTGTAGATGGTTAACCGTAATGAAGCAGTAGCAATGCAATAAAGACTAACATAGACTCTATGAGCAAATACATTATGTACCCATAAATGCAATTACTACTGACTGTTTTTTTTTATTTTGAAGCTATGTTAAGGGGAAGTCGCACTGCGCACTTCATTTCATAAGCGCTACCATGTATAGCCGAGGGAAAAGTTCTTGCTGTGACGCCATGTTTACGTTATTCTGACATTTATACTATATATAGTGGCTAACTGTGTGTTTCTAGCGCATGGATTAAACTGACTGGCACCTGAATTAAAGTCATTGGCAATTGGATTAAACACGGTGGCACTTGGATTAAACTCAATGGCACGCGGACTGAGTGAGTTGGCGCTTGGATTAAGTATGTTGGCGCTTGCATTAAATGTTTGGCATATGGGTTAAATAACTCGGCGCTCAGATTATTTGAATGGCATGCAGATTATTTAGGATGGCACTTGGATTAAAGTGAGCGGGAAAACCTGTAGTTCCACTATTGCATGATGCGCTAGAAACGCTTTTAAGGCGCTTCATCGGAATGGCTTAAGCCTTTATAACAGTTGACTTGTCGCAGTGTTTCCTTACTGTAGTTGTCGAAGTCCGCGAAGCACATGCCAAGCTGTTTGGCCAGACTTCCTCCCACTCCGAAAACGATGATCGAGCACAGGATGTTCGACATGGTCATGCCCAAGGGCAACAGGAAGTAACACCTACTCACAGAATAACAACAGACAGGCATAAAAAACATTACCATTTAGGATGGCATACAACCACACATTAATTTATTACCATGATACTTCGTTATGCCCGCATCCGACAGAGGTCGCTTCAAACGAACAAGCATGGCGCTGTAAATCGGTAAGCGGAGGTCGTGCCTGCTAGCACTAATACGCCTGTAGGTCGCAATTGATCAAAAAACGTAGAAGTGTGGCACGTTAGGATAGTTTGTTGTGGGACGTTAAGATAGTTTGTTACGCAGGTTCCTATAGTGGAAGCCTGCGTCAATGGAGGTTCAGAGTATACGGTCGAGGAAGAGAACATATTTAGTTTTTTTCAGGAAGTAATCCGCACCGATTCCGCATAAATATGTCGAATATAGTATACAGCCAAAGTTTGCTACTAGCATTAAAAATTTTCCCTGTATTCCAGCTTAATCATGCATAAACATTAACAATCAATAAAGCACAAATTCATATAAGTAGCAGAGAGCTTCTGCGACTATCAGAATAATGTAGTTCCTTTCAGTTACTTTTAACTACAAAATTAAATCACACACTGTTTTTATTTACATGTGCACATAAACCTTAAGCGTCACCGTACGATAACAACTGGAAACTGTGCCAGTGATCGTCGAACACAATTTGTAAAAGCATACCTCACTCAACTTTTTTTCAAAACTGAGCATCTTTCACGTGACAAGAAAAAATAAGAACTAATAGACAATGATACTAAGGAACGTATAGGGATCTTGTTAGTAGCGATTGTAGTGTAAATGTAAAGAAAGAAAAGTGGACGAAAAGTTGCCATTGGCAGGGACGGAACCTGCGACTTTCGGATGACGCGTCCAATGCTCTGCCAACTGGGCTACAGGGGTGGTCATACCCCGGTTCACTTTATGTGTAAACATATGTTCATCTAAAAGTAGGAGTGTCATACAGCGCCTCTATGAGCCGTGAAGGCAATCACGAAACACTCTTCTTTTCTACCTAATGGCGTCACGTAGCACATGAGCGTATACGATCTTGTATGTATACCAGGAAACGATATGTCACGCACGACTTAGATGGCTATTTGAAGTGATGTGAAAGTTTTTGCGGGTTTATGCGAAATTTTATTGTTTGTGATAGCGTGTATTTCTAATGCTTAAATATTGGGCTTCGAGTGATGTTCGTGTCACTCAAAAAAGTAACAACTTTGCCGAAAAGGCGGAACCATGAACGCGATAGCCACAAATTAGAAGGTCACGCGCAGAATAGAAATGAACGCCCGAAAAGCGTGCCTTTCTCGCAAACGAAGGCTGTGCAACGACTGCAGTGACCTGTGTGCGCCCCGCCACTACAACAGAATCGTTCCAATGCAAACCCAATGCCAGCCAAGACGTATGATCCTCCCCTCCGGGAGATAAGGGCGCGTGAAAGATTGTCCACTCGCCTCATCTCACCGGGCCAAAGTACGCGTGAGAGATGAGAGCCGCCGCACGCTCATTGCACTATCTCGCCGATAATGCTCAAAACACAATAGTACCCCCCCCCCCCACGCCGAGATGCCCGCCAACAGCGGTTGGTAACTGGTAGATATAAATAGCTTGTCGTTTGAACATCAAAGGAGGTACCCCTCGGTGGCTAACGCGTTGCATTCACGACGCGGAGGTCACAAGACTGATTCCGCGCGCCGGAAACTCTTTTTCTGAATTTTTTTCTTTCTTTCGTTTTCACTTATATATATACGTATACATATACAGTGCATGAAATTGATGCCGACGGCAAAATTTACCCAAGAGTGTCTATACAATTGCTATCGACATAAAACACGCGTCATGTAAGAAGTGGCGAAAGAGTTGTTCTGCCGCTGCACAAATGTTAGACAAACTGTGTTGCGCAAATGAGGGGCTATACATGATGAAGCTGCGGTCCGAGTTCAATAGCGTTATTGTATTCAGCCATTTCAACATGGGTTTACTGTGTCCAATCGTAGTGCACATCTGACCCACCAGTACACCGTTGTCGAGTCAAACGTGTTGTAGGAAGCCAGCGAATGCAACTGGCCCAGTCCAATGGCCAGGCCCGTGAGCACAGAGAACGACGCGTCCGACCACGCCTGTCGTCGGCAGAAAAAAAACAACGTTTAGAGCATCTGGATATTCAAAAAAACGAAAACATTTCTACTAGAATTTGTTCGTACAGTTCAGTATTGGCTAAAAATTAGGTTAAACGTATAACTGCGCTTCAAACAGCATTTGACGCGCGTCAAACGTGGAAAGTGGCACAATGAGCGCAGAGCACATTAGGCTGTTGTCCTGCAATTCGGGGAAAAATCTTTGCTAGTTGTGTACCAGTAAAAAGGCGCGTATACTACCACACCGTTGTCTTGAAGCCACTGCATAAGAACCATTGACGCAACAAAAGAAGACAGTCTCGCGCAGAATAATTTTCCGGCTTTTTTGCGATACCTCGGATATGAAGCTTCAGAGTTTGGTCAAAGGGAACATTCAATTACTGGTAGCGGCGATTCAATAGTTCTTCTTTATTACATTTTAATATATAGATATATGTCATGAGTTGGCTTTCTATAAAAGTGAAGCACTGCTGTAGGCAGTGCTTTTCTTGTATACAGTGTCATACATGTGGTGCTCATCTAGGAAGGCCCACTAGAATGCAAACAACTGATGCAAATACAGTGTCGCGATTCTGCATCTGTCCTGCAGTATATGGTCGCATTGGCCCGGTCAGCTTCGTTCTATTAGTAAGTCTTGTATAAGGTCGTCCTTTACGTAAGTAGTGTTCAGTACTTATGGAAAATAGAAACGTGAGCTAAAGTTTGATGACCCAGAGTCTACCAAAATGTAGTCGCCAAGAGGAGGCTCTGCTTAAGAAGTGGTATTGAAGTCAAGCTAATTGCACGCATACCCTGCTGTCCCAGAGGCAGCTCCAGCGTGGCTGTAACTGCTCCCAAACAGAGCTCCTGGCACCGGGAAGCAAGAGGGCTCTCACAGCTACGGCGACCATAAGACACACTGGCAGGAGGGCCATCACCGCAGATATCTGCGCCAGCAAGAAAATGGACACGTGGTCTCGATCAGTCATTGTAATATTATTAATAATAACAATATTACAGTTTTCCATGACGCAACGTCGACAGCCGTTGCATGCTTAAGACCACAAACAATTCATTTTGCCTTCAAGTTTGTCATGGGCCAGCGTCATGTTGTACGCACAACATCAAGAATGTTGCGCTTAGAGAATAAGTGCGTACGACGTATCTCTTCAAATGGCAGCAAGTGGCATGTAAATCCTGCTTCATTCAGGTGTGATTCTGTATTCACGGCATCCACAAAATACAACACGACTAAATACAACAAAACTGACAAGTTTTACCACCGTTCTTGTGGGCTCTCTGCCTCCCTAATTACATTGGTACAACACCAGGCGAAGAAACCGTATAACAACAGGCATGATTGAAAAAGATTATCTTATAATAATAAACACAGCACGCCATATAGCACTATAAGGAATCTTGGCAGTTAAGTATGTCATAATCGGTATTGAATTCACTTCAGACAAAAATAGGCAGGCTGGTGCACAAAAATAAAAATGAAAAACGAATGTAGGAAAATTCATAACATTCAGGAATTGCGATCGATGCATAAATTTCTAAATGCCTGAGACAATATCAAAAGTTAAAATATCGGTGTCATATCGAAACAAACATTCTTCATAATTAGGCGTGTGGCTCCTCATCTGTAATAAAGCCCCGCTGCAGTGGTCCACTGGGTAAAGCACTCGGCTGCTGACCCGCAGGTCACGGGATCGAATCCCTGCTGCAACGGCTGCATTTCCGATGGAAGCCTAAATGTTGTAGGCTTGTGTGCTCAGATTTGGGTGCACTTTAAAGAACCCCAGGTGGTCACAATTTCCGGAGCCCTCCACTACGGCGTCTCTCATAATCATATGGTGGTTTTCGGACGTTCGTACCCACTTATCAATCAATCATCTGTAATAGAACAGTCCGAACCAAAAGGGAAGGAATGATTACGCTTTCGTTCAAAGGAGAGCTAAAGATGCGAAGCTATATCACCAGTGCATATATATATCCAAACACCTGCTTTCTACGTTCGCTCTCCTCTGAATAATCGTGAACTTACTGATCCGCACTTGAATCCTTGTGCGTGAATTTCCACGCGCTGGAGAAATACAGGAAAGGTAGACTTGATGCAGCATTTTGACCGCACAAAACTTACAGTGTTACACATCCTTATAATATTAGTTCTAATTAGACAATTTTTTATACTGGGATAGTATTTGGTACTTTTGTCGAGTGGTAACGTTACACTGTAATGAACAAATCATAAAAGCACAGACAGAGGCGCTAGAAAAGCGTATAGGAGATAGCAACAGCATCCTGACCCGTCCAACAGCAGCAACACCTTGAGCCGTGCAGACGAATATGAAGAACCAGGTGAAGATGTAGCACACGAGCAGCTCCCAGCGAATGCCGCCGAAGTCATCAATGCCACTGGTCACTTTGAGCATACCGTGCCTGGAAAAAGGCGCAAAAGTCGCTATAGGAAACACGCAAAATTAATGAAAAGCCTGCAGATACGCTTCCACTAATCATTTTCGCATCTTATGGGCTTATTCAGCAATGAAGTGTATGTGCAAGCTTTTAGAAATTCCTAAGTCGACGGTCTGGAAGCCGCAGTTGTAAAGCAGGAATGTACTGTTTGATAACATTTAAGGCAGGGGTTGGGGGAGCACTGTGTGTTGACGACGTTCTCCTTCGGCCATGTGGAAACAATCACCGAACAAGAAGCACTCCGCACAAATGGTCAACCAACGAAAGATGAAACGCGCGGCTGGGGTGTTTAGTAGTGAGCTGAACCCTAAGCTGCACTGAAGCCTTCCACAGTTATTAGTTACATGTTCGCGCTTTTCAATGAGGTTAGACACACATTCGGCTTTGGTTTACGACACTGTTAATTTCACATGACGCACAATGTGCCTCGCATGATCGCGGTCATGGAAGGTGTAGTGACATGCATCCCAAAGGAGTGCGGCCACTAGCGTCGGTCCGGTCTTAGCGAGCCGCAGGGCACACATTAACCGTCGCCGTGGCGAGAACACGATACTGCTCAACGTTGTAACACTTAATTGTCTGTGGCAACACCAAACGCAGTACAGCCCGTTGCAAAGGCGCGGCGGGAAAGCAAATGGGCTTCTCCACGCCACGAGCATAAAAGTACTACACAGGGTGCCACCATCACGTCTCCGTGGTAAAGGAGATACACGGAGACACCGGGACCAAGGCCCGGTTGCTCGAGCGAGGGCAAAGGTGCTCGCGTTGGCTTCGGAGGGAGACGGGTCGGCGTAGCCTGGCCACGCACTAAGACACCGTACCACCCTTCGGCCGAGCGTACGCAGAGGGGCTACAAAGGGTGGGCGTTCGCCTCGGGCGCGAGGCGCCGTCAGCGAAGTCCGACGAGCCCCGAGCGACGGGAGTCGACAGACGGAAAAGATAGCGTGGCTCACTGTCAGCTGTCCCGGAGAGTATCTGCCCGCTTCCGACGCACGCGCGCTATATCTCTCGGGAGACTCCGCACCCGGCGCCACAGTCAACATCCACTACCGGGTGAGGGGGTTCAACGTCACTCTGCTCTCCCAGCGCGGCAGACAGCGGAAAAGGGGAGACATGTCGGGACACGAGAACAGCAGAAAAAGCGGCAAACCCGCGCAAAGGCAGCGGGCTAGCCTCGATTTCCACACCCCCCTCCCCTAAATTTGCTTTTTACCGGTCTGCGAAAGGCAGCCGGACGTCACCCATGAAGTTAAAATTACACTGCTATGACCGAGAGCTAGTCCAGCCCTGTCACTGCTGCTAAAATATGATGACAAAGGAGAAATAAAAACATTATTAAGAAAATGAACACATGAAACTATAAAAATAATTACGGAAGGGAGCACAGGAAAGTAGTAGTAGTGTTCGTGGTGCTGAAGCGGGATAGCGTCCACCGCGAGGAGGGGTGGAAGAGCGTGACAATGTTCGCTAGGCGCGATGCTCGTGTGCGAGGTCAGAGGCAGAGAAGGGGGCTCTCTCATGGCTCGTTGCTGCTTTTGATTAGCCGCAAGTCCGACGAACGCTGCTTTGGTTGTGGTTCGCAGGCCCCGCATTTCTGGCTCGATGACGGAGCTGGGACCTTCTGAGAAGCCAGGCCTCTCTAGTGATCAGTGAGGCCGACACAGAATTGTCTGCGAGGCGCCCTGGCGTTGGCTGGCAGCATATAGCTGCTTTCAGCTGGCCTCGCGCAGGAGTGATGGTGGAAACGGCTGCAGGGCTTTTCGTTGACGGCCGAGAGCAGAGGACAGCGTAAGTAGGTCAGTGCCCGAGCACCTCTTGTGTCCACGTTGATGGGGTGAAGCCACGACGCGCACTCTTCACGGGCACGCACTGAAGCGTCACGCACTTACGCACGCACAGAAGCACCCACGCACGCACACACACACCGCCGATGGCTGTGTGAGAAAAAGTGCAAAGCGTCCTTCGTTCCCCTTTCCACGCATAAGCACCGATACTCAAGGTCACAACTCACTTCGCGGTAGACGAAATAAACACGGGAAAAAAAGTAAAACAGGAAAATGACACTCTTTCTCTGACCAAAATATAAAAACGTAAAATACAAATAACACCTAACATTAGACAAAGGAGACAAAATAAACATGAACACTTAAAAAAGGAAACACTGGCAGCACACTTGGCGGGGTCGACTTCTGTACGAGAAAAGGCCCTAAATAAGCTAACCTATACTTAGGCTAGACAGTAAACTCAGAGCCTTCGGTTGCAGAGACGTCCACCGTCCAGCGCAAAATCATAAAGGTGACCGCTTCCCCAGATTATACGGGTGCAGGGTCCGAATGCGGTCCGCCGCTCCGGGTGTGCCCGTTGCTTGCGCGAAGTGCCGCAGCGCTCTGGCGCGAGCTCGTCAGACAGTCATACAAATGGTTTCAGGTCTGTGATATGAGCACGGCTGAGTTTTCCCGAATGGGGATCTTTCAGCAAGTACGCGAGTGGAGTGCAAGCTTTCTCCACTCGGTACGGACCAAGCCACTTAGGAACGAGCGAGGTTGAGAACCCCTTACTGGCATCCCTAAGAGCGTGGTTACGCTTTAGGACAAGGTCGCCCGCCTCAAAAACTAGGTCGCAACGCTTGCGGTCATATTGGGCCTTCTGCTGAGCCTTGGCCGACGCCAAACTTTCCCTTGCTTTGCAGAAAGCTCGACAAAGCTGGTCCCAAAGTGTCGACGCGTAAGCAGAGCGGTCTGCCGGGGTCTCCTCGTCCTCGAGCTAGCATTGCGTGACGTCGGTCACCAGATTTGCCAACTCCCTTCCAAAATTCAAGAAGGCGGGCGAGAAACCAGTTGAGCGAGTCTCGGATGTTCGAATTGCGAACGCGAGCTCATTCAAATGGTCTTCCCAGTCCCCTCCTTGATTTTCGGCAAAGGCCGCCAACATTGGTTTCAGCGTACACTTGACGCGCTCCATCAAATTGGACTGGAGATGGTAGGGTAAAGTGGTGCAGTGATCAATTCCGAGGGAACGGCAGGCGGCCCCAAACACCCGAGCAGTGAAATACGATGCATTGTCCGTGATGAGCCTTTCCGGGAATCCGAACCCACAAAACACTTCCTGCAGCTTTTCAAGTACCGCTCGCACTGTCACCTTCCGAAGAGAAAACAATACCACCCATTTCAAAAAGCGATCAACGACTACCATCAGGTGAATGAACCCCTGCTCACTTCTGGGAAATGGTCCCATTAGAAATCAGGTGGTCACTTGCTACGGACGCTCACTGACAATCGGTTTCATCAGACCGGGCAGTTTGCCACCCCTTTATTTCACCGTTTGACAGACGCGGCAAGAATGGCAATAGCGAAAAATGTCTCGCTTCATGCCGGGCCAGGTCACAACGCGGCTCAGTTTTGCAAAAAACTTTTGAGCCTATCAGGCGACCGGCCATGAGTTTGTCGTGAGAGGATCGCAACAGTGGCACTCTCAGGCTTTTCGGCATAACCACCTTAAACGAGTGCATGGACTCTTCGTCAGTGGCTATATACTTCAGCAGGAGCCCTTCATGGTCCAGCAAATATGAATCCGCCGGGGACTCAGCGACACACGCCGGTTCGAGCCCCCTATTTGCGCCCGCTGCAGGGCAAGCAGCGTCACGGCGCTCCGTCTCGTCGAGACAGTCGCTATCGGCGTTCGCTGCAGGACAAACAGCGTCACGGCACTTCATCTCTCTGAAACAGTCGCACATTTCGCGACAAAACGGATCACTTTGCTGGGCCTTCGGAAGCTCTTCTCTGCTGAAAGCGACGCCCATTCTCCGAAAATGGGGGAGTATGGTATTGCGCCCACCCAGGACCGCTGCAACAACTGCTTGAGTCGGCGTCACGGGTTCACTCTCAGCCCCGTGGCCCATCGGAAAGCTCCCCTGCTCGGCCGCTTCGTGGTGCGCCACTTACCTGGTAAGCAGCCAAGGTTTGTCGGCATGGAGACTCACCCTTCACGCCGAATCGCGGCGAAGCTGCTGGTTCGTCCCCGACGCTTGCATGTGCTAAGGCACCGCTAGCGGCTGTCGCACAGGGATCATGGTCCTCGGCTGACAATGAGGCACGAGATAGCGCGTCAGCTACCACGTTGGTGCTTCATTTTTGATACTGCACTAAAAATTTATAGCGCTGTATCAGAAGAGCCGAGCGCGCCAGCCTGCCGGCAGGCTCACGGGGCCGTATCAGGCCGCTGAGCGCACTGTGATCCGTTTTCACCACGAATTTCGTCCCATGAAGATAGACATCAAACTTCCGCAGTGCAAACACGATGGCGAAGCACTCCTTTTCGGTCACGGAATAATTTTTCTCCGCAGAGACTAAAGAGCGGCTGGCAAAAGCCAACAGCTGGAACACGCCATCGTATTTCTGTAGGAGAACCGCTCCTAACTCTAGGTTGCTCGCATCAGTTTATGCAACGAACGGTCTGGTCAGGTCGGGGAGCTTGAGCTGCACTCTCTCCGCTATGGCGTTAGACAGTCGGCAAAACACCTGCGGCTGCTCAAGTCCCCATTGCCACTTAGCAGACTTACACAAGAGCTTGCTCAAGAGCGCCTGCAGTAGGGCACAGGATGGAATGAAGGAATGGTAAAAGTTGACCATTCCTAAAAAGCGGCGTAGGCCACGTACGTCCTTGGGCATGGGAAAATCGAGGATAGCTCGAAGTTTCTCCCGATCCTGCTCTATGGAGACTTCGCCCAGCGTAAACCCAAATAACTGAACACGGGTCTGCGCTAATTGGATCTTAGCGGGATTTAATGTCATCCCGGCTATCCTCACCCTCTCGAGTACATCAGCAACATGGGCTAAGTGCTCTTCGAAGGTTCGTGAATAAATCACGATGTCGTCGAGGTAGCACATGCAGTTTGACCACTTTTCTTCCCCGAGGACGCAGTCCATGAGTCTTTGAAACGTCGCAGGAGCATTGCAACGACCAAAGAGCATACAAGTTAACTCGAACAACCCTCTGTGGGACATGAACGCAGTTTAACACTGGTCACGGTTACCCATTCAGACCTGTAGGTAACCTTTAGAGGCGTCGAGCAGAGTAAAATACCGTGCATCAGCCAGGTTAACCTACGATGGAATTTATCGTGGGGAGCGGATAGGCATCCTTACGAGTCACTCCATTCATACGGCGATAATCGACGCAAAGGCGTTGACTGCCATCTTTCTTAGGCACCAACACAATTGGAGACGCCCAGGAGCTAGACGAGCGGCGAATATTGCCAGCCGCAAGCATGTCGTCTAGCAACCCATCGATAATCTGCCTTTTGGCGAGACTAACGGACCTGGGGTTACACTTCAAAGGAAGCTCGTCACCAGTTACGGTCACGTGACTCACTAAATTGGTTCAGCCAGGTTGATCGGTCAAGAGCTAGTCGTACTGAGGTAACAGTGTCGACAGACGAGCCTTCTGTGCATCATCCAACTGAGTCGCGCAGGCGATCAAAGGATGTAGTGCCTCTTCGTGTCGTATCAGTGAATCCACACAGGGGTTTCGAGCCAAGGTGCGCGGAACGCCAAGGTACGACTACGGAGTTTGCGCACGGCACGTTTTATGCCGCGCCTCTCGTTCCCGAAGGGGACTGTGAGAGGGCAAATGCGTTGAGTAGGGGCTTGGCCCCGAACTCTGCGCAGGGCACGTTTCCGACGCTTCTGCGGCGAAGGTAAGCGCCGGCTTGAGTTGGCAAAAAGGGCCATCACGATAGCCGCCATTTGCAATGTCCACAACGATACCGTTTTTAAGGAGAAAGTCCCGACCGAGAATCACTGGAACATTGAGCCCTGGAAGATTAACAAGAAGGCAGTGTCTCATTCGATCTGCCCATCTGACAGTCAACCTTGCAGCACCTGCTGAATGGGCCACGCCTTTCACAAGGGTGAATGTCGTTCGGGTGTCCCGCAAGCACACTGAGTGCTTCTGCAAGTGGGACAACACCTGTTCGCCGAACAACGAAGCGCTAGCGCCCGTATTCAGCAACGCCGAAAATTCACGGCCGGCACTAGTGACCGAAATGAACGGCACGTGCGTATCAGCAAGAAAATGCTTGCTCTGCACGCAGAGGGAAAAAGCAGGGGCTGGGTCGCTCATGCATTCACGAACGACCCGGAAAACCCGCTTTTCTGCCTCGCAAGAGGCCTGGACTCGGTGCATTCCCTTGCTATGTGCCCTCGTTCAGCGCAGCAGTAACAGCGCACTTCATCACGGTCTGTTTTCCCAGACGGAGCAGCCTCGAGCTGTCGTGATCGGCTCACTACGTTGGGTCGGAAAGCGTTCCTGTAGGCCCGTGTACATGGACGCGACGGGGGCGGGCTGAGTTGAGTGGCGGGTTCAGCTTACCTCGACGCGGCCGAGTTTATATGAACTCGCACGGACGAGTTGAGGTGAGCGGTGATCGCAGCGACGCTTTGCGTCGAGGCGAGCCGAAAGCCCGTCTTCCGGTACCGGTTTCCGCTCCTCCAAGCCTGCGCTCTCGCCTCTCACCGCTGTGGGCTGCGGTTGTTTACGCAGTTGTTGCTCCGTCACTGCGATGGCTGTCTTGGTATTTTTTCTCAGTTTGCACCAGCTGTACTTTATGGTTGTGTTGGTGTCTTGTCGCTTGTTGTGGCTTGTCGCTAATAAGAATTAAGCGGCGCCCTGAACCTCGTTCAAAATTTTAAATTGAAAGCAATAAGCAGTTTTTAAATAAAAATGACTAAAGACCCTCATCAATTGTTGGAACAAAGTGTACAGTTCCACCACGATTAAGTGCACCGTGTTCCTCTTGACTCATACGCTCACCCTGTTTGGCTAATCTGATTTCTGTGGCTTTTGGACTGGACAGTGAGATCCTTACACGATGAATTTTTAAACTGAGGGCTTGTAATTTCAATTAGAATGCAATATACATTTTTGAGTAAAATTTCTATCGGCTTACAGAAGCGTTTCTTCAAATTCTTCCAACAGGTCCTTATTTGCTCCCACGTCCACGTCAGGCCCTGTTCCTTCATACATCTTTCCAGGTCCATGAATATGTCCTTATTTTTTTGCCGCTTGCTATCGAGCAAATCACTCAGTTTTTTCTCGTTGACTAAAGCTAGCAACGTCGTTATTTCATCATCTGTCCACATGGTGCGTGGAGCCTGCGAGGATGTCATTGTGCCTAGCGCGCGCGTACCGGCCGACATAGAAAGAGCAACGTCGAAGTGATGGCGACAGGGGAAGCGGAGACCGCGACGTGCGGGAGAGGTCACGAGCCGTCAACTCAGCGCGACCGGTTATACATGCCCTTTCTGAGCGCGGCGAGTTCGGTGAACCTACCCCCTGTCTCCGGGTCGACGGGACTCGCCGCGACGACTCTCCGCCCCGACGCGTCCGCTTATACATGGGGAGGGCGAGTCCAGAAAACCTGTTTATTTCGACTCAACGCGCCCTCGTCGGGTCAATGTAAACGAGCCTTGTGTGGAGGTTTCTGGTGGGGCCGTCCAGGCTGCCCGCATTTCATGCGTAAAGGGGTCAGGAGTGCGATCGCTCGACTACCACACACAGCCGGTTGCAGCCACAAAGGCGGCGCCGAGAGGCTGTTGCCATTGGGGAAGGGTCATGGCCCCTCTCCAAGCGCAGCGCGGCTCAAGGGCATCGCTGACTTGTGGCGGTGGGTGACAGGCACGCGCGGCGAGAAGGTCGCCTTGAATGCGCTTCGCTTCGGCGGCCAACTCCTCCAAGTCACGGAAGCGGCTGCCGCACAGGCATGCCGAAAAAGTCGGATGTGCATGCCGTATCACCCTTTCGACGCGTTCCTCGTTCGAGGCTCAGTGATAGAAATAAGTTCATCCATCGCACGTAAAAAATCCTGTAAGGACTCGTCAGGAGCTTTTGTACGGAGCTCGAGTTCTGACTGTATTCTACTTTCGTAGCCAGCGGGTAGGAATTCGCGCAAAAAGCCCGCACGAAACTCCTCGAGGGTTGCTGCACAGTAACCGGTAAGCCGATACCATTTCACCACGGTGTCAGTCAGTGCAGCTGGAACAACACGTTCGAGCACCACCTCATCATCCAAACCCAATTCTCTCTGATATTGGGACAGAAAGTCCAGGTAATCTCGGGCGGTGAGCTGATCACCGTATCCGCTGTAGGTTGGCAAAAAGAACATAACAGCGGGGTGACCGCTTTTCGAACCAGCCTAAAGCGTTTGCACAGCTCCTGAGAGTGCTTGGATGATCTGCACGGCGTTTTGCAGCAACATCTGCGTCATCACACCGGCTTCGCAGGAAGCCGTTGGTACGTTAGCGGCGCGGTCGAGCGAAGGTGACCAGTCACCCAGCTCGATCAGTGGGGCCGTTTCAAACAGACCACCGCCCTGCGCACCACTCCCAGAGCAAAAGAGTCTCCTTGTGAGATTGGCCTGTTGTCGAACAAAATGCGCACTTGGTGTGGCTACCATCGACAACTCAGGTGCTTGCGCCCCGTCAATTCCGCAAGGAACCGACTGCAGCGCTGTTCGGGTAGGGCAAGAGGCCCAATCCGAAACGAAGCGCCATCTCCAAAGGGAGCGGCTAGGCGCCTCGTGTCATCACCGCAATATGGGGTGCCCACACGGACGGGTGCCGAAGGGTTCCCGTCAATAGAGGCAATGTCCTCCTTGTGCAACGCGGCATGCCATGAAGCAGACATGTTGCGACGAGCCCGAATGGCGCAGGCAAACTGATTCGCTAAGAGCAGTCAAAAGCTGGTGCTTTTGATACCACGTTAAGCGCCAGTGAAGTGACACGCATGCCGAAGGAGTGCGACCACTAGC
This sequence comes from Rhipicephalus microplus, assembly GCF_043290135.1. NCBI lineage: Eukaryota > Metazoa > Arthropoda > Arachnida > Ixodida > Ixodidae > Rhipicephalus > Rhipicephalus microplus. The sequence goes on from NC_134702.1 coordinate 226,340,167, forward strand.
GTGGGTCCTGTCTTAGCGAGCCGCAGGGCACGCGTTAACCGTTGCCGTGGCGAGAACACGATACTGCTCAAGATCACAACACTTTATTGTTGTGGCAACACCAAACGCAGTACAGCCCGTTGCAAAGGCGGGGCAGGAAACCAAATGGGCTTATCTATGCCACGGGCATAAACGTACTACACAGGGTCCCACGAGCACGTCTCCGTGGTAAATGTGATTCACGGAGACACCGAGACCAAGGCACGGTTGCTCGAGCGAGGGCAAAGGCGCTCGCGTTGGCTTCGGAGAGAGACGGGTCGGCGCACGGAGGAAGGAAAGGTAAGGAGAGGGCATGCCCAGCCGGCGCAGGGCGTGAAAAGTGTGGCGGAAATGACATCATGGCGGCCATATTCACTAGGCACAATGGCGGCGTTGCTATGGTTATGTGTTGCGCAGTGGAGCTGGTCTCACAGTGAGCGGCCGCGGCTGGCGGCGGAATGTGTGCCTCCCCAGGTCTCGTGCTGAGCCGTGGCGGACAATATCTGTGCTCTGCGCCGCGTTATTGGTTACGCAGTGTTCTCCTGGCAGTTACATTACTCTTAGCAACGTTTACAAATCCTTGTACATCACGGGGTTTCAACAGTGCGTAGAACAAATGCATATCCATGTGTCGTGCGGCGGACGACGCGGATGAAGCAGTTAGTGTTCAGCGAAATTGCGTTGGGCACCATGACGAAGCTGAATGACGACGAACGACTTGCAGGTCAGTGACGGTTGAGCAGTGCTCCTGCTTGTGACAACGGACGACGCTGTTGGGCCCAGCAAGACGCCATGAGGACCCTGTGCACATACGTATTTTCGTGTTGTGTGTGTACAGTAACAACTTGCATGTGCGTATTAAAACACCTTTTCGGTTACGCTTGGTACACTCTCCACCAGCATTGCATGTAGTCTCAACGTAACAGCAACCGCGTTCAACTGTCACTAGCACCGTGCTCAAAGTCACCACGGTCGCAGAATGCTGACGCCGGTGAGTTTCACGCGGAACACGGACACAGTGGCAGGACGCTGCGTCGGTCGCGTGGCGGAATGCAACCGTAGAAGGCGCACGACCGATCGTGTTGTCTGTACAGTTGCTGAATTAATGACGTGAAAGCACTCGCCGTTGCCAGTGCATCTAGCGCGCGTTCTCTCGTAGTTGCTTCGTTGTCGGCGAGCTGTTACTCCCTGTTATTACTCGGACGAAGCGATTTCGCTGAAGGTGTCCCGCAGGCTCAGAGTAATGAGCCCCGTTCCATTAGTTTCGGATCGTCACGACACACGCGCTGCGCAGCCCACGTGTGTTCCGAGCCGGAGAGAGAGTCGCGCCTTCTGCTTTACATTCGGATGTAAACAAGCGAGGGGAATTTGCCTAGTCAATATGGCCGACTTCCGGCTTCATCCCGGCTTCACAACGAGTGACGTCAGGGCCTCTCCTTACCTTTCCTTCCTCCGTGGGTCGGCGTAACCTGGCCATGCACTAGGACACGCGCACAACACCTCTCGCGAGACTCCGCGCACGGCACCACAGTCAACATCCGCTACCGGGTGAGGGGGTTAAACGTCACTCCGCTCTCCCAGCGCGGCCGACAGCGGAGGAGGGGGAACATGTCGGGACATGAGAACGGCAAAAAGGCGGCAAAGCCCGCACAAAGGCAGCGGGCTTGCCTCAATTCCCACAAAGGGTGTTAAGAAGAGTTAAATGCGTTTCGCAATGCGTTAATCACAGAAGTTGCTCTCGAACCACAGGCGGTCACAGACGTCACAGCCGAATTCAATGTGGCGTTGTAGAAAGTGCAGCCGAAAGCGGTCGTTAGCCCTGGTGAACGCGCTTTCGCAAGGATTACCTTGACGCTGTTGTGACCGCAACGTCGCTTGTCCGGAGCGGCGTTGTTTGAAATGTTTGACATCGCGAGCTGGCTCAGCGGTGTGGTTTACAGGATCCGTCTGTTACCGGCCCTTGCATTCGCGTTTACGATCTAACGCGGCTTATAAGGCTGCCAGATCATCGATGCACCGTTGCTGCCAGCACTCGGCTTCGCGGGCCTGATTTTGTACCCACACTGCACCATCACCCCGGCGAATGCGAGATCTCTCACTTTTAGACTGTCAGCGCTCTTCTAGAGGTGTCTGTGGCTCCCCGATGTCGAAGCTCTCAGAGATCGCGTGCTGATGCGCGCGTGCTCCGCGTCATGGCTGCGAAGGGAAGGCCGATGTTACTCACAACACAGCCAATGGCACGTGTGCTCAGGTACGACGCTCAAGATGACCTAACTGATAGCACAGCCAATGGGAACCTGCTCGTAACATCAATTCCGAATCAATTTTCGTTTCTCCTAGCCACATACAAATGTCGCTGGTAAATCGTGAGAATGTCAGTCTACTTAGAAATGGAAATAACCTTTTATAAGAAGCAATTTTTGCGGAACACTTTCTCTGTTTGATTGTGCTTCTGCTTTATCCGTTATTACATAGTGCGGTGAGTAAACAGTTAGTAATAACCAAATCTGATGCCAGTTTCAATCGAATATTATTCATGCAGTTTTCCAGTAACACCAAAGCAATGAAGTGAATGAGCTGGTACATATGAAATTGGGTAAAAATAGCGGGAAACACGAAGAACACAGAGAAGGAAAACAACGAGACAGCCTGGCACTCGAAATTGATGAAGAATATTCTTGAAAGGCTAATTTATACCCACCGGTAACCATCTTGCGTATACGTGAGTCAAGCGTAACATAACGAATAATGCATGTAGGCGTGCAGGGCGACGTCACATCCGAAGCTAAATGTGGACGTATTCTTTATTTTGAGTTATTCAATGATAAAAACACGAAGTGACTGATGCAGTACGCCTAAAAATGACAAAAAGAAGACTGCACAATGACACCTAACACAAAAAGAGGAACAAACACCTAGACTTACAGGTAGGTAAGCCTTTCTAGCCAGCGGGAGGCTGCACTGAGAATATCCTACAACTTGCCACCATCAGAGATGAGGCTCGCAAGTCGCTTCATCCTTTAACCATGGCCTTGTTTGATATAGCAAAAGCCTTTGATAGGGTCGTCCTTCCTGCAATTTCAAGAGGACTGAGAAGAAAAGGGGTAGCAGGGAACTTCATTTCCTACATTGAATACTTTTATTGAACGGCAATGACGGCTCCGGCTTTTCGAGGTAAATCCCTTGTGGTTCACCCCACCGTTGGCTTTTGGTAAGGCGACCCATTATCAATCACCACTACTGTTTAACTTGGTGATAGACGAGTTTCTCGCAGAACTTGACCCCCAGCTGGCCTTTACCAGTGACGGGATGAGGGTGTCAGCCATGGCTTTCACGGGCGACATCGCTCTTACAACAGGAACACCCTCAGGTTTTTAACAGAAAATCGCTTAAGCTCTTTCCTCACAGCCAGGAGATTAGTGATTAATGCTTCCAAATCAATTACCTTAGTCATTGAACCATCTGGATGGAAAAAATGGCTTTAAGGTTCGCACAGATATTCGTTTGGACGTTATTGGGGAAAGACTGGCCGCGTCTAACCACACGTCAACGAGGCGATACCTTGAAGTTCACTTCGGTGTGAAAGGCCTGGGAAAAGGTCTGGTGAAAAGGCAGTTAAACGCATCACTCGAGAGAGTATATAGGGCACCACTTAAACCACAGCAGCGTCTGGTTGCGCTTCGATTTTACATGCTACGTCGTTTCTACCATCGGTTAGTGCTGGGGCCGATCTTTGCAATAACCCTCAGGACAATTCACAGAGCAGTCCGATCGGCACTACGAAGATGGCTCGCGCTGCTTATAGACACACCGCTTGGCTTCTTTTACGTGGAGGCAGAGGAGGAAAAATTTGCAGTACCCTGCTTCAGGACTGGGGTCCCAGCAATGAGACTCCGACGCTGCAATACGGCTACTAGACCGACCATACTTTACTTGAAGAAGCAAGCAGAAAATATCACCTTCTTCAAAGGCCCACACATAGGCAGCAGCAAACAATCAAGAAAGTACAGGTCTCAAAAACTGCACCGATCCTATGATTGCACACCTCTACAACAATGAAAAGAAGCTCCAGGGTCGCCCTCATGTTGGGGAACGGAAATTCTCTCCTTTGTGGCAGAGAGTTTACTAACCTTGTAAATTCCACACCGGGGCAGATCCCAACATGACCCGCCTGCACAGAGGTCGTGATCTCCCGAAACAATGCTGAGCCGATGTCAAGTAGAAAAATCTTCGGCGCATGTACTTTCAAAATGCCACAGAACTCGCTGTGCACGCATAAAAAGACAAGATAATATCATTCGGTACTTGTGACATCAATTGCCCGATCTGGGATGGTATATTCGGCAGGAAAATCACTTCATAACATCGCAACGAACGAAAATCTCGGCTTATTGGTTACAACTATAGTAATAACCAATAAGAAAAGCTCACACATACTAGACGTACAAATGATGGGAACGTGAGTTGAGTTCACTGAGGCACATCACCACAAGAGCAACAAGTATAAGATTCCGAATCTGCTCTATGAAATCACACCATAACCTACCATGTCGAGCGTCACCCTTACCTATAGAGATACATGGGCTGGTCAATCCGTTCGGACCTTAGTTGAGGCTTGCATCAACAGGAACGATATTAAAATAATGTCACTGGGATGCCTGCAGGGGGCTTGGCTGTATTTAGGATGCATCAGTAGACTACAGTGGTCGTTCGTAGAAAAAGGGGCTTCAATGAGCAAAATTGGTCCCAGCACCACAAGTCGGCCCCTCTGCCATATCAGAGGACAAGATCTTTACTTGAGTCAGCACCTCTATGCGCAAGCGCCTAACCTTATTAAAATAGCAAATAAGTGCATTCTTTCCATTTACTCAGTCGTTTTTTTCTTGTGTTCGTTCAATCAAATCCGCAACAATGATGATGATGATGAGTAGATTTTAGTGGCGCAAGGGCCAATTGATGGCCAAAGAGCGCCATTTCAATTGACTACAGATATGAACAATGATATGGTGCGTGGCTGTAAAGGGGCCTTAAAATTCCTCGCTCTAACGCCGGTTAAAACATGAAAGTAATAAAATTATGACAGTGGCGTGACATATGTGTGGTGATAGCTGATGGCAAAATGTCTTGATAATAAAACCATGATGAAGATATAGTCACCGCAGCGACGACCACACTATAGAGGTCGTGCTACGGATGACCTCGAAATATCGGGTGAAAGCTTTGCACATCTTTTAAAAACCTAAAAAGTGTATGCAGTTTAAAAAGCGGATCCCTACCGATGAGCATCCCAGGGTGTAGAGGGAGCTGCTGTCGGTAGGGCAGTAAAATGTGCTTTTTTCTTAGAGCATCTAGCTCATTGCACTGGACGAGAATGTGGAGAACCGTAAGGGGGTCTCCACATCTCTCACAATATGGTGGATCACCGGTAGACAGAAGAAATGAGTGTGTGGAATGTGTGTGTCCTGTTCTAAGCCTTGTTAGTATTACTTCTGTGTGTCGTGATTTTGATAGTGGCGGCCAATAACCTAGTTGCGGCTTAATAGCATGGAGTTTATTATCTTGTGTTTATCCCACATCCTCTGCCAATACTCCCTGAGCTTTCGTTTTATGAAAGGTTTTAAGTCAAGTGCAGGGACTGGTGTTGATGCATTGGCAGTAGGGACATTGGCGCAAGCAGCCAGATTGTCGGCCAAAACGTTTCCTTGTATTTCACGGTGCCCTGGAACCCAGCAGACAACGACATGCTGTTTTGATGTGTAGAGTGTGCACAGAAGTGAGTAGAGTGACACCAGCACGGGGTTCTTGTGTTTTTTAGGAGTTTTCAGGGCTTTGACCACGCTTAGGGAATCTGTGTATATTACCGCCTTTCGTAATTTTATCTGTTTAATGTGTTTTACGACCGCCAGTATTGCGTAAGCTTCTCCTGTGAAAATGCTTGCATTAGGATGAAGAACGCCAGCCTCGGAAAAGGATTGGCCTACCGCTGCATATGACACAGAAGTGTTTGACTTTGACGCATCGGTAAAGAACTCGGGGCATGTGTATTTATGTTGTAGTTCTAGGAAAAATGTATGTATGTGTGCAAGTGGTGCGTGCTTTGTGACATCAACAAAAGAGATATCACAGTCTATAAGCTGCCACTGCCACGGTGGCAAATATGTTGCAGGAGCCATCAAACTGGGTTCAAGAAGAGGCACACCTGTTTCTTCGGCCAGGCTCCTTACACGCAGCGCGTAGGGCTGCCTAAACGAAGGACGGTTCTCGAACAAGCCAGAACAAGACAAATCATTAATTATGAAATGGGAAGGGTGTTTCTTGTCTGCCTTCACCTTCAAAAAGTACAGAAAGGACAAGGAACATCATTGTAGGTGGAGCGACCATTCATTTGAATCCACGTACAGGCTCTCCACAGGGCTGGTGCGGAAAGCACCCGTAGAGAGGCGAATGCCTAGATGGTGGACAGGGTCGAGAATTTTCAAGGCTGATGGTGTTGCCGACTGATAAATTATAGCACCGTAATCTAGGCGTGTGCGTACGAGGCTTTTATATAAGTTAATTAAACATTTCCTGTCGCTACCCCATGTAGTGCGTGACAACACTTTCAAAATGTTCATTGTTTTTAAGCACCTGTCCCTTAAATACTTGATGTGTGGGACGAAGGTTAGCTTAGTGTCTAATATGAGACCAAGAAACTTGTGCTCGGTCTTCACTGACAGAGGTTGACCATGCATGTCAATGTCGGGGTCAGGATGGAGGCCCCTCTTTCGGCTGAACAAGACACAAGTGCTCTTTTGCGCGTTGAGTATAAAACCATTCTCGTTTGCCCATTGAGATACCTTGTTCAACCCTAGTTGAACTTGGCGTTGGCACATTGAGATGTTGCACGATTTGTAACCAATCTGCACATCATCAACATATATGCAGTAAAACATATTTCGTGGGAGAGACAGGTGCAAGGAATTCATTTTAACTATGAAAAGTGTGCAGCTCAATACACCTCCTTGTGGCACTCCTGTTTCTTGGACAAATACTCGAGAGAAGACGGTGCCAACTTGGACACGGAATGTACGATTGGACAGGTAGCTTTCGATAACTGTCAGCATTCTACCCCGCACACCTAAATGTGACAGGTCTCGCAATATGCCGAAGCGATGATTGATTGATTGATTTGTGGGGTTTAACGTCCCAAAACCACCATATGATTATGAGAGACGCCGTAGTGGAGGGCTCCGGTAATTTTGACCACCTGGGGTTCTTTAACGTGCGCCCAAATCTGAGCACACGGGCCTACAACATTTCCGCCTCCATCGGAAATGCAGCCGCCGCAGCCGGGAATCGAACCCGCGACCTGCGGGTCAGCAGCCGAGTACCTTAGCCACTAGACCACCGCGGCGGGGCAATATGCCGAAGCGCCATGCAGTGTCATATGCCTTTTCCATATCGAGGAACACAGACAGAAAAAAAATTGCTTATGAACAAAAGCATCGCGAATTTGTGCTTCGATACGGACAAGGTGGTCAGTGGTGGACCGAGCCTCTCGAAATCCACACTGGTATGGGTCAAGTAGGCCATTAATTTCAAGGAAGTGCATCAGGCGCCTGTTAATCATTTTTTCAAAGACTTTGCAAATACAGCTGGTCAGTGCTATTGGCCTGTAGCTGGAAACTGAGGCCGGGTCCTTGCCTTGTTTTAGAATTGGGATAATGATAGCTTCCTTCCAGGCTGAGGGTAGCTCGCCAGAAGACCATATCGCATTATAGAGAGAGAGGAGAGCTTTCTGGGTTTCAGTGGGCAGGTGTTTCAACATTTCATATGCCACACGGTCCGGGCCTGGGGCAGATTTATTGCAGCAGGCAAGTGAGGCCTGCAGTTCAGCCAAACAGAAAGGTTCGTTGTATGCCTCATGTGTTCTGGGCTTGCGCTCTAATCTCTGTTTTTCTATTGCGGTTTTGTATCGTCGGAACGCTTCACTATAGTGTGTTGAGCTGGAGACCTGTTCAAAGTGTGCTCCGAGAGTGTTTGCCTGGTCTTCCAAACTCTCCCCTTGGGTGTTCACTAGAGGAAGAGAATGTGCTCCTCGTCCTGCGACCTTACCAACCATACTCCAGACTCTCGACTCATCTGTGTATGAGTTAATGCCCGACACAAATTTGTGCCAACTTTCTCTTTTCGCCTGTCGGCGCGTCCTCCTTGCTTGCGACTTGACGTTTTTAAAGTTTACAAGATTCTCGGCTGTGGGCGAGTATCTAAGCAACCTCCATGCCTTATTTTGTTTTTTTCGAGCATCACGGCACTCATTATTTCACCATGGTACTCGTCGTTTGCTTGACGGTCCACATGTTTGGGGAATACATTTTGTTGCTGCATCAACCAAGAAAGCTGTGAAGTAGCACACAGCATCCTCTATGCTCAATGTCGCCATGTCAGTCCAAGATAATAAAGTCATTTTTTGAAACTTTTCCCAATTGGCTTTGTCGGTGAGCCATTTGGGAACTTGTGCAGGACATGTATTTGTTATTGATGTGCTAATAACGATAGGAAAATGGTCACTACCATATGGATCATTAATGACTTCCCATTTAAGTAGAGGCAGGAGTGATGGGGATATTATGCTGAGGTCTATTGCTGAGTACGTATTGTTAGCGATGTTGTAATATGTTGGCTCTTTCCGATTCAGCAGGCACGCACCGGAAGAAAACAGGACCTGTTCAATCAGGCGACCTCGAGCATCGCAGCGAGAGTCACCCCATAGATTGCTATGTGCATTGAAATCTCCCAGGAGAATATAAGGTTCTGGAAGTTTCTCTATGAGGGACTCGAATTCATGCTTTTCAAGACGGTGTTGCGGAGGTATGTAGAGAGAGCAGATGGTGACGAGCTTATTCAAAAGAACTGCTCGAACAGCCACCGCCTCAAGGGATGTTTGTAGTGGTAGGTGTGTGCATGCAATCCCTTGATTGACTATAATGGCAACACCACCGGATGGCACTATGGCATCATTCCGGTCCTTCCGAAAGATAACGTAATGACGTAAAAAGTTGGTGTGTTTAGGTTTCAGGTGTGTCTCTTGTACGCACAGCACTTTAGGTGTATGTTTGTGTAAAAGTTCATGGATATCGTCGAGGTTTCTCAACAGTCCTCTGACGTTCCACTGTAGTATTTGTGTCATTTTAATGTAGTGTAGTGCTGTGTGTACAGAGGTGTTGCGTTAGTTTACAGGGCCTTTTGAGGGCCCCGTGATTCGAGGTTTTTCTTTTTTGGCGCGCTCTAAGGAGTTGCGCCTATCCTTCGGCGTATGAGGCGCCGGAGGAGTGGGACTTGTATCCATCACCTCTTGTGAGGTGGTGGATGGTGCCTGCTGGGCAGGCACATTCACTGAACTTTTGGACCTAACTGCGCCTGCAGTGGTCCCAGGTTCGGCAGACACCGGGGTCTGCCGGCCCTGTTTGTCAGGTGGCGGAGCAGTACAGGCTGCTCCAGCCGGGGGCGCTGGCGGCACGACCGCGGCCACACACTGTGTGACATTCGCGGGTGCCGAGGCATGTGGCGCGGCGCCCCGGCGCGTCACATCTGCAAAGGAGGGATAAGATGGGTTGTGTATTGCGAAACGTTGGCGTGCTTCTTGGAATGTGAGATTGAATTTAACCTTGAGTTCTACTATTTGTTTTTCTTTTTTCCATGCGGGGCATGATCGTGAGTAGGCAGCGTGATCTCCTTCACAGTTCGAACAATGAGATGTTTCTGAGGTGCAGTTGTCTGATATGTGTTGAATGGATGCGCACTTTGCGCAAGTGGCACGCCCTCTGCAACTCTGCGATCCATGACCGAAACGTTGGCACTTGAAACATCGACGAGGGTTGGGAATGTATGGTCTTACACGAAGCTTACAATAGCCGGTTTCGATTGATTCTGGTAGGTCACTTGTTCCGAAGGTAATTATTACGTGTTTTGTAGGGGTAAGTTTGTTGTTGCGCCTTATTGTTATTCGTTGGACTTTGACCACGTTCTGGTCCTGCCAACCTTCGAGCAGCTCACTTTCAGAAAGCTCAGTAAGGTCATCATCAGAAACTACGCCACGGACAGTGTTCATGGACCTGTGTGGGCCCACCGAAACAGGGGTTTCCCCAAAGGCTACAAGCTTAGACAGCTTTTCATACTGGGCTTTGTCACGTACCTCCAAAAGAAGATCGCCACTTCCCATCTTTGTCACTTTATAACCTGGGCCTATTGCTTCTGTGAGAGTTTTGGAAACGAGGAAAGGTGAAATGGCTCGGACTGTCTTGTTTTCGTTTTGACTGTGGATTACATGGTACTTTGGGAATGTCGGCTTTGGTGTGTTTAGCAGGAAAGTATCATCGGTGCGCCACCTTTTTAGGGAGCGATCAGGAAGGAGGGGAAAAGCTTTTGCCATAAAAATACTATAAAGTTCGGCGGCGATGGTGGCCACCCACCACTGAGCCCAACAAGGGGACGCTACAAGGTTGACTAGTGAACACTTGGAGACGCCAGCCATGCATCGCCGCTATAACCGAATATAGCTACCCAAGGTTGGGTAACTACACAGGGTTAACCCTCGCCGCCAGGAAATTCGGAAGTAAACGGAAAAGAGAAGATGACAGGACAGATAAAAAGAGAGAGATAGACGAAGATGTAGGAAGAGAGAGATAGGAAAAGGCGACTGCCGATTTCCCCTGGATGGGTCAGCCCAGGGGTGCCGTCTACGTGAAGCCGGGGCCAAAGGGGTGTGTTGCCTCTGCCGGGGGGCCTTAAAGGTCCAATCACCCAGCGTCGGCTCAACCCCCAGGATCCCCTTTTCCCCGGACACGGCAAAGCCACGCACGGCTAGGCGTGGGAGGGAGTCAAAACTCCCCCGTTAGCTCGGGTCCGTGGTGTCGCTACACACCAAACGCCTACTTGCGCAGGCGCCCCTGCGGGGAAATCCGCAGCAATCCCCATCTTAGCAAAATAAAATAAATATATATGTACCGTGTACTTAACATCGTGATATGTACCGCCAAGAGCCTGACCAAAAAAACTACCTTATCAGACCATCAACACCTAGTCGTAACAATAGACCTATGGCACTTTCATTTCATTTAAACTTGCTTGGGTACCAGGAGTGATGTCTCGTTACCGTGACACTTTGCCACTCATGGTCGATTTGCGATATATTATTCGCTACTCACATATGATGTATTGCACCCTAGTATGGGCCACGACAAGCAAAGCAAACATAAACTAAGGTATTACTCAGCAAAAAAAGAAAGAGCCCGCCAGGTTGGAAATATTGAACTGTTCGGAACGACGCGTGGAGCTTTCCAATTAATTTACTATAATACGAGCTGACAACCTTTACACAAGTTCGCTTATTGCTTACAATTTTTTCCTTGAATAGCGAGCTCTCTTACTTCAATAGATCACTGTCATGCCTTGAGAGTCGTCCCATTACAGTTCCCAGAAGAAATATAGGCATTTGGTTCATACCGCATTATAGCACTACATATGGCTACCAAACCTGGGCCTCCAACGTTACCACAACACTTAACACGCACGAAAGTGCAAACACCTGCAACAAGAAAGAACTTTACTCGCATTTTTGCTCTTTGGGTTCGCAGGAACATGTGCAACAAACTATTCTCAGAGTCTGTGCAATATTTTTCATAGCATACATAGCCTAGAAAAAATAAATTGTATCATGTTACATCACGTTACCTTGCGATGTATTAGCCATACGAATGTATGTGTGTTCACGTAAATTTATATTTCTCTGCTTATTAAGGGTCAATGGAAATGATGACCTATGCACGGTATGTATAGATTTTTGGAAAACCCATGTTTTACACACCTATATTAAGCGTTTCAAAAGAATCAATTGTGAAATCATGTATAAGTAGGTAGGTATTGATGTTTTATATTGTACTTGCATATATGTACTTGTTACCGATTCCGCACTGCTGCTATGAGTATATAAAGGTCACCAGGGCCTTTGTCAAGCCCTTCTCACGGCTTTTAGCCTTGGCAATCTTCCAGTTTTCTCTAGTAAATAAAAAAAAATGAATTGCATCTCGGCGACCCTGGGGTTTCAAGCAAACGCTTTCAAGCAGACTGTTCTGGGACGTCAAACCTCTCATATCAATCAACGCTGTGGTTTGATAACAGCGTGGTTCCTCCGTAGAAATAAAATTCTAACTGCATTGTTTGTTTGAGATTCTCACTCGCGCATCGATATCGGCGCGCTCCACTGTTAGAGAGGGTGGCACGAAAACAACTTAGGTCGCACGGCCGCTTTAAAGGAGCACTCACACAAAGTTCCGAAGGAGGGATAATGAGCAGGATAGATCTATCTGGAGACATACGTAACATATTTGATAAGTGAAGCTAGTGTAACAGCCGCCAGCGCATGATTAGTGTGGCATGCAGTCATGTTGTTACATGACACGCATCTCATGATTATCATGTTTGTACCAGTCACATACCTTCGCCATTCATTCACGTACCATAATACCAAATTTGGTATATGTGACGCTAGCGAAACAGCCGCGAGCGCATCATGAGCTTGGCACATAGCTATGTTGTTACATGACACGCATGTCATGATTTTCACGTTAGGATCTGTCGCTTGTGTTCGCCATGCAATCATGTCATACCATACCAGTTTTGCAACATGCGACGGGAACGAAACCACCGCAAGATCTGCAGGATCATGAAATGTAAATCATGACTTTCATGATTTACATGTCAAGATTTTGATGTTATGACAAGCAAATTTGTTCTTCATACAGTCATGTTATGCCATACAAAGTTTGGTATCAATAGCAGGAGAGCTAAAAGTTCTAGGCAGCTAGATAGATAGATAGATATATAGATAGATAGATAAATAGATAGATTGATTGATTGATTGATTGATTCATTGATTTATTTATTTATTTATTTATTTATTTATTTATTTATAGATAGATAGATAGATAGATAGATAGATAGATAGATAGATAGATAGATAGATAGATAGATAGATAGATAGATAGATAGATAGATAGATAGATAGATAGATAGATAGATAGATAGATAGATAGATAGATAGATAGATAGATAGATAGATAGATAGATAGATAGATAGATAGATAGATAGATAGATAGATAGATAGATAGATAGATAGATAGATAGATAGATAGATAGATAGATAGATAGATACGTTCAAAGCCCCGCCACGGTGGTCTAGAGGCTAAGGTACTCTGCTGCTGACCCACAGGTGGCGGGATCGAATCCCGGCTGCGGCGGCAATATTTCCGATGAAGGCGGAAATATTGTAGGCCCGTGTGCTTAGATTTGGGTGCACGTAAAGAACCCCAGGTGGTCGAAATTTGCGGAGCCCTCCGCTACGGCGTCTCTTATAATTATATGGTGGTTTTGGGACGTTAAACTCCACAGATCAATCAATTAGATAAGCTCAAAGTCGCCGATATTCGCCAAGAAATGCTTTGCATTTAATTTATATCTAGCGCTATGGACTCAGTAGGAGTTAAGACACAAACCTTTCTTGAGGCCGTCTCGCTCCAACTCGCACAAATGATTACTCAAGCTCACAAAATTGTTACTCAACTGAACTCACTCAGACTCAGGCTCACGACTAAATTTGAGGGTGTGTGAGTTCAAACTTAGCCGACCTATGAGTGAGTTCACCAACCTATGCTTTTAGACAACTATGATTGCAGTCGACGCGTTCGCGGAAAATATTTCACCCGCGCTAGGCCTGTTAGCTGCAGATATGTTGCCGCTTCCCGAATGTGTGGAACTATCATTGGTTATTACATTGTATATATAGCAGCAATATCCAATGTTCGATAGCGCATCTATACGTAGTCCATTTTATTGAAATCTGTGAGGTATTACTTGTGTAGAAACTGCGTTTGACAGCGTCACAGGAGCCTCTACGGCCAACCAAGCAATCGAGACCACTCACAGGTAAAAGGCGTTCTCGGAAAAGCCCCGCGCATCCAAGCAATTCGTTAAGTTCACGGCGTCGTTGTAGGACGCTATGACGGGCTTTCCGCAGAAGTTGAACACGGTAGAGTTCTTGCCAGGGTCGTAGTCTGGCTGCTGAGTCTTCATGTACAACTTCTCCTTGGCAATCTGGCATTGGCGCTGCGCGAAAGCCCAGTTCTCGCGTGAATGGTTTTAAGTCATGGATATAGTCCATATATACGTTACAGGCACTGTTAAGTTACCCGGCAGAGAGAGGGCACGTTCGCAGAAAACAATTATTTTTGCCTCCACAACAGTATCTAGTGGCACTAAAATTTAGCACATAAATAATGGTTCTAACGGTTCCTGGGGCGACGTGAACCGTACATTTTTTTTTCTTCGGCCGAAACAAGTACAACAAAACAAGAAACCATGGAAGAGATATGGCCTAATAGTCAGATTCTCTTTATACAGGTACTAAATCTGACTGGCGGCAGAATTCAATAATTAGTGGCACACTATCACTAGCGTTAATTACTGTAACTCACACAAAGCAATACCTTCGTTAATTTTTTTTACCTTGAAGTACCTTGGAAATCCCTGGAGTGCCTTGCCACGTGAATTCGACGTGTTTCTCTCAGCGCATCTCAATAATTCTTGACGGAAAGGAATATGGAATTGAAGCAAAATGGCACAGTTGGACCACCACTGCTGTAAGGGCTATCAGGTTGTACACAGACAGCGAACACGTTTTCAAGAAAATCCACGCACCCCACGAAGTGAATCATGGCGAGTGGGCGAAGCTCAGGGTTTTATATCTGTGTGTAACCGTACGTTACCCGATTTTGGTCGCATATATTGTCAATTCAGTTACATAAATTGTATATAGAATTGTAAATTTATTTGGCCTTCCAGTTGTCTCAGGCAATTCAATGAGGAATCAGAATAATGCTGATGCAGAGAACATGCCTCGACAGTCAATCTAAGAACCCGTGCACCATCTTACCGGTGGCAAGATACCATTTT
This sequence comes from Rhipicephalus microplus, assembly GCF_043290135.1. Lineage (NCBI taxonomy): Eukaryota > Metazoa > Arthropoda > Arachnida > Ixodida > Ixodidae > Rhipicephalus > Rhipicephalus microplus. The sequence continues at coordinate 226,355,174 of NC_134702.1, forward strand.
ATTATTGGGCAATTTATTCGAACAACTTGACGTGTGCCTTTTTTTTTACAAATTACTATCTGTTGGTTTAAAAAGTTTGCGGGTAGAAATTGGTCGCCGCAAGCACAGGACCTGGTTAACTGGCGGAACATGGAAGAGGCCTTTTGTCCTGCAGTGGACGTAGTCAGGTTAATAATGATGATGATGATGATGAAGATCTGGAGGTTCAGCATCTAGGCCCACTTTAGTGAAATTTAAATCATCAATGTTCTTCTGACAAGCTATTTTGGTCGGGAACAGCGATATTTTACACTTTACAATAGCATATGTCTACGTTGAAGTCTACTGTAAAGCATTTTTTTTTTGGATCACGTATGTTGCAACTACGCCAACGGTTATATACCGCGACAAGAACGGAAGACAAGGCTCGCAGCTTGCTAAGTAGCTTCGCCCCGAAAATGCGTTAAACATTGCAATTACTTGCACAGCAACTGTTCCAAATAGTCTCCTTACTGTCCATACACAGCTTCCAGCGCTTTTTGAGGTCTTGAAAACAGTTTCCAAACGCTTCCTTTGGCAGGGCTGTCACCTTAGTCTGGAGTGGCCTCCACGCTCTTCATCCAGAGAATATTTAGGGCTGTCTCCATAAAAGGAAACGGGGAAAAATTCTATGGGGATAGGTCAGGCGAGTATGACATGTTTTGTACAGTAATGCTGCACTTGCCGAGAAATTCTGTCACCTGGAGAGTAGTGTGCCACCTTGCGTTATTGTAGAGAAGGCTCCATTGCACAAATAACGCATGAATCAGGAAGAAAACGCCGCAGTGCATCACGCGCGTGTTCGGGCACGCGGATATACGACTCTTCATTCAGCGTCTGCCCTAGTTGGACGAACTCGTGGTGTGCGACACCCCTGGCATCAATAAAGAAAGTTATCTGCATTCTTTGTTTTGGTCTTTTGTCACGCCGCCTTCCTCAACGCCGGAGAGCTAGTTAGGATGAACCGGTGTCTGACGTCCATGTCATGAACATAAGTCAGGCAGAAATCGTGACGTCACATGGTGATTTCATTCAATGACATCATTGCTTATTCTGAGGTGGGCCGATTCCGCAGGCAGTGCTAAGCAAGGCAAGGAGCGGAAAGCGTACAATGCCTTCGACTGTGAAGACATTGAAAAGGTACGTCAGTTGCCCAGCTTTCTTACGGAAACGAAAGAGCTATATTGTCACAGGGTCGTGACGTGGCCGAAGACAGGAGACTATGTTGGAATTTAACTGTTTATTTGGGCGAACCTGTGCCCGGTGAACGGAAAGTCCGATTACAGTAACGGTCTTGTGCAGATAGCAGTGAACAGAGCGTCGGCCGTCGATCAACTACTGACAAGCGGCGAAGTGCGTCAGCATTTATACTCTTGCCGTCGAATGTTCTAGCGTTATCGCTGGCGGTGACGACTGTTCCAGAATAATCTGTTCAGTTCGCGGAGTGGGCGTGATCTTATCGAAATGATCTATACAGTCTCGAAGCTTCTCAAAAACTGCAGGCGCGGTTTGCGCTGAGAATTGTATAGTGTATTTGGGCGATAACAAAGCTTGAGGAATGAAACGTGGCAATATGATAAAGCAAAAGAACTATATAAACTTGTTTTCACACATTCTTATTAGGCAGAAAGCTGCTTTCCTTGCTAGATGTATGATTTCAAATGTGCAAAGTTATTTACAGCATGAGAGTACTGCAATAAATACCATGCATTTTATGTCGTCTTGAGAAAAAGCCAGTAGGCATGATCATTGTTTCTTTGCTATTATTACAGTACTTTTAACGCCTCTTAGACAAAGGCATTTTCCTGCACTTGAGTGAGTAGATAGGCGTATCACCTATTGTTGAAGCAGCAAACACAGGACGAGGACGAAGAAAGGAGAGCACAAAACAGCGACTGTTATGTGCTCTTTAATCTCGTCCCGTGTGCAATGCTTCAGCAATGATGAAAAGCCTTTTTGTCGCAGCACATCTGCAGTAATGCCACAATGTGCCAGAAGCATCCACAATTAATGTAACAACAGTTGCTAAGGATATAGGTGTGCACAAGGTTCCCCTTGGGAGGGATAGGGAGGGGGCTAAGGCCTACTAGTGCGTCCGAACCCTACTTAGTTAATTTATTTGGCAGTCTTTGCGTCTTCTCCCTCTAAGGTGACTCGGAGAGGCGGTCTCCTCCCTCCCCTATGCGCACAATCGCAAGGGATCATCAAACAACAGGGTCGCTTGCGTTTACAAGCACAAAAATCACTGCAGCGCATCACGGCAAGGTTTATCGTGATGTAATGCACCACACATTCGGTATTCTAAACACACGATCCAAAAGTCGACAACATGTCGTGGAAGCCTGGAAGAAAGAGGCCAACCAACCGCGTCGCTGATCTTCCTCTCTCGACAGTTGAGATCCGAGGCGCCCCACCAGGTGTAGCAGCGGCTCCAGGGAAGCTCATCCTGGAACGTCTGCAGGAAGTAGAAGAAGATGCACGCGTTCTCGAATGCCTTGTACGCGCAGATCACGAACGTCTTCAGCAGCATTGCCATGCCGATGCCTGCACAAGCAAGTGTGACGTACGTTGGTTATGATTAGTTAGAACAGTAGAACCCAAATGACAGGTAACTTGCCCTGTGGAAAGTTTCATTTAGCGCAAGCCTGGTCGTCCTGAGGACACAACTTCCTTGAAGTGAATGTTTTTAAGAGAGCCACGATATAAAATTCAGTTGCCTGTCCTATAGTGCTCGATTTCAACAATTACAGAAAGAATTTTACTCATTTTAGAATTATTGCGAACTCAATCGCCGTAGAACACGTGCACTGTGAAGTTACTGTTGATGATATGTTTTTTTCGGGGGGGGGGGGGGGGGGGCGCAATGGCCACAGTGGCCTACTCACGGGATGTTCACTGTGGTAATCATTTAGAATGTTGGGATGTGGCATGGCTGTAAAGTGGCCTCGAAATCGGCACTCTCGATAAGCGTTAGACATGTATTTAGAGTAAAATTATGGTCGTAACGTATGAATATTCAATGGTTTGATGGGTGATCCTTATGGCACAAGGTGATAAACTGTAATTCAAACGTGCGCCTTCTTAAGCCCTTTGTGCTCAAGGGCCTCGAGGCAAGTGCTTTTCTTCAGTGGAACTTCCGCAGAAGCGACATTTCTTAAAAAGCCTTGTAGCGGTTGTTGCATATAACAGTGAAATTCTACATGTAAATGTTTAAAAAAACTAAAGTAAGTAATACTTAAAAATCAATCTCCCGCCCATAAACATACAAGGATGAAATGGGAGATTGTGGCGGTGTGACGCAAAATGCTCTTCTCTAATACCGTCTAGATGCATGTCAGTTCACCATGCTTTTGTGTGGCTCACCTTTGCCGACTGGGACGCAGGTCCAGATCTCAAGGCATCCCCTTCCACGGAACTGGCCTATCAGCATCTCGAAAGCCGCCATAGGAACGCCCACCGCAACCAAGATAACCGTGTACGGGAAAAAGAAACACACTGCGATAACATAACAATATATGCGAGTTGACTTTTTTGTATTTAAGGAAGTATAAACAGTGCTTTCAAAGCTTTTAGTGCACAATAGTGGGGCCTGTCTGGGACGATATGAGTATCACGCGTGACTTATCGTGTCGAGCCAATAAAAACGCACGCGCAACTGATGTCGCCCCTCTCACGTGGCGACGCAAACTTTAAAATCACAAAAAAAGCCACCGGGAGACGCTGTAGTTCGCCTCGCCGCGGTGGTCTAGTGGCTAAGATACTTTGCTACAATATTTCCGCGTCCATTTCCGATGGACGCGGAAATGTTGTAGGCCCGGGTGCTCAGATTTGGGTGCACGTTAAAGAACCCCAGGTGGTCGAAATTTCTTGAGCCCTCCACTACAGCATCTCTCATAATCATGTTGTGGTTCTGGGACGTCAAACCTCATATATCAGTCTACGTTGTGGTTCGATAACAGCGTGGTTTCTCTGTTGACATAAAATTCTAACTGCATTGATTCTCACTCGCGCAACGACATCGGCGCGTTCCACTGTTGGAGAGGTTGGCACGAAAACTTGTGTCGCACGGCCGCTTTAAAGGAGCACTGACACAAAGTTCCGAAGGCCAGATAATGAGCAGGATAGATTTATCTGGAGACATACACAACACATCTGATATATCAAGGGCCAGCAATACCTAGAACTCATATAAAGATCAATCTTAAAGTGCACGCAGCACGACTGAGCTAGATGCAAAGCCCTTCAAGACGCCATCAACGCAGGGGCAATGTAAACAAAACTACGTCACGGCTTTGTGTTGGCTGGTTGCTTGCTCGTACATTGCGGTCGCGCTACCCGGCTTTCCTTCTCGGCGCTTGCGGCTTCGCGTGTGCTGCCTGTCCGGACGCCACTGATGTCAGTTTTGTGTTCACGTGGCCAGTTGTGTTTGCTTTGCACCCGGAACTGCTTCTTCCTAGCTCGGCGTTATTTGAAACGCAGACTGGGTGCTTTAAAACGTGTCTCATTAGGGAGTTTTAGAATAGCGTGTGCAAGCACTGCGGGCGTTGCGGGCGCCATATCAGTTTTATACCAGCGTTTGCCCTTCTGCGATCCGCAACGCACGATCGCAGTGACAGCGTAGCCTCGGAACCAGCACTTGCGGGCCACATGCGGGCCGCCATCACCGCCCGTAGCCACGAAGCCAGCGCTTGCGGGCCACATGCGCGCTGCCATCACCGCAGGCAATTTCGGATTTTCTGCGTGCGGTCTGCGAACGCGATCACCGACTCACGTTACGACGCATGTGCAGTGGCAGCGACCGCACCACAAGGGCTCGCGGTGCGCTATTCTAAATCTCCCTATTCAAAAACCGTCACGCAGTCACACAAACGGGATTTACTGCCATCTATTGCAAAAAATAAGTTACAGCTTTGCCGCAAAGGCAAAGCAGTGAACGCGATAGCAACAAATTGGAAAGTAACATGCAGAACGGCAAACAGATCGAAACCTGTTGCGCGTTTCTTACACACAAATGACGCACAAAACGTGCTCACAGATACAGATGAGCACGAATAAGCGTCTCAGTTGTTACTTCGCTGTGTATGAAAAGCGCACCCTTTTCGCAAACGGAGGCTGCGCAACGATTGCAGTGACATTTTGCGCCCCGTAACTACAACAGAATTATTCCAGTGCAAACCCAGCACCCGCCAAGATGTATGATCCTGCCCCGCCGTGGTGGTCTAGTGGCTAAGGTACTCACCTGCTGACCCGCAGGTCGCGGGTTCGAATCCCGGCTGCGGCGGCTGCATTCCTGATGGAGGCGAACATTTTATAGGCCCGTGTGCTCAGACTTGAGTGCACGTTAAAGGGCCGCTCACCAGGTTTGACAATTTCGAGCTGACAAGCGCAATGCGTAGACGGGGCGTTCATGATCACGTCTGCCATACATAGCAACGCTACTCGCCGCGGAAATGGGTCAAATTTCAAGATGAAAGCTGCTCCCCCTCTCCTATTCCGCCGCACACGTAGAGAATGAGGGCATGACGTAGGCGTAGGAATGGCCCTACGTACACGGCAATGCAGTGACGTTGGTCCTCTACGTAGACGAGTCTGCTCTGACGTTGTCAACAGTATAGCACGTCACATGGTAAAAATTATTTAACACAACATGTGTAGTTAATGCATTTGTTGCTTCAAGTGGTTAATAAAACTTGAAATAAATAATGAGACGCAATAAAAAATTGTGCGCGTTTTTCTTTCATTTTCTCTGTGAAATGCTACGAGATGCGGGGCTAATGTGCCAGCGTTGCGCATGCGTTCACGTCCCCGTGGTCAGCGCATTGAGCAGACGACCGCCGTGGAGCGCTCCTACGCGTTCGCACACTCATTGTGCTCATCTACTCTACCGCGTCTAAACCAGCGTTTCTAAACCATCCCGCAGAAACCGGCAGAAGACCACAAAATGAAAGATGTTATGCTGATGCTCAACTATGAGCTCATGGATAAGATCAACAGACACACTAGAGCCATTCTAGCACTCGAACTCGAGAAGGCATTCGACCACGTCAAGCACTCTCATATCCTTGAGTCGATTCGCGAAGCAGGATTAGGTACGCGTTTCTACAACTATGTTAGATCGTTCTTGCGCGATAGGACGGCTACAATCCAACTCGGCTAGATGGGCTCGAAGAAATTCATCCTGGGACCGAGGGGCACACCCCAAGGGGCCGTGATCTCTCCGTTCCTGTTCAACCTCTCCATGCGCACTCTGTCGCAACAACTCTCACAGATCGACGGCATCAGTTACGCTTTCTACACAGACGACATCACCGTCTGGTGTACTAGCTGCAGTGACGGCCATATCGAGGAGCGACTGCAAGACGCGATAAACAAGATACAAATATTCTTACGGCAGGCCGGTCTTTCGCTATCAGCAGAGAAATTAGTATTACTTCTATACCGCCCGAAACACAAGGCGCGCAGAGACGCATACGCGGGGATCAATGTCCTGACGGCGGATGGTACACCCATCCGCACGGTGGACCAAGTTCACATACTAGGCATGGTAATTCAGGCCAACGGCCATAATGACGTCAGTATTTCTCATATTTCCAGGAAGGCCGAAGCAATGGCTAAATTAATTAACAGAGTAGCTAACAGGTGTGGCGGACTATCTGAGGAGAATCTCCGCAGACTGTTGCACGCTTTCTTCATGAGCCACATCAACTATGTGGCTCCCGCCAACCTTTGGCAAAAAGGAGACATACGCCGTCTCGACGTGATCATCCGCTGGTCCATTAAACAGGCTCTCGGGTTACCTGGCAGCACCCGTACGGTCAAGCTCAATGAGCTAGGCATTCATAACACATTCAACGAAATCGTAGAAGCTCAAAAAGTATCTCAAATTGTAAGGCTCTCTTCCAGTGCAGCTGGGCGACGGCTACTAGCCCACCTCGGGCTCAAATCTCCCGTATCCCAAGAATGTCCGCAGCAGCTCCCCGAAGACTTGCGCACAAAATTAACAGTGTCCCCGATACCCCGTAACATGCATCCCACACATAACGTTGGGAGACGTCAGGCACGGGTGCGAGCCCTACTCAGTACCGCAGCTGCTATGGCGGATAACGTGGCCTTCGTAGACGCAGCGAAGTACAGCTCTACGGACCACTTTGTCTCGGTGGTTACAACACTCAGAGGCGAACACTTGTCGTCTATGAGTTTATTAAATTCAAACACTGATTGCGCCGAGAAGGTCGCTGTGGCACTAGCTCTCGCTGCCACCGATCGCACCGCCAGTTACACGGATTCGCGCGCAGCCACACGGGCCTTCATGACGGGCTCAGTTTGTCGGGAAGCCGCGCGCGTTCTCTCTGCTGTCAATTGGTCAGGCAAAAAGCACATAATCTGGTTCCCGGCACACGTTGGCTGACACGTACACGGAACCATCCTTAATGCCAACGAGTTGGCTCACTCCCGGGCGCGACGTCTCACATTCCACGCCGGGGAGAACCTCTCGAAGGCTGAGGACATCACTTGTTTCTTCAGAGACCCGTTGCTAACTTTTAATGAAATTTGCAAACACTACCAGTGGGAGCGGCAGAAATACCCTCTCCCGCACCCACACTTAACAAGACTTCAGTCCATAACTCTACGACTCTTACAGACGGAGGCGTATGCATCGCCTCTAACTTGCTCTAAATACATAGATGGCATAGATCCCAAATGTACTCTCCAACACATGCTGTGGCGATGCCCTGCGTTGCGCGAGAGCAGCGAGTCTCCCTCTACGCAGGCGGACTGAACCTGTCTCCTCACAAGCCACGACAAAGGAGACCAGCTTAGGGCCATCCAGAGGGCCCATGACATAGCCGTGGAGTTTAACCTCCCCATCCCGTTGTGGGAGTGGGCCACCGGTGTTGCCTCCTAATGATGCATTCAGACGACGGACCGAATCCGGATGTGGCGAGACGGACGACGCATCACGTGACCTCACATCAGCGATTCCCCTCGTCCGCAACTCGTCCGCGCGGCTCGCGGACGGATGACCCCAACCTGTTTCTCACATCGGCATTCTTGCGGGAGAAAGCCAATACTTCAGCGGATTAGCTCGGGGTTTCTGGCAACCAGTACACTTTTCGTCTGCTCGCGGCATGTCCTCCATGGCTCGCGGACAGCTGCATGACTGGTCGGCATCATCTACGCTTGACCAAGTTTCCGGGGGCTTTGTTCTCAGGTGATTAAATACGCAGAATTCACTTTTGGTGGTTCGGGAAATGCCGCCGCCTTCGTTTGAAACGCACGATTCTTAGCCGTCATGGTGGTGAAATATTCTAACTTCTGCAACCGGCGACGTGCCGCTTCTAAAAAAGGATGGGAGACGTGTTCAGAAGTTCTACAAGTGGAGAACAAAGTAGTTGAAAGAACATTCTGTCAGCAATTTCCTTATATTCTGAAAGAATAACACTCCTCGTTTATTTGTCACAACACGACAGACATCACAGCCAAGATATAGCCAAGCGTCGCTTCTTGCGGGCATCCATGTTGAATACTCTCAAACCAGTCTGCTGCCAGCGGGCGCAGGTGAGCGCCGAATCTGCTGTCGAAGGTAACCCGGCTGTTTTCTCCTAGGACAACGTCCGTCGTGTGAATGCGCCTGCAGGCGGATCATCCACGGATTAGCCGTTGGCGTCCACGACAAATCCGAATTCGGTCCGTCGTCTGAATGCACCATAAGGGGGATTGAGCGCCGCCTCCGGATATAAATAAAGTTCTTTGCCTGCCTGCCTACCACAAAAGAACGCTGGTCAACAAAGCAACGCTGCTCGTGTGCTCGGGGGTTGGACTTGTTTGGGCACGTCATGCGCACGTCACCTCATGGTCGGATGCTAGAGAGGGTGGGAAGAGAATTGGCTTGCGAAGGCTACGCGGAGGAGCGGCAAGGATTTCGAGCTCACCTCCTCTCACCCTTGTTTCATGCCGCTGCAAAAAACCTGTTTTCTCCGCTTGTAATGAACCGATTCGAAATATTTTTGTGGCAAAAAGTTCCTTATCGGACACACAACAACTTCCACTGTCTAACTAAAATTTGGTATGGGGCCTGGTGAGTGGTCCTTTAAAGAACGCAGGTCGATATTTCCGGAGCCCTCTTCTATGGCATCTCGCATAATCATATGGTGGTTTGGGACGTTAAACCCCACATATCAATCAATCAAAGATGTATGATCCTCCCCACAGGGAGATAAGAGCGCACAAGAGATCGTCCACTCCGCTTTCCGCGGGCCAAAGTACGCGTGAGAGATGACAGCCGCCGCGCGCTCAATGCGCCATCTTGCTGATAATACTGAAAACACGATAGCCCCCCCCCCAAGATGCCCGCTAACAGCGGTAAGTGGTATATATACACAGCTTGCCGTTTAAACGCTGAAGGAGGTACCTCTCAATGGCTAAGTGGATAACGCCTCGCATCCACGACGCGGAGATCACACGTTGGATTCCGCGCACCGTAGTCTTTCTTTCTTGGGGACCTTCGACGGAAAAATTTTGGTGTCTGTCTGTCTGGCTGTACATTTGTCTGTTTGTACACCCTCAACGGTACCCTAAACGGCACCAAAGTGACAAACGATATTCCAAAAGGCCGACCCTATCCGCAGCGCCCACCAATATTGCTCAAGGTTCAGCGTTCATACTTGTGCGACTGTCAATTAAAAAGCAATTATTGTGCATATCTGAGGCACCATAACAACACGTCAATATTGTGTATGTGTATTTTTTACTAGAAAAGGCATACATAAATAATTATAAGGACCGCACCATTTATCACGCTGCGCTGACCATGCAACACTTGCACGAAAAGGGCAGTGTTTCCAACGCTTTGCTAAGATCACACAGCGGTGGCACCTACCCGTCGCCTTGCGTTCCTACAACTTATCACCTCAAAGACAGGCGCGCTCTCCAAGCGCCCCGTTTTCCAGGATAACTGCCAGATAGCGCTCGTGTCTCACGTGTGAACTGACTTGATGCGCTCTTTCACCTCCGCTGCACGTTCGAGGCGCTCTAACACAGCGCCTCCAAAATACCATTCACCGATTTTCTTTCACAGTACATCAAATACACGTTTCGACCACTCTCTCCAGGCGCGACTATCATCTTTCGACGACATTTGCAGTGTAACATGCAGCTACGGGGCCATTTTTTTCTGGATTTTTTTCTTGCGTTTTCGTATATATAGATACGTATACATATACGGTGCATGACGTCGACGCCCACGCCGGCGGCGATATCCAGCCTACAATGTCCATATATTTGTTATCGCAATAAAAATATAATAAAACAAGATGCCCATAAGTGGTACAAATGTCCCCAGCCTTCCACTACGCCGTCTATCAGAACTGTTCTGTGGTATTAAACAGAACAGTCTTCAATTTCTCGTCTATTAGGGTAATGATATTGCACCGTTCACACTGTCCTCCTGTCATTTGTTTCTGCGCTCTTTAAATTGCTGAGCGCCAGTTAGAATAGATTCCACTAAACATGTACGATGTCATTCGAGCACTTTATTTATTCTTGTTGTTATTTATACTTGGTGGCACAAGTAGCACACTCGTTTCTCTCCACAGCGCTTGTGGCCCAGCAGTTTTGGTTTTTGAATAACTAGAAAGACACCTTTAAAAGTGAATCTGTGCAAAATTGGTTGTTATGGTTCAAGGTAAGAGTCACTGTCTAATCTTTCATTTCATTTATTGATTTATTTACAACAATATTCTTTCGAGAGACCAAGGAAAAAATTGCACCTTCTCCCACGAAAGAAAACCTTGAAAAGCATGCGAAGACGCAACGCATGAGTCTATTCACTACGGGCACCTTCCTCGATGTTAACGCGCTCTTCCCGTACTCTTGTTGGTAAACGCCCCGCGGGAACATCACCACGCAACGCCGGAGCACGTGCATTCATCGCGGGTCTGCATAATCTCCATCCCCGACGCCATCACGTAATCGTTGAGCGAGTGCAAGGGGGAGAAGCCACAACTTTATACGCATCCATTTACGCAGGTCCAAGTGCGCTAGTGTATGCCCGCGCGTTTTTACTAGGTTACAAAGCGTTGGTTCATCGTGCGTCTGCAGAATCTCGTTTCTCGATGCCATCGCATGGTTACTGAGAGAGTGTAAGGGGGCAGCATCTTACACAGGTAGACCGGAACGCGCTAGCGCGTTCTCACAGTGCTGGGGCCAGCTGTTGTGCATGCGCAGTAAGGGTGGTCACGGCGCACGCCACATAAGCTGCTTTGCATCTAAAAAAGCTGATCAACCAGCTTGAGGGTGCCCTGGCCACCCTATACGCAAGTAAGCGTAAGCTATGGTTACAAACTTTTATGCCGCATTCAAAATATTATGCCGCATTCTTTCAGTGTTTGCGATTTTACATTATGTCTGCAGTTGAAGTTTGCTGCTATATTTGTTGATATTTGACTTGCTTGTGTTATGCGTTCTTGTACTTTTTCTGTTGTACTTGCTTGTATATTATTTCTTTTTTACATCACCACGAGTCTGCGGCCAATCTGCTTAGTGTCAGGAATCCCGTCAAGCTGCTTTGTAGCAGCTTTTAATTCCTGTCCCTGCATCTTTTTCATTTTCTACTCTGATTTACATTTTGTTTTGTGTTGACCATTGCCATTGTATGAAAACAATAAATCACTGTACTTTAACATGATTGCTGAAAAATATAGCTAAATAAACTGAAACTGAAACTGAAGCAATATTAAAAACAGCATTAACAACAACCGCACGTATATTATATTGCACATGGCTAATCTCCATGCAAGAGAGAAAGATGCTTGCACAGTGATAACTACCCAGTCATAAGTGTCATGCTATATCTTTTATAATATAATAAATAGCCAACATAAGTTTACTTGAGGTGAGTGCTAACTAAAGGTCACGATAGTTTATGAAAATGAATTAAATGAGTTCTTACACAGAACAGAAACGTTTTATTATTAAAAGCCGGGATCGTTGCGTCATGTTGCGCAGCAGATCTCAATCACGCGCTCTTTTTTGTGACCTTTCTGATGCTCGTTGGCCGAGCGATGAAACGAAGTGCAATTCGAAGAACACACCAGGCCACACGAATACGGAAGCGCGGGTTCCACTAGCAAAACATTTGAATAAAGAATTGAGGGACCCTCTGAATGCTCTATTCGTACGGCATTTCATGATCGTATGTATATAGCCGCCAACTAAATCAAACACCTCATCGCGTGCGTTTGTAGCTTTAGTGCGAGCCTGACAGCAATCTCACCTCCTCCGTGCATGACGATGAGGTGGGGGAACTCAGTGAGGCACTGGTAGCTGAGCGCGATGCAGATGCTCATGTAGGCAATGGCCCGCGTGCTGTCGTAGGAGTCTTTCTCGGGTGGGCCTAGCAGAGCTGCGTCGCCCGAGCCAGAGCCCCCGGATCCTTCGTTCGACATTGTGGCTGCTGCAGTGAAACATTGCAAACATTTGGCGTTGAACGCTATTCGGTTATTCTAGCAACGCAGGCGGCGTCATGTAGTCTTGCTCCGAAGCTATCACACGGTGATAAAACTGCGACACAGTTCGGTGTCTCAGTTCGGTCTGCGACGCTGACGTAAACGCTCGCGACATCACCGTCTCGTCCGTCATTACGACTTTTCGCTGCGCTGCCTATACTCACTGGAATAATCGGATCGCAAGGGCACCCAAGCCGATTGAGTAATGTGACTTGCCAGAGAAATAGTAGCCATTCGCTGACATTGATAATGTGTCTCATTGTCCTCAGCGGTGGTGCTGTGGTTATGGTGCACGGATGCTGCAATCGATCCCCGCTGTGGCGGTCATTTTGGAATGTCTCCTATGCGTAGTCAGCACATGGTAAAGAACACCAGATGGTCGAAACTTCTTTAGCCCTCCACCATGCCGACAGTAATTATCCGTGTTGCGTGAATCCGCGCACGGCCATAAAACTCACCGATCATGTGTTCCGCCTTCATTATTCCAAAAAGTCTACATTGAGATTCCAAACACTGAAGATAGCTTTATAAGAACGCCTCGGCATGCACACCTTGTAGCGGTGCTTCTCGTTGCATGAAGCAACATAGAGTGGCCCCTTTTTTTTCTATTCTGATGATAAATCAATTGCCCCCAATCTCACGCAAGTCTGGAAATAATTACAGATTACGGAATCTGCAATGAGTAAAGGAAAGTTCTAACTTTGTGTGAAGAAACCTAAAGTGAAGTCAACTGCACTCACGATCAGAAAAATTGTTGTTTCCAGACGATAATCGATACTAGAAGGTCCCTGCACAAAGCGGAATCGTCGAATCTGCGCTCCTGGACAGCGGGAACAGCACGGTTAACGAAGCGAATTCCGCAAAGCGGTTGCAACAGCCACTTCGCTTTGGCACACGGTAGGTAAGCGGTGGAAAAAGGAACAGTCAGGAGGATTTTTCACGCAGGCCGGTTCGAAGATTTGCCATTGCGAACTGCACGAGATTTCAGCCTTCTTCTGTGCGCCTCGCGACCACGGGCTCCTAAACCCACTAATGATGATACTCATATGATCGTGACGTTCACGAAAAATAAAGTCTTAATTTAGCCAAACTAAAAATAACGACGGTATCAAAGCGGCTTTGCTGTTGCAACCACTTTCCGGAATTCTTTTCGCTATAACCGAGGTGTTCCCGCACTCCAGGAGCGCAGATTCGACGACTCTGGGACAATCCCCCATAGTGGGTACTTGCCACTAGTTTTGAAGGACAAACAAGCAAACAAGCCCGACTTGTGACCAGAAAACTGATAGCTAGACTGCAGCAATATGCACTGGAACTTCTAGCGGCTTAAGTAGCATCGGCCATCGATCTGATTCACGACAAAGCACGTCGGCATTTATACATGCAGCAGCGCACATGAGAGCATTCTTACTGGTGGCCACTTTTCTTTGAGAATATACTCAGCTGCCCGCATAAGCGTGTTCAAGTCCAACAGATAGTCATGAAATAATATCGCATCCTAGCGATTCTGGCGCAGTGTGCGAAAGGCATTTTAATCGAACTTGTGGCAATACTAGTAGTCACAACGACAGTAATCCTTCATTACCGCGGGGAACGCACCCAAAATCAGCATGAGCGACGAGCTTACGCGCAAACATTTCATCAGATTCCCTCAATACATTCGATAGATATGTGGGGTTAACTTCTCAATGCATTTACTGGTTGAGAAGCTTCGCTGTAACTCTATGGGGAAATTTGGAGCACTGCGAACGGACACCGCTAGGCGGCGCTAAATTCAGTCTGTTGGCATGGTTAAAAAGACATGGTTAAAAAGACTGTGAAGTGTCCAGAATCTGGGGTTGGTTTCAAGGTAGACCCAAGTGTAGAAGCGGAATGAGAAAAGGCTGACGCGAAGTGTAGGCGATGTGAGGTCTAGAAAAAAAATGGAGAAAATGATTGTTACCCAGAGTGACATGCTGAGGAGAATCACCGAGTTCGAGACTGCGTTGGCGACAGAGGAAAAGAAAACGAGGGCTATGGGAGAAAAGCTGAAGTATTCATAGCAGAATTATTTGCTATTGTACTGGCACTACGGAAACTTCCTTTGGGCGAGTCGGAAGCAGTTGTAATTACAGATTCTTTTTCAGTATGTGCTGCTCTGTCTTCAGGAGCTAACTTAACACTTATGCACATGTTTCGACAACTCGTACCAACAAACTTGAAAAAACTGCAGCTCTTATGGGTACCAGGTCATCGTGGCATATATCTCAATGAGATGGCGGATGCACTAGCCACAGTATCTCTTAGCGGTCCCCTTATCCCGATTTTGCCTGATACGGCTTACGTGACAGCAATAAGGTTTAGAAACCTCTGTCTGCATGAATACGACTGCTACTCATTGGATAATTATCGAGATTTCGCACATCTAAGATGCCGCTGGAATAGACAGTGGTGTGCAACACGGCACTTGGAAGTTACTTTTACAAGATTGCGTTGCAGAATTCCACAACTGAATTATTATTTGCATAAAGTTGGTCTGAAGGCATCACCTTTATGTCAGACTTGCGAAGAAATGGAAATGATAGATCACTTCTTTTTGTTCTGTCGCCGATATTCTCATCAGCGGAAAAGATACCTGGTAGCTCCACTTGAAAAATTGGAATTAGAATTGAATGTGGCAGTAATTTTGTCGTTTGGCAGCATTAAATTCGGTTATAGCCACAGGGACGTCTGCTCTGCGGTATTTTAATACATAAATGAAACAAAGCGATTGCCATGTTAATCTGCCTATATATATATATATATAAATATATATATATATATATATATATATATATATATATATATATATATATATATATATATATATATATATATATATATATATCATTTTAGACCCACCATTACCTCTTCTCAAATCGCATCTGATAGCCTGCATCGCTCCCTGCTCAGATATACTCATTTTTTTATTTTCGGCTTTTCTTTCTATATTTTTTTTTCAGCCCAAAATTACGTTTGGTTTGAAAAACCATTAGCCTTTTAGTTAAGATCCTGCCGCCCGGTTCTTGGCCGATCCCCCTTTGTGGGTGTGCGCCAGACTATCAAGGATCATCATCATCATCATCATCATCAAAAGCTGATGTTCGCCGAGGAAGCACTAGCCAAGGTAAACAGAGGAGCGGCCTACAGACGGAACAGCAAGGAACCGGCAACCAGAACTGCGGAGAAAAAAGAGCAAGGAAGTTTGGAAAAAACAGGTTCAGCAGGTTCATTTGTCGCAAGGCGCAGCTTCAGCGAAGTAGTGGTGGGGCTGGGAGGGGACAAAGCAGCCGGCGTCACAGGTGCAAGTAACCCCCTGGTGCAGAACGCTCCAGCTGAAAAGTCACAGCATGTGATAATCTCCGGAGATCCAAATTTAAATTGATGTACAGAAGCCATCAAAGAGAGGGTAAGAGGTGACAAGAGGGTTGCAGTAGGGGCCGTCCCAGCACGCAAGCTGGAAGCAGTCATGAGGCAAGCGAGCGCAAAACTCTAAACTACAGCTGAAAGACGAAACCTCGTGATAATTTCAGGCAGTTTAGACGTTGTCTTAAATGAAGATACAGCTGGACTAGCAACTACACTGGCGAAAGGCGTCGATTACATGCGCGCCACTTCTCCTGAGGTACAGGTAGTGATATGCATGATACCGGAGGTACCGGTGCGTGATAGCAACCTGCAAAGAGCGGTTGTCAACGCAAACCAAGATATATGGCGGATGAGTCAGAGAAAGGCTTTGAGGTGGTGGAAATAAACAGAGAGGTGCATAGGTGGGGTGGTTCTCAACGAGACAGAATTCACATCGATGGGTGGCTAGGTCATGAGGTGGGTTGGCGACTTGCAGGATGCGCAGTAGCGTTTTTGGGGGGCAAGCGGGCCTTTCGGGGTGCAGGATAGCTAGTAACGAGGAAAACAACCAGGGAGACTCTTTGACAGGTGGTATGGACAGACGCGGTTCCAAAGTGGCACCAGTATCTAATATTGGTAGAGTCCGGGGCAGAAATAAACGTAGCCACGAGCGCCGAGCCAATTCAGACATAAGGTATATTAACATGCAGGGCGGTAAGAACAGGCTGAAGTGGGAAGAGAGAGAAGAACAGCTAAGGGGAGAGAGGCCGATGGTATACGGTTATGTAGAAACACATCTCAGGGACATGGAACAACCTCCTAACAATGCGGACTACGCGTGGGAATATTGTAATAGAACATAAGGCAGCGAAAAGGGGGGAGGTATTGGAGCATTCATTCATAAAAGTACAGACTGGCAAAGGGTCAAGCAGGAGTGCAAGGAACGTTTAAGGCTAAAAGGGAAAGTGGCAGGGCAAATGACACTCCTTGGTTTCGTGTACTTGTGGACAGGAGCAAAGGCCAGAGAGGAAAACCAGGCAATGGTAAAGTGTATATCAAAGGACATTCAGGAGTTAGGAGGAGAGTGTGAGATAAATATACTAGGAGATATGAATGCACACATAGAAGATATAGATGGGTGTACCGACCCGACAGGCAAAATGATCATGGATATGTGTGAAAGGCTGGATTTGATCATATGCAACAGTACCGAGAAGTGTGAAGGGCAAATAACATGGGACGTAGGAAGGCTGCAGTCGACGATAGATTACGCACTGATGTCACATAGGATGTATGATAAGCTCAGGGGAAAGCACATAGATGAAGGTGGCTCCAGAAGTCTAGGTAGTAATCGCAAACGTATCAAGCTAAGTTTTGGAAGAGCAGTGAAAGTGAGAAGGAGACAAGATGAGCAACTAGAGAAAAAATTTTTATTCAGAAAGGCAAATTGAAGTAGCCACTAGACAAATTGAGAAAGTAATCACTAAGGATAATAAAACAGTGCGAACATACACGAATCTGATTAGACTGTTTGAGCTAGAGCTTGCTAAGGCACGTGACAAGTCACCCCGGAAAAGAAGACACAAACCCAAAAGTTGGTGGGATGAGGAAGTTAATGGAGCCATAGCAAAACGTCAGGAAGCCTCTAGGGAACACAGACATGCTAGGCAGCGGGGTGAACCGACAGATGATGTTGAAAGAAAATGGGAAATCTTTCTAAGCTGTAGAAGTGAGGCATCTCTTCTAATCAATGAAAAGATTAGAAGAAAGGGAGCCCAGTGGCTGGCAGAAACACATATAAAAGATAGAAAGGCAGCTGCAAAATTTTAAACCATCTAAACTCCCTAAGAAACGAGACAAGCCTAGAGCAGAGGTTTATAACTACAGCTAAAGTTGCTAGGCTAGAAGAGGACTAAGCTATTGAATATATAAGAACAAGGGTGACAGAAAAATTTCAACACAGAAGTGCTTTATGCCCCACAATAGGCAACGATGAATCAAGTGGCGCAATGGCTCCATTTTCACAACAAGAGAGGGAAAGGGCTGAGAAAATGGTTCCTAGTAGTACATCAACACGCCCAGATAGCATTACAATTATGCTGATAAAGACATTAGGACCGAAGTCTAAGCAGCCTTTGAGAGAGGCAGTGAGCGAAATAATAATCGATGGAGAAGTTCCCGATGGATGGAAACTTAGCAGGATGAGCATGATCTATAAAGAAAAGGGGGACAAAGCTGACATAAACAACTACCGTCTTATAACAGTGACATCAGTGGTCTACAGGCTGGCGATGCAGAATATAAAGGAAAGACTGCAGGCACGGGTAGAGGATAAGAGGTGCTGGGGGAACTGCAGAATGAGTTTCGGAAACACAGGAGGTTAAAGGACAATCTGTTCTCACTGACGCAGTGCATCGAAATAGCAGAAAAGGAACAGAGACCCCTGTGGCTAGCTTTTTGGATATCAAGGGAGCGTACGATAGCGTGGTTCAAGAGGAATTGTGGGGGATACTGGACCCACTAGGCGTGGAAGATGTAGTCACTAATTTTTTAAAGGATATCTGTAAAGGTAACAAAGTAATTATAAAGTAGGAAAAACAGATATCCAAGCTTGCAGAGGTAAAACGGGGGCTTAGGCAGGGGTGTCCCCTGTCACCAGTATTATTCATAATGTACTTACAAGGATTAGAGGCCAAGTTAGAGGGAAGTGGACTGGGCTTCTACCTCTCTTTCTTAAAACACGGAAAATCATTGAACAGGCACTACCAGCATTGATGTACGCAGATGATATAGTGCTAATGACCGACAACAAAGAAGATTGGCAGAGATTGGTGGACATCTGCGGTAATGAGGGAGATAGGTTGGATTTCAGATTCAGTAAGAAAAAAATCAGTAGTCATAATTTTTAATGAAAATGAAGGTAGTGAGCTTAGGATACCGGAGGTCACGCTTGAGATAACAGATAAATACAAATATTTGAGCGTATGGATAAGAAATGGTGCCGAGTACCTAAGGGAACACGAAATATACGTGTCGACTAAATGTAACAGGAATGCAGTGGTAATTAAAAACAGGGCACTGTGGAATTACAATAGGTATGATGTTGTGAGAGGAATATGGAAAGGGGTCATGGTTCCTGGTCTGACGTTCGGCAATGTGGTATTGTGCATGAAATAAGAAGTTCAAGCAAGATTAGAAATTAAGCAACGTGGAATAGGTAGGCTTCCCTTAGGAGCTAACGGGAATACACCAAATCAGGGAGTACAAGGTAATATGGGATGGACATTATTTGAGGGCAGGGAAGCTAGCAGCAAGATAAAATTTGTGAAGCGATTGAGAAAAGTAGGGGAGGAGCGTTGGGCTAGGAAGGTTTTCAGCTACTTGTACATGAAGAATGCCGATACAAAATGGAGGAAGCGAAACAGGAAACTGACTGGTAAATAGTTAGAAAACAGCAGGTGGCCAAACCAAAAAGAACTATCGATTAAGAAGAAAGTGAAGGAAACGGAGACTGACATTTGGAGAATCGGCATGATTAAGAAGTCCGCACTAGAGATCTATCAAACTTTTAAGCAGAAAATAGCCAAGGAAAGGATCTATGATAATACTCGGGGTAGTTCTCTACTCTTTGAGGCCACGACGGGAGTATTGCAAACAAAGCCATATCGGGTCAAATACGAAGGTGTACACACGGTATGCAGTGCGTGTGGAGAGGAAGAAGAAACTGCCGAACACTTGATAATGTTCTCTAAAGGGCTTCACCTTATAGTTCCGGTTGATGGCGCAGAGTTTTTTAAAGCACTGAGGTTCATGGACAGTCAGGGCAAAATAGACCTTAAGCGGGTAGAATTAACTAGAAGCAGGTTATCTGATTGTTGGTTAAAGTCAAGGCACGATTGAAATCTGAACCTTTCGCTGCAAAGTACGAATCGTCAACCTCATTATTTAGGAAAAAAAATAAATGTAGTTTTTGGTTCATTAAGTACTACGGCTTGGTGGCGCTAGCCACCGCCCGGTCTGAAGGGTACAGCCATATCCATCCATCCATCCATCCATCCATGGCTTAGGACGAAATTCAGCCCACGTTCGGTCCTAGGAATGCAGCGGTGATGAAAAACAGGACACTGTGAAACCACAATAGGTATGAGGTTAAGAGAATATGAAAAGGGGTCACGGTTCCTAGTCTGATGTTCGGCAATGCGGTCTTGTGCATTAGATCAGAAGTTCAAGCAAGATTAGAAATTAAGCAACCTGGAATAGGTAGGCTTGCCTTAGGCGCTCACGAGAATACACTAAATGAGGCAGTACAAGGTGATATGGCATGGATGTCATTTGAGGGCTGGGAAGCTAGCAGCAAGATAAAACTTGAGCAGCGATTGAGAGAAATGGGGGAGGAGCGTTAGGCCAGGAAGGTATTCAGCTACTTGTACTTGAAGAATGTCGATACACAATAAAGGAAGCGAACCAGAAAACTGAGTGGTAAGTACTTAGAAAACAGCAGGGGGCCAAACCAAAAAGTATTATCGGTTAAGAAGATGGTGAAGGAAGCTGAGACCGATATGTGGAGAATTAGCTTGATTAAGAAGTCCGCACTAGAGATCTATCGAACTTTTAAGCAGTGAATTGCCAAGGAAAGGATCTATGATAATAATCGGGGTAGTTCTCTACTGTTTGAGGCCAGGACGGGAGTATTGCAAACCAAGACATATCGGGCCAAATACGAAGGGGTAGACACGGTATGCAGTGCGTGTGGAGTGGAAGAGGAAACTGCCGAACACTTGACAATGTTCTGTAAAGGTCTTCACCCTATAGTTCAGGATGATGGGGCAGAGTTTTTCAAAGCACTTGGGGTTTAGGGACAGGGAGGGCAAAATAGACTTTAAGCGGGTAGAATCAACTAGAAGGAGGTTATCTGATTGGTGGCTAAAGTCAAGGCACGAGTGAAAATTAAACCCTTCACTGCAAAGTACGAGTTCTCAAGCTCACTATTTAAAGGAAAAAAAATAAA
Source organism: Rhipicephalus microplus (assembly GCF_043290135.1). Classification (NCBI taxonomy): domain Eukaryota; kingdom Metazoa; phylum Arthropoda; class Arachnida; order Ixodida; family Ixodidae; genus Rhipicephalus; species Rhipicephalus microplus. Next base: position 226,376,072 of record NC_134702.1, read on the forward strand.
TCTAGTTTTTGGTTCACTAAGTATCACGGCTTGGTGGCGTTAGCCACCGCCCGGTCTAAAGGGTACAGCCATATCAATCCATCCATCCATGGCCTGTAGTACTAGTACCTAATTTCGCTGTATGTGTATCACGGCTTGGTGGCGTGAGGCGCCAGAGCTTCACCCATCCATTCATCCATGGCATTGGGCGCACAACAGCGAGGGCGGCTGCTGGCGTCAGTGGTAAATATCTCGTTAGAACTGCTGCTTGGGCGGACCTAATTCATGATTAAGAGAAACTTGGCAAATTATAGCACCGAGTCCGCACGCAGCTTTCAGCTGATGTACTGTACTCTAGGTAGTGTGTTCTGCCTGAAAGTCGGAACCTGCAGCGTGCCTGGGTGTCTGTCAGGACAAAAGGCATACGCGTCAGACTCTGCCAGGCGGCGCTGCGAAAAACGCCGCCATCAGCGCCCCCATCGCCACACTGGCCATAATTGGGTAGTGCACAGAGAGCCGTCCTTAAGCGAACGTGCATAGTCTCTCCTTCATCGTTGGTCTTGAGGCGCGGTTTCTGGAAAATCAAGGACCTGACAAGCTTCTTCCTTCAATCAACGCTCGTTTCATGAAAATAGGAAGCTCATCAATACGAAATGCGGGAAGAATGCAAAATATGTTCAAGTTATTCCGGCGTGCCGCTCTTAGCAATTGAAGTGCAATCGAGCATTCCATGACATCGAGATCGAGGCAAGCATTAAACGAAGTGCACACATGAAGAGCCTATTTTGTCAGTGGTACGAAGCTGGCTTTATCCGGCACGAATGGCCCTGGTGATTTTCACTTTGCAGTTGCATTCCGGCTTACAATTGCTTGCTGCGCATTGAAGTGTTTTACTAGGCATGTTCGAGTGCTCTGCTGACGGTTGTCTTCCGTGTGTGTATACTGGGAATGGGGATACATGCGTGTCCACTTTCTCAGTGCACAACGAAAGGCAAAACCGATTTCTCCCAGATAGCTCTGATCATGCCGGAGATCAACGAAAAAAAACTGTTCGTGGTCGCGATCATTTTGCGATTTACCTGTATGGCGCACAAGTTCGCATTTCCTACTTAAAGCTGCACTTAGAGCCTTTAAAACCCTTTGTGCGTAATGTTGTGTGGTGGCGATAACTTCAGATTATTGGTGGTCACAGCGTGTGCGATGTTTATCGCGGCCGGGCGTCACCTGTCTACTGTTGCACCTCATGCACCGCGGACTGAGGGTACTGTTCAACTTTGTAATCAAAGTTAACACAATTATCACCCCGCCACGGTGGTCTAGTGGCTAAGGTACTCGGCTGCTGACCCGCAGGTCGCGGGATCAAATCCCGGCTGTGGTGGCTGCATTTCCGATGGAGGTGGAAATGTTGTAGGCCCGTGTACTCAGATTTGGGTGCACGTTAAAAAATCCCAGGTGGTCAAACTTTCCGGAGTCCTCCACAAACGGCGTCTCTCATAATCAGATGGTGGTTTTGGGACGTTAAACCCCACAAATCAATCAATTAACACAATTATCCATCAAGATTACTCCAAACAATAACAGGACACCCACATTATCACACTTACTCAAGTAACCTGCTGTAGAAAACTCGAGTATTCGCATACCCAACACGTTCGTAACGGCCTGTATTTAGCGCTCTCACCTTTCTGTCAGCACCATAAAGCGACACCTCAACAGCTCACAAGGGATGGGGGTAAGGGGGGATTAGAAGGATAGGGAAGGTTAAAAGGTATAGAGATAGAGATAGGACAAGGACGGAGATACTCACATACGGAAATAAGGAGAACATAGGAACGATGGACATGGTCGCAAAAGTCCGAGGACAGGGCACCACTCATCGAGAGCTTTTTTCGGCGTCAGGAGATGGCGTAGGGCGAGCCAGTCGGCCAGAGCTGCGCTGTCATCAACCGGTTGGCGCGAAATCCAGCGAGCGAGTCGAGATGTCTGGAAATGGATCGCGTTATTATGAGGGATAAAGTGTTTGAGAGCAGCGAAGGAACAACCAGGCACCACGCAGTCAGATTTCTGTAATGCGTGCATCATGGGTCGGTATGTCGGTCGGTCTTAAGAGGAATGGCTCAATCCACCACGGGTGATCAGCCATGAATCGCGCGGAGGTAGGATTTTCGGGGGCAAAAGGGGGAGAGGTAATGCCTTATTTTTTAGATAAACGAAAGGCTTAGTTGTGCTAGCAGACTGTCATGAGTTGTCATAGAAAAACAAATATAAAAATAATATTATTAAAACTTATAGGCAACAAAGATATGAAATAGACTTGCGACAAAAATAAGTATTGAGTATGCACTTGCGTGATCAGCATGGTGGCCATTTTGGTTCTTTTATGTTGCTACTTGCCCACTACGTACGGCGAGCGCGAGCCATGGCTGCCCGCTAGAATGGAAGACACGATGGCACAGCCCGTGCTCTGGCTAGTTGTTGTTATTGAGTGAGCCATCTTGCGAGTTTTCTGTGCGTCTCCCCCACCGGCTCAGTTGTTTCGAGTAAAATACCTTGCCTAGCACGTGAAAACTGGTGGAGGTGCTGAATAACCCCCGCCGATGTTGCAAACGCCTCCATGTAGCTCCGTACCTGCAGTGACAACAGCTGTTCACCGCACAAGCCGAATACTCCGAAAACTACCTCCTGAGCTTGGACCTCTGCCTGAAATGACGTCAGTGACATCCCCGAACGCTGTGGAAGGCGCTGCAGTCGCGCCTCCTATGCTTCGGAAGCCGTGTGTGACAAAGGTGTTCCACGCTTCCGTCTTGGAGGATGTCGAGGACTTGCTGGCTCAGTTTGAACGGGTCTCCGATTACAATGGTTGGGCCGACTTCGACAAGATGAGGAACGTGTATTTCATCCTGGAGGACGGTGCTCGTACTCGGTACCAAAACGGTGAGAACTTTTCATCGTGGAGAGTGTTTCGCTGTCAGTTGTTGGCAAGCTGGGCCGATTCCGATCGCCGTGAACGAGTCGAGCGAGCAATTCAGTCGCGCATCCAAATGCCAAATGAGAGCGTCATGATGTACGTCGAAGACATGACGAGCTTCTTTCGTCGAGCCGAACCCGACTTGGCAGAAGAAAAGAAGCTCCACCATTAATCGCGAGGAGTGAAGGAGCAGCTTTTTGCTGGCGATCATTAGCTGTCCCCCAAAAACCGTGGCGGAGTTTCTGACCAAAGGCAAAACTATAGAACAAGTGCTGCAGCAGTGCTCTACTGTGTGTGACCGGCAAGTGAGTGTCGCTTCGTCAGTAGGCCAGATTGGAGGTGCAGGAAGCAGCATTAACATCGAATCTCTCCGCGACCTCATTGGATCAGTGCCAGTCTCCAACTACTGCGGGGTTCATCTGCAGCATCATCAGAAACGAAGTACGACTATGCTCTGTACGGAGCTCTGTAGGTACCACCTTCCAGTTATGTCCCGCATGTCTTGACGGAGCCACGTCATGCAACATACACGGAAGCTGTCAGTCAATATATCCCTGCTTCGCCGCGCTTCCATAATCCCACGCCTCAGGATGCACTTCCTTCACTGGAGCCAAATCACCACTTGGAAAATCAGAAAAATCAACAGCCACTTCCAAAAAATTCCGACGTATGGCGCACACCGGACAAACAACAGTGTGTTATCACTGTGGAGAAGCGGGACATGTGTACCGGGAACGTCCCTATCGCTGCCTTTGACTCCAGGGTTTCGCCATCGACTTGTTACGGCCAAGATTCCGTGAAAAACCGACGAGAGCTGTCGAAGATTACCTCTCACAGCAGCGCATACCACTGCGGCGGCAGTCGCGATACCCAAGACAATCTTCTCCATACTTTCAGAGCCTCCCAGGGGCGGCGCAGGTGCGCTCGCCAAACCCTACGTGGGAAAACTAACAACAGCAACCTTCGGGAGCGAGGCCACTGACACTCGACACAAGCAAGGCCTCCCATCGACGCAAGCACGGACCCGCAGCGGTTCACCGACGAGAGCAACAAAAGCCGGAAGCAGATTTTTTTTAGAAACGTGTGGTAGTCGACGGTCGCCAAAATGTTAGTTTGCAATTGAATACAGGTGCGGACTATTCGATCATGAGTGGAAAACTATCAGCGCACTGAAAATTGTTACGCCTTGGTACGCAACACAAATTCTTACTGCCGGCGGGCATGTAGTCACCCCAATCGGCATGTGCACTATCAGGGTATACTCATTTGGGGCCGTACGTTTTTCGCCAGCTGCTTCGTACTTCGTGACTGTTTCCGAGACCTAATCCTTGGAGTCGACGTCTTGCAGGAGCACGGCACTGTTATCGATTTCCGGGAGCGTATTGTGATGTTTTCGATAGCTAGATCGACCGACAAATCCAACGACAGCCGTGAAAGCACGTTTCACGTTTCTGCTGACAGTATCACGTTGCCTCTGCGTTTTAGTGTCCAATTTGATGCGCTGCCCGACAAGTTACGGGACGGTGTTGCGGGACAGAGAAGTTGTCACCGAGGGCAACTTGGCGCTTTTGTTCGCGCTAGGTGTCTGCGCTGCACGCAGCTTTGTCACGCTTCATGACGGACAATCTGCCCTACTTGAGACTAACTTCAGTAACGAGTACCGGCACCTGTTTCGTCACACCGCCATCACTTTCGCTTACCCTGTCGCAGACATTGCTGAATGTTTTGTATCTACATCAGCCGACGACGGGCTTTGACCGACAGCAAGCGACATGACTTCACTACTTGCCAAAGTTGATGTCAATTCGACCCTCTCGGAACAACAAGAGACTGAACTACGTGAACTGCTATATAGGTTTAAAGAGTGCTTCGCATCCAACTCGAAGGTTCGTCAGACACCGATCACCTAACACCAAATGATTACGCATGCCGATGCCTCGCCCATAAAACAACACCCTTACCGCGTTTCGGCAAAGTAACGTGACGTCATAAATGCTCAAGTTAAAGAGATGCTGCAAGACGACGTTATCCAACCTTCCAAGAGTCCCTGGTCATCTCCGGTCGCTCTCGCAAGGAAAGAAAGATGGATCACTGAGCTTGTGCGTAGACTACAAAAACTTAACAGCGTGACTACAAAAGACGTCTATACGCTGCCCGACATCAATAATTCTCTCGGCAGATTGCAGCGGGCCAATTATTTTTATCAATAGACTTGAAACGTGCTGACTAGCACATCGAATTTGATGAACGAGGTCGCGAAAAAACCACCTTTGTTACACTGGATGGCCCATATGAATTCAAGGTGCTGCCTCCCTTCGACCTGTGTTCCGCATCTGTGACATTCCCTAAAATGATGGACACTGTCCTTACCGGTCTATAGTGGCACACGTGCCTAAGTTATCTGGATGATGTTGTCGTGCTTTTCGTGAGTTTTGAGGAGCACATGAAGCGTCTGAAGACTGCGCTAGTAGCGCTTCGCTCTGCTAACCTGATGCTTAAGCCAGAAAAATGTCACTTTATTTACAGAGAACGAAAGTTTCTAGGCCATGATGTCAGTGCGGATGATATTCGACCATTATTAAGGGAACACACCCAAAAATTAACAAAAAGAGATGACAAGTATGCGCACCTGGTTGCCCATGTCATCTCGTGTGGTTGTGACGCACGATTTTTTGAGGCGAAGATTCTAGGCAGAAGCGCAAGTAAAACTGCACGTGAAGTGTTAGAGGCCTTTTTCATAGAAAGATCACTGTGTAAGCGCCCCGTCGATATTGTTGTTACCAAGCGAATTTTAGTTTATCGCTCTTAGGCTGTGAATTGATTAACTGTACGTATTGATAATGTATGCAATTGGCCTTCTATGGTGTGTGTGCACACAATGTGTCCTGCATATATTCAAGCCTTCGAGCTATGAATAAATCAGTTGGAAGTAAGCGCTGTGTGTGTTTGGTGCATGGGTGTGTGCGTGTGAGTGATCGTGTCGTGTTTTCGCGCTAAAACTAACTTTTAGAAAGCTTTTCGACCAGACCTTGACAAAAGCACCAACGTAGTCTAAGAAGGTCATAAGAAGGTAGTACGTCAGTCTCTGGGACTCTGCGCGTACTATCACGTACTATCGCCGCTTTAACTTATCGTCGCCAATTTATATAGGATTGCTGAACCGCTCACTCAACTCACTTGTGAATACGTGCCATTCGTCTGGGAGGAAGAACAGGACGCAGCTTGCTCTGAACTACGGGAGTGTTTGCAGACACTGCCAGTCCTCGCTCACTTCAACCAAGATGCTGGTACTGAAATTCTTACTGACGCCAGCAACGTGGGTCTTTGTGGTGTCCTCGTCCAACAACAAGAGGGCACGGAGCGAGTGATAGCGTCCGCTAGCCGCACTCTTTCTCGCGCCGAGGTCAACTACTCCACGTCAGGGAAAGAATGCCTCACTGTTCTATGGGCCAAGATGAAATTTCGGCCTTACCTTTATGGACGTTACTTCAAGGTAGTAACCGACCAGCCTTCTTTGTTCTGGTTAGCGAATCTACGGGACCTGTGTGGGAGACTGGCACGATGGAGTCTTCGTCTGCAGGAATTTCATTTCACGATCGCTTACAAATCGGGTCGCAAGCATGAAGATGCCGATTCATTGTCCCGTGCGCCTGTAGATGTTCGTGTCCATGACACCGAGGATGACGGTGGTTTCCTGGGGGCCCTTACTATAAAGAATCTGATTACACGACAGCGCGTGGACGACAAAATCCACGCACTTATTAAAAACCTTGAGGACGTCTTTCTTCTATACCTAGATGTCTTTCTCGAAGTATGTCACCGTTCTGCCTGCGAGATGGTGTCCTGTATAAAAAAAACGCCAGCGGCAATGAGAGAACCTATCTTCTAGTCATGCCAACTTACATGCGCGTCGACACTCTTCTCGCCTGCCACGATGAGCCCACGTCTGGACACTTAGGTTCCGCTCGACCTCTCTATCGAGTTCGACAAGCGTACTACTGATCTAAGCTTTCCGCATTCGTTAGGCTATACGTGAAAAGCTGCCCGAAATGTCAACGCCACAAATCCCCGCCACTGAAGCCCGCGGGGCTTCCTCAACCAATCAAACCGCCTAGAGCACCATTCGATCAAATAGGAATGGATTTACCGGAGCCCTTTCCGTTGTCATCTGCCGGCAACAAGTGGATCGTAGTAGCCACAGACTATTTGACGAAGTACGCCGAACGAAAGGCACTAAAACGCTCTACGGCTTCCTATGTTGTCTGTTATTTTATGGAACAGATCTTTCTTCAACATGGCGCCCTGTCGTGCATAATCACAGACAGAGGAACAGCATTCACGGCCCAGCTCATTCATCACGTATTCAAGCTCAGCTGCATGAGCCATCGCAAGACCACGGCATATCATACGCCGAAGAACGTCTTGACAGAGTGACTCAACAAAACCATCGCTGACATGTTATCCATGTACGTAGATGTCAAGCATGAGACCTGGGACAAGGTGCTACCGTACGTCACATTCTCGTACAATACCGCCGTTCAAGAAACTACGCAATTGACGCCTTTCCGTCTTGTCAGTGGACGTGAGGTTCACACTGAGCTAAATGCGATGCTTCGGCACAATTGCGACGCTTTGATCACGTCTGATGCTGTGCAGCCTACCCAGTACGCCGAAAAAGCACGCCAGTTAGTACGCCTAGACATCACGCACTAGCAGAGTACAGACGCTTGCCGCTACAACGCTCGCCATCGACAAGTTGACTACCATCCAGGCGATAAATTTTGTGTGTGGACTCCAGTCCGACGCCAGGGATTGTCAGAAAACTGCCCAGTCGCTACTTCAGACCATACAAAGTGTTGCGACGCGTGACCAATGTGAACTACGAGGTAGTCCCTGACGGGGTTCTCTCGCCACAGCATCGAAGGCACCCCTCGGAGATTGTGCACGTAGTGCGACTGAAGCCGCACTTCACGAGGTAGTGTGACTGCGTATCTCTAAGTGGTTCTAAGAGAGAGAGGAAGATAAAAGTGAGCCCAGTCTGCTTCTGTCTGTCTGCTTCAGCGAGCGACACCTCAAGAGTAGTTCACAAGGAATGGGGGTGAGGAGGGATTAAAAGGATAGGAATAAAGGTGTAGAGAGAGAGAAAGAGGCGTGAGGTGGTAAGCCAGAAAGCGACGACATATCGAGTGGATAGGAGAGATAGGAAAGATGGAAACGCGGTCACAGGAGTCCGAGGACGGGGCACCACTTGCGAGAGCTCTTGTCGGCGTCAGGAGGTGGCGTAGAGCAAGTCCAGTTGGCCATAGCTACACTGTCATCGGAGGTCGGCGTCAGGAGATGACGTAGGGCGAGCCCAGTCGGCCAGAGCTACGCTGACGTTAGAGATCGCGAGGGCACAACCGGTCGGCACGGAATCCAGCGAGCGAGTGACTGCGTATGAGCCTTATGGCTTTGTTTATGTGCACGCGCATATTGTCCGCCTATTTGCCCCGACTCTATGTCTTTGTACTTTCAAAGCATCGGAGCCATGCCCATCTTTTTTTTAGATGGGGAATAATGCCACTTGCCCACTAGGTATGACGAGCGGGAGTCATGGCTGCCCGCTAGAACGGAATAAGATTTCTGGGGCAGTGCGCGCTCTGGCTAGTTGTTGTTATTGAGCGAGCCATCTTGCCAGTTTTTTCTGCGCCTTCCCCGCCGGCTCAGTTCTTTCAAGTAAAAGACCTTGCGTACCACGTGACGATATAGTTATATACCACTCCACATATGCCCCTGTTTCAATGACCTAGTGCCTAAGCCCCAAGGAAGAGTAGTACCATTTCAGACAGCTTAACCCCATGTATTCGAAAAGCTGCTGTTAGAAATTTTTGCCTTAAATTTCGATACCTGCGGCATTCTGTAAAAAAGGGCTGTGTTTGAGTAGGGATGTTCAACTCATTGCCTGGTGACTTGATAAGAAGGGATTCGGTCGTGCTTAGTTCAATTTCTTTTATGTCGGACACGAGTCAAAGAGCCATCACGATGGCACGTGTTCCACTCGAGGAACAAGAAAAATAATTGAGCTCAGCCTTGCTGGCTTCAGTCAGCCACTAATTGCCTCTATTATTAGGGGCCCCTAAAAACAGTAAATAAAAGAGTGCAGGCCTTCAAAAAAGAACGCCGTGTGAAGGACGCTCTGCACAGGCGCGGACCACGGGTAACGACTACGGACGAATACCGTGCGACAGTAGCTGACGCGGTAGCGAGAACGCGTACAACAGTTCGTGAAGTTCTTCAGGAACTGGGCGTTAAGGCGTCCGCAGCGACTGCGAAGCGTCGCCTTGTAGAAGCTGGGCTAAGAAAGAGAGTTGGCTGCAGGAAGCCTCTTATGCGAAAAACCAACCAATTAAAACGGCTGCAATTTGCAAGGGACCACGAACATTAAACAGCCGCATCAATGCTTAAAGTGCACATGTCGCGCCAACTTAAATGAGTGGTGGTATGAAACTGTTCCCAGTCTGCTTTGCTTAATAGCCATTTGGCAACCTGTGGCGGGCATTCAGTAGATGTAGGCGTGCTGAAAACTACGGAAATGTGGTCACTTCCGTAGGGATTAGTGATGACTTTCCAGTGAAGTAGAAGCACAAGCGATGGAGATAATATGCTTAGGTCTATGGAGGACTAGGTATTGTTAGCGAGGTTGTAATAGGTTGGTCTTTTTCCATTTGGGAGACACGCGCTGGAAGAAATGAGAAACATTTCAATCAGTCAACCTCGGGCGTCCCAACGAAAGTCGCCCCATAGCCTGCAATGCGCATTCAAGACTCTAAGGAGAACAAAAAGTTCTGGAAGTTCATGAAATAAGGACTGGAAGTCATGTTTTTGTAGGTGATAGCTCGGAGGTGCATAAAAAGCGCAAATTGTGATGAGTTTGCCGAAAATCACAGCTCGAACAGCCACAGCCTCAAGGCATGTTTGGAGTTGAAAGTGTGTGCATGCAATCTCTTGATTCACTATGATGGCAACACATCCGGATGATGTCACGGCATCATCACGGTCCTTTGGGAAAATAGCGTATTTAAGTATAAATGATTGATTTGTGGGGTTTAGCGTCCCAAAACCACGATATGATTATGAGAGACGCCGTATTTAAGTATAAAGGTGGTGTGTTTTGGATTTAGGTGTGCTTCTCTTACACAAAGCACTTTTGGTGAGTGTTCGTGTAAACGTTCTTGGACATCGTCAAGGTTCCTGAGAAGGCCCCCAACATTCCATTGTGTAATTTGAGTGTTCAAGGTGAAAGCAATGTATGGCTGTGTGTACGAAGAGCAAGCAGCTGTTTGGGTGGGAAGTTTGATTTTAAGTAACAGGGCTGTCACCAGGCCCCGTTATCTGCTTATTTTGTTTTCTTGACACGCTCCAAGGAGCCACGCCGCTCTGAAGGGCACTAACGTATCCAATGCTTCCTCAGAGACACTGGATGCCCGCAAGTGCGAGCGGGTCGTTCGCAATCTGGGCCTCGCCTGGTGAGGCGAGGCCTTGAGACCTGAGGACCCTGGGGTCTCCGGTCCCTGTTCGGGTGTAGGCGGAGCAGTCTGGACAGCAGCCGCCTTGGGGACATGCGCCGCAACCACCGGCTCGGTATGTGCGAGCCGAGGGAGTGGCGAGGGCTGGTACGGCGGAGCCCACTGACGCGCCACATCAGCATACATTGGGCCACAGAGCGGCGAGACCCTTTTCCTTGCTTCCTTGAAAGAAATGATTTATTTCATCTTCAGCGCTATTATATCCTTTTCTTTTTGTGAGCATGCAGCATGGCTTTCGTCCCAGTTTACACAGTGCGGCTGCTCTTTGCAGTTCTCAGACACGTGGCACAGGACTCCACATTGTGCACAGGTCTGGCAATCACGACAGCTTTTAGAGCCATGACCATACCTCTGACATTGGAAGCAACAACGAGGACTTGGTGTGTACGGCCTCAGAGAGGTCTTCGTGTACCCTGTTTGAATTGATTCCGGCAATTTACTGGAAGCAAACGTCAGCATTAAGTGTTTCGTTGGTGTTTTCTTGTAATCTCTTTTGATGATAATTCTTTGTACATTAGTCAAGTATTGGCTCTTCCACCCCTCAAATAGTTCCGTTTCGGTCTGGTCAAGTAAGTCTGCATCAGATGTTACTCCGCGATTTATGTTCATTGATCTGTTTGGTGTAACGGTGATCGGTAGGACATCAAAAGTTGTGAGGCCGTCTAGCTTTACAAATTGTTTTTTGTCCCGAATGTTGAGGAGGAGGTCTCCGCTAGCCATTTGGTTACCTTGTATCCAGCCCCGAGAGTTTCGGAAAGACACCTGGCTACTACGAAAGGAGATACGGTCCTGGCTTTCTTTCCAGTTTTCTCAGTGAATGACGTAGAAGTGCGGAAAGGTTTCTATTGGCTGGTTGAAAAAAATTATGTCATCAATGCATAACCACTTACAGCCGGTGCGATCAGTAAGTAGGAGGAACTCCCTATGCATGTCGGTCTTATTTTTATTCAGCTGCTTTGGCGGCCACCCACCATGGAGCCCAACAAGGGGACGCTGCAAGTTTGCGGTAAGCTGAAAACTTGCAGACGTCAGCTGTACGACACTGCCATAGACCAATGCGCCTAGACCAAGGTAGGCTATTCGCACAGGGTTAACCTTTGCTGCCCGAAAATATGAAAGTAAAAAGAAAAGAGAATTAGACAGGACAGATTAAAAGTGAGAGATAAAGACGAACTTGTAGCGGATAGAGAAAGGAAAAGGTGACTGCTGGTTTCCCCTGGGTGGGTCAGTGCAGGAGCGCCATCTACGTGAAGCCGGGATGAAAGGGGTGTGTTACCTCTGCCTGGGTGCCCTAACGGTTTACTCACCCGGCGTCTGCTCAGCCCCCAGGATCCCCTTTTCCCCGGACACAGCTCAACCACGCACGGCTAGAAGTGGGAGAGGTCGAACCCCTCGTTAGCTCGGATCCGTGGAGTCGCTACACACCAAACGCCTGCTTGCACAGACACTCCTGCGGGGTAGCGCAGTGGTACCCAGATGACGTTTTATAAGCGGACATAGCGTTAACAGGAGCTTTTTCGCATTTTACACTCCCAGAGCCACTGCATTCCATGCTAGCGAGGCGTGCCTTGGCAGTTGCAGACAAATTATGGCGTCTCTGGGAGCGAGCGTATACCGCCGAAGGCGCCTGGGTGCAAGGTGGGCGTGCTCTCGTCTATACCAAAGGCGACACTTTGGTCTGCACTCTATATGGGCGCAACTACTAGGCCGAAAGGGATGCCGAGATGCCTTTGGCGGCGTCACACAAGACGTGATGACGATGATGTTTGGTGCTTTGTGGCGCAAGGGCCATTTGATGACCAAAGAGCGCCAGTTTATGGGGCAAGAGACGTGAACAATGATTGTGATCAGCGGCTGTATAAGGGCTTCAAGATTCCTCGCCCTAAAGCGGGTAAAAACGTAGAAGTAATAAATTCATGAGCATGCCATGAAAAGTGTGCAGTGTTAACAGATGACAAAAGTTTGTGATAATAAAAACCATTGTGGGCATGTGTGACATAAGCACGAGTGCCTCGATCATTCACACCTTTGCGTCCAAGGTCCGTGATGCAAGTGCTTTGTTAAGTGTAGCCACCGCAGCGGAGGCCTCTCTGGAGACGTCGTGCTACGGAATACTCGGGTATATGATATGAAACGCACCAAGATGTTTTAAAAAGCTAACAACAATTAATGTGTGAAAAGTGGTTCCCTACCGAAAAACATTGCAGGATGTAGTGGTATCTGTTGTCGGCAGGGTAATGGAAAGTGTTGTCTTCTTAGCTTGTCTAATTCTTTGCACTGAATTAAAATATGAAGTACGGTGAGTGCTCCTCCACATCTGTCACACAAAGGTGGATTGTCCCCAGATAACAGAAATGAATGTGTTGTGTGTGTATGTCCTATTCTTAGCCTTGTAAGGATTACTTCTGTGTGGCGCGATTTTGATACCGGCGGCCAATGAGCCAGTTGCGGCTTGCTGGCATGCAATTTATTACCTGTGTGTGTCTCATGTGCTCTGCCAATAACCCCTGAGCTTTTGTTTTAGAAAGGACAGTGTTTTTGCGCTTTTTAAGTGTTTTCAGATCTTTTACTACGCTTCGAGAATCTGCATATATTATTGCCTTATGTAGATTTATTTGTTTATTGTGTTTAACAGCCGCAAGTATTGCATAAGCTTTGCCGGTAAAAATGCTTGTATCAGAGTGCAGAACGCCGGCTTCCAAAAAAAGATGGACCGACGGCTGCGTACGAGAAAGAAGTGTTAGACTTTGAAGCATCCGTGAAGAACTCAAGACATGTATATTGCGACGAGCAAGGTTGCAGGTTATTATTCGAGAAACGTTAGCCGCAACAAGCTGGTACAGGCAGGAACCAGGCAAGCACAAGCCACACACGGACGTCAACGTCCTCTTTCACGCTGGCACAGAGCTTGCACCACTATGCCTCGTTACAATTACTCCCCGCGCAGAAAGGAGCCCACCTGGCGACCTAGAGAAAGGACACGACTAGGGGGTCATAGCATGGTTTGAGGCGTGATACGTGTACTGTTTCACGCCCATGGCAGCGCTGGTCCGAAGGTGAATCGATGGGCTCAGCTTCATAGTTGACAGGAGATGTTTGCCGCACCATACGGTAGGGGCCATGGTATTTCAACGAAATCTTCGGGGAAAGACCGGGAGGGGTAGACGGGACCCAGAGCCAAACCAGCATTCCTGGGTTATAGTGTACAGTAGACACAGAGGAGTCGTGGTCAGTTTTCTGGCGCCTTTGGTCTTGTGCGGTAAATGAGCGAGCGAGTTGACGACACTCTTCGGCATAAGCTTGAGCATGCTGCTTGAGCATGTTTTGTATACCCACATTATAACTTACCTCAACCAAAACAACTTGCTTCTTGACAACCAACATGGATTCCGCCAACATCGCTCATGTCAAACTCAACTGTTCGAACTCGTCACAGATATTCACACTTCAATACACAATCAACTTTACATAGACGCCATCTTCATTGACTTTTCTAAAGCATTTGATCGCGTGCCTCACAATCGCCTCAAACTTAAAATCAGAAATTTACAACTTGATTACAACTGTACGCGATGGATTGAAGAATTCCTTAGTAATAGATTTCAGGTAATCAGTTTGCAAGATTGCTTTTCTACCCGTGCTGACGTCATCTCGGGAGTTCCCCAAGGCTCCGTCCTTGGCCCATTACTATTTTTGATATACATAAATGACATAGCCGTTAATCTCACATCTCAAATACGCCTTTTCGCAGACGATTGCGTCATTTACAAACCCATAACCAGCAACAGTGACGTCATTTCTTTACAATTAGACCTAAATAGGCTAACAGAATGGTGCAACACATGGCAAATGGAAATCAATATTTCAAAGACTAAACACGTGCAATTCGCTTCAACTATTCGCCAGAACGCTAATCAATATAAAATACGTGGTGCTAACATTGGCTCAGTATCCTCGATTAAATACCTTGGTGTACTTTTTACGTCAAACTTAAACTGGAATGCGCACATTGAACACGTCACCTCCAAAGCATGCAAAAAACTAGGATACCTTAAACGACGCCTACATGTCGCAAACACTGATACGAGGCTTCGCGCGTATATCTCACTCATAAGGCCTTCTTTGGAATATGCCTCTATAATTTGGCACCCTCATCACGCTTACTTGTCCAATCTACTCGAATCAGTTCAAAATAAAGCAGCCCGATTTATCATGTCTTCATATTCTCACTACGTAAGTGTATCTGCCTTGAAGAAAAGGCTAAATCTTGTCAGTCTTGGCTCACGCAGAAAATTTGCACGTCTAGTGTTTTTTCATAATCTTCATCATGGAAACTCCACATTTGCTCGAGCTAACCTTCTGCCTGCTCCCAATGTATCTACTCGGCGAGACCATGTTCATAAAATAAAACCAATATTTGCACGAACGAACTTGTATCAAAATTCGCCGCTAGTGTTATCAATTACAGAATGGAATTCCTTGCCCTCATCTCTAGTGTCGCTTACAGATTCAACTCTATTTCAAGCTGCCCTAACAGTGTTTTTCGATGGTAACCCTCCTTAGCCTAATATATTCGCTTATCTTGTGAAACTTGTCACTACTGTTGTATTTGCCTTGTATTGTCGTTAAACTTGACACTACTGTTGTATTTGCCTTGTATTGCCACTACTGGTGTATTTTTGTCCCAAACTTTCTCGTTACTGCTTCGCATTGTGCTCTATCTTTATAATGTCACCTAAAGTATTTCATGGTTTTTGAGTGCATTTTTACCATTATATGTACACACCTCGTTTTTGTAAACTCACTTGCATCCCCCCCTATGTAATGCCCTCTTTGGGCCCTTAGGGTATTTGTAAAAAAAAAAAAAAAAAAAAAAAAAAAAAAAGTAGCTGCTTCGGAAACAGGCCTCGCTTCGGAAACATCAGGCCTGTAAGGGAGAATGGTGTCCATGGAGCTTGGTGGCTCACGTCCGTACAAGAGGAAAAAAGGAGAAACGCCAGTGGTTGTTTGTGGCGCAGAGTTGTACGCGTACGTTACAAAAGGGAGCACTTGGTCCCAATTAGTGTAGTCGTCAGAGGCGTACATGGCAAGCATATCTCCAAGGGTACGGTTAAAGCGTTCCGTCATGCCATTGGTTTGAGGATGGTATGCCGAGGATTTCCGATGGACAGTGCGACATGCCTCGAGCAGCTCGTCGACGGCGTTCGAGAGAACCACGCGTCCACGGTCACTCAGTAATTCACGAGGTGCACCGTGTCGCAAAATGAGATGGTGAAGAAGAAAGGACGCAACGTCTTTCGCAGTGGTAGCAGGCAGCGCAGATGTTTCAGCGTAGCGTGTCAAATGATCGATGGCGACGATAATCCACCGGTTGCTTCGAAGATAGTTGGGTAGAGGAGCATAAATATCAATTCCGACGCGGTTGAATGTTCTCGCTGGGCAGGTTAAGGAGTGTGGCAGCTTGGGCTAGTTGGTATGGCAAGACGATAGTTATAGCGCGAGAACAAAACGACGACACAGAGACAAGAAGTCTTTCGTGTCCTTCTTGTCTCTGTGTCGTCGTTTTGTTCTCGCGCTATAACTATCGGCAGGTTAAGGGTTGCAAAGGGCCAGCAGTGCTGTGAGAAGGCGTTTTGCGTCGTTGACACGTGGTGCATGACCGAACGTACTGGCGAACGTGCCGATACATGCCGCGCCAGTAGTATCTTAGACGAAGGCAAGAGAAAATCTTAAATACTCCAGCGTGGCCACACTGGGGGTCATCGTGAAAGGCAGCGAAGATGTCCGAACGCAAATGACGAGGGATGTCAAGGAGCCACCTACGGCCATCCGTCACGTAATTGCGGCGATACAACAAGCCTTCACGGACAGCAAAGTGTCTTGCTTGACGAGAGAGGGACCGTAAAGTCGTTTTTGACGAACTGTGAGAGAGGACGTCGAGCAAAGAATTGATCAAAGGATTCTTGCGCTGTTCGGATGGCATGTCAGTGATGCTCAACGATGACGAATCGCAAATGGCATTTGCTAAGCAGGCAAGGTCAGGAGGCAGTGGAGGACGGGGTAGTGCATCGGCGTCTGAATGTTTGCGTCCTGAGCGATAAACAACACGGATGTCGTATTCCTGAAGGCATAAAGCCCAACGAGCGAGGCGGCCAGTAGGATCTTTCATGGACGCTAACCAGCATAAGGCATGGTGAGCTGTGACAACGTCAAACTGGCGTCCGTAAAGGTAAGTGCGAAATTTTCCTATAGCCCAAATGATAGCCAAGCACTCCTTTTCCGTGACGGAATAGTTGGACTCTGCCTTCGTTAGGGTACGGCTGGCATAGGCGACAACGTACTCGTCGCAGCCATCCTTGCGTTGAGCGAGAATGGCACCGAGGCCGACACCGCTTGACTCCGTGTGAATTTCAGTGGGTGCATTGGGATCGAAGTGGCGGAGAACTGGCGGAGACGTGAGTAGCCAGCGCAGCGCCGTGAATGCGTCATCGCAGTGGGAATTCCAGCCAGAGAGGTCCGTGCTACGGGAGAGAAGCTGAGTCAGAGGGGCAATTGTAGAGGCAAAATTCCGAATGAAACGCCGAAAATAGGAACACAAGCCTACGAAACTACGAAGCTCGTTTAGGGTAGTAGGCTTGGGGTACTCGGCAACGGCGCGCAGTTTGGCAGGGTCTGGCGATATTCCTTCTTTTGAAACGACGCGGCCGAGAATTGTGAGTTTGTGGGCACCAAAACGACATTTCTTGAGGTTTAGTTGCAACCCGGCTGCTGTAAGGCAATGGAGAACTTGTTACCGACGGGAAAGATGAGTTTTGAAATTCGCCGAGAATACAACTATGTCGTCTAAATAGCAAAGACAGATGTGCCATTTAAGTCCCCTGAGGACACTGTCCATCATTCTTTCAAAAGTCGCAGGCGCATTGCAAAGACCAAAGGGCATTACAATAAATTCATATAAGCCGTCAGGGGTCACAAACGCAGTTTTTAGATGATCTGGTTCCGCCATTGGCACTTGCCAATATTCAGAGCGCAGATCCAGAGAAGAGAAGAACTGCGCACCTTGAAGGCAATCCAAGGCGTCATCAATGCGTGGCAGGGGATAAACATCTTTGCGTGTGATGTTGTTTAGTCAACGATAATCCACGCAAAACCTGATGGAGCCATCCTTTTTTCGCACGAGGACCACTGGCGAAGCCCAAGGACTGTGTGAGTGCTTAATAACACCACGTTGCAGCATCTCGTCGACGTGTTGAGTGATGACATCACGCTCAGCCTGCGAGACGCGGTAGGGGCGCTGACGAAGTGGAGTATGATGACCGGTGTCGATATGGTGAGTGACAACTGACGTGCGTCCCAAGGGAGGTTGTCCGTGGTCGAAGGAGGCGCGGAAACGGTCAAGTGGTTGAATGAGCTGATTGAGCTGGTCTTGCGTAAGGCCGGTGTCTACGCTGCGCAACAGAACGTTTTCATCAGGTAGTGAAGGCGCGGTGGCAGCTGTGACAGCATCCACGGACATCGGTGTCGTATCAGAACGGGCATCGAAAGGAAAGATGTCATCATAAGTGTCAAGACTCCCAATACATTCGCCTTGCAATAAGGTAGCGGGACAAGGGAACGGATTGCACACGTACACGGCACTGGAGCCATCGTCAAGTGTTATGACGGCAAACGGGACGACAAGGTTCCGGCGACGAGCACATTCTTGTGACGGCATAAAGAGGGCAGTTGAATCGGAAACAGAGTTGCACAAAAGAGATACCGCGGCGACCGAAAAAGCAGAAATGACGACGTCAGCGGCGACGATCACCTTTTTGGGTGGGCGAGGGAGATCTATGAATGTCGTGGTGAATGGAAACGAAACGAGTTGAGCACCAGCGCAGTCGACAACTGCATGATTAGCGGAAAGAAAGTTCCATCCCAGGATGATTTCATGAGACGCATGCGGAAGGACGACAAATTGAACGATGTAAAGCACTCCTTGAATCACAACACGAGCAGTGCATGTGGCAGAAGGTTGGACGTGTTGCGAACTCGCTGTGCGTAAAGAAATTTCAACCAGTGGAGTCGTCACTTTGTTCAGTTTGCGGCATAACACTTCACTGATTATACAAATAGCGGCACCTGTGCCGACAAGAGCAGTGGCGGCAAAACCGTCCACAAACACGGCAATCTCGTTAGGGGGCGAAAGATGAGGCCTTGGAAATTTCGCCGGTGGCGCAGCCCTTGCCTCAGGAACTGCGACTGTTAGTTTTCCTCCTGAGCGCGGTTGGAACGGCGAAGCATGTGGGAAGGAGACCGAAGAGGGGGTGAAGGAGATCGACGTCGGCTTAAGTCTGGTCGACGTGAGCGGGGGTCATGTGAATCAGGTGTCACATGCGATTCTGATTGCCGAGGTATGTTGCCGGAATGCTGAACATCATTAAAATAGAATCCACGGTGACGACAGTAGCGCGCGACATGTCCTGTAATACCACAGTTGTAGCAGACGGGCCGGTTATCCGGAGTACGCCAAGAGTTTACAGGTGCTCGAGGTGGTGGAAAGGGCCGATTTACCGGATAAACCGAAACTGGTGACCTGTAGTAGTTGGTGGCTGGACTGTATGAAAGGAGCGGCGGTTGGGCAGAAGGTCGGCGGACGGCTTCTGCATAAGTCAGTGGTGCAGCCACTGATATTGGGGACGCGGGCGAAGGGAGAGCCTCGGCAACTTGCGTCTGAATAGCACGGCGAAGTGAGTGGTCCAGTGTTGTGGGGGTCTCGTTGATGGTGGCGACAAGAGAGGGCTGTCGAGCAACATCCTCCCGGATGTACTGTTGAATTTGAGGCATTAACACGCTGTAGTCGGGGCCACTGGTTTTGCACTCCAAAGCCGCAATATCAGCTGTTTGCGTATTAGCGCGACGTGTAGAAATTCGTTGCTTGCGCAGCTCATCGACACTTTGACATAGCTGAATCACGGCCTTGACGGTCTGTGGGTCTTTGGCCACAAGCATATGAAAAGCGTCGTCATCAATGCCTTTCAGTATATTCTTTATTCTGTCAGCCTCCGTCATCCTCGCATCAACTCGCCTACAGAGGCTGATCACATCTTCATAAAGCTCGTGAAGCTCTCACCATTTCGCTGAAATCGTCCCCGCAGGCCCAGTTCAGCTCGAAGCTTACGCATAGCTGGACGACCGAAAAACGAGGTGACGGCCTCTTTGAAAACCGACCAGGTGGGGATGTTGGCTTGGTGGTTGGTGAACCATAGGTTGGTCAAATCCGTCAAGTAGAAGATGACGTGAGTCAGCTTCGCAGGGTCATCCCACTTGTTAATCGCGCTGGCATGCTCGTACTTTGCGAGCCAGTCCTCGACATCTTGATCTTCAGTGCCGTTGTATACTGGTGGGTAACGCAGACAAAGTGCACCAGAACACATGACAGGTGGCAGCGTGGAAGAGGCCTGTGGGGGATCGACGCGCTCGGTCATCGCAGACTGAGTTGGTAGCTTACGGCTGTGGAGCTCCAGGACGTTACCCAGCACGTTTCCACCAAATGCAACGAGCAAGGTTGCGTCAAAACACAGCTTATTATTTGAGAAACGTTAGCCGCAACAAGCTAGGACATTCAGGAACCACGCAAGCACGAGCCACACCCGGACGTCAACATCTTCTTTCACGCTGGCACAGAGCTTGCGCCACTATGCTTCGGTAGAATATTTATGTTGTAGTTCAAGGAAGTATGTCTGGATATGTGTAATTGGTGCATGGTTCGTGACCTCCAAGAAAGACACATCGCCAGCTATCGCCTGCCACTCTGCCACAGTGGCAGGCATACTACGAGAGCCATCAAACGGTGTTCGAGTGGCACACCGGTTTCTTTCGCTAGGCCCCTCAAATGGAGTGATTAGGGCTGTCTCATAGAAGGCCGTTTTTCAAGCACAGCGAGGCTTGACATGTCATTGATTGTGGATTGTGTTGGGTGATCTTTGTCTGCGTTTACATTAAGATAATATTTAAAAGACATGTAACATCTCTGTAGGAGGAGTGACCATTCGTTCGATTCACCGAACAGGCTCACTACGGGCTATAGTGCGAAAAGCACCCGTAGAGAGGCGGATGCATAGATGATGAACAGGGTCAAGCATTTTAAGGACAGTAGGTGTCGCAAACTGATATACTATTGCCCCATTGTCTAGGCGGGTACGTGCGAGACTTCTACACAAATTCATTAAACACTTCTTGTCACTTCCCCATGTAGTACGTGACAATAGTTTCATGACATTTATGGCTTTTATGCCCTTGTTTTTTTAAATACTTGATGTGGGGCATGAAGCCTAGCTTAGTGACTAATATTAGGTCTAGGAATTTATGTTCAGTATTAACAGCAAGACGTTGCCCTTGCAGCTGAATATCAGGTTCGGAATGAAGGCCTCTCTTCCTGAAAAACAAGACACACGTGCTTTTCTGTGCATTCAGCCAAAACCCATTTTCTTCTGCCCTATTGGAGACATTGTTCAGAAAGAGCGGAATCTGCCGCTCACACATGGCCAGATTACAAGACTTAAATTTGAACTGGACATCGTCGAAGTGTGTGGAGTAAAAAATATTTTGAGGGATAGACAAACGCAAGGAATCCATTTTGATATCAAAAAGTGTACAGCAAAGTACACCACCTAGCGGCACTCCTGTTTCCTGGACGAATGTTTGAAAAAGAACGCTGCCCACTCGGGCATGGAATGTCCGGCTTGACAAGTAACTTTCGATTATAGCAAGCATCCTACCACGCACGCCAAGGTGGGACAGATCTCTTGATATTCCAAAGCGCCATGTTGTATTGTTAGCCTTTTCGGTATCAAGGAACACAGATAGGAAATGTTGTTTGTGGACGAAAGCGTCTCTGATCTATGCTTCGATACGAACAACGTGGTCTGTGGTGGATCTACCCTCTCGGAATCCACACTGGTAGGGGTCGAGCAAATTGTTTCTTTCAAGGAAATGTCCCCGCAGGGGCGCCTGCGCAGGTAGGCGTTTGGTGTGTAGCGACACCACGGACCCGAGCTAACGGGGGAGTTTCTACTCCCTCCCACGCCTAGCCGTGCGTGGCTTTGCCGTGTCCGGGGAAAAGGGGATCCTGGGGGTTGAGCCGACGCTGGGTGATTGGACCTTTAAGGCCCCCCGGCAGAGGCAACACACCCCTTTGGCCCCGGCTTCACGTAGACGGCACCCCTGGGCTGACCCACCCAGGGGAAATCGGCAGTCGCCTTTTCCTATCTCTCTCTTCCTACATCTTAGTCTTTTCTCGTCTTTAAATCTATCCTGTCTTCTTCTCTCTTCCATTTACTTCCGATTTTTCCTGGCGGCAAGGGTTAACCTTGTGTAATTACTCAACCTTGAGTAGTTATATTTGGTTATAGTGGCAATGTACGGCTGGCGTCTGCAGCCTTATGCTATTAAGTGCTTCAGCGTCCCCTGGTTGGACTCCATGGTGGGTGGTCGCCATTGCTGCCGAAAAAAAACTACACTACTATGGGAACACCTGCATTTCCCCGTCTACTAGATCGTCCTCCGCCTAAGAGGGGACGCACCGATGACATCTCAATTTTCAGCCAACCCAGACAATGTTTCCCCAAATTCCATGTTGTGCACAGCGAAAACCCAACAAAACAAGCCAGAGTTATATCTCCATTTCTTGTTGCTAAATCTCTGACTGAGGTCTTTGGCCCAGGATACAAGGTTACAAAAATGGCTAGCGGAGACCTTCTCCTTGAGCTGCCGGAAAAACACCACTATGAAAAAATTGGCAGTCTCGTAGCATTTGGTAACATCCCAGTATCTGTTTCACCTCATAGATCAATGAACACCTCACGCGGAGTTGTTTCAGAAGCAGACCTTCTTGAAATGTCTGAACAGGAACTGCTTGAAGGGTGGAAAGAGCAAAATGTCACAGATGTGAAACGAATCGTCATCAGACGAGAAAACAAAGAAATACCTACCAAACATTTAATACTCACCTTCGCATCTAGCACACTGCCTTCATCTGTAGACACAGGCTACATCAAACTATCTGTCCGTCCCTACATTCCCAATCCAAGACGGTGTTTCAAATGTCAACGATTTGGTCATGGTTCGCAGAACTGCCGGGGTCAGGAAACTTGTGCAAGATGTGGTGGCCGCGGCCACCCATCTGATAACTGTGTTACCACGCCCCACTGCGTGAATTGTGACGGGGAACACGCCGCGTATTCGCGTTCGTGTCCTAACTGGAAGAAAGAAAAAGAAATCATCACTCTTAAAGTCAAAGAAAACATCACATTCAAAGAAGCAAGACGAAGAGTGTCGCCATTTTATGGCGCAACATATGCTGATGCGGCGCGTCAGGGGGCAACGCCGCACCAGCCCTAGCCACCCCTTCGGCCTGCGCAGAGCGAGCCGTCGGCTGTGGCACCTGCCCCCAAGGCGGCTATAGCCCAGGCTACACCGCCTACTCCCAAACAGAGACCGGAGACTCCAGAGTCTTCGGGTCTCAAGGCCTCCCCTCACCAGGCGAGGCCCAAAATCCAAACTAACAGCCCGCACGTGCGGGCATCCAGTGCCTCCGAGGAGGCAATGGATACGTCGGCACCCGTGGTGCCGAAAGAGCGGCGTGGCTCCTTGGAGCGCGCCAAGAAAACAAAAAAGCAAATAACAGGGCCTGGTGACGGCCCTGTTAAGTGAACTCAAACTCCGCGTCTAAACAGCCACTCGCTTTTCGTACACACAGCATTATTTTACATTCACCATGAACACTCAAATTATGCAATGGAACGTCAGAGGCCTTCTCAGAAACCTTGACGACATCCAAGAACTCCTACACGAACACTCACCAAAAGTGCTGTGTGTACAAGAAACACACCTTAATTCAAAACACACAAATTTTCTTCGCAAATACGTTATTTTTCGAAAGGACCGTGATGATGCCATGACATCATCCGGAGGTGTTGCCATCATAGTGAATCAAGGAATTGCATGCACACACTTACAACTCCAAACATCCCTTGAGGCAGTGGCTGTTCGAGCGGTTCTTTTTGATAAACTAATCACAATCTGCACTATTTACATCCCTCCTAGCTATCAGCTGCAAAAACGTGATTTACACTCTTTAATTGATGAACTTCCGGAGCCTTATGTTCTCCTTGGAGACTTCAATGCGCATAGCAGGCTATGGGGAGACTCTCGTTGCGACGCGCGAGGTCGACTGATTGAACAATTCCTTCTCTCGTCGAACGCATGTCTCCTAAATAGAAAAGAACCAACCTATTATAATATCGCACATAACACCTACTCCTCCATAGACCTAAGCATAGTCTCTCCATCTCTTGTGCCTCTACTTCAGTGGAAAGTCGTCACTAATCTGTATGGAAGCGACCACTTTCCCGTAGTTTTGAGCACAACTACAGCAACTGAGTGTACACCCCGTGTTCCCAAATGGCTCATAAACAGAGCCGACTGGGAACGGTTTCATACCATCGCTCGTATAGATTGGAGTGACATAAGTACTTTAAGCATTGATGTTGCTGTCGACTACTTCACAGCTTTTTTGATTGATGCTGCAACAAAATGCATCCCACAAACAAATGGGCACCCAGGAAAACGGCGTGTGCCATGGTGGAACTCTGAATGCCGAAACGCGCGCAAACAGCAAAACAGAGCTTGGAGGCTGCTTCGGAACTCACCGACAGCCGAAAATCTTGACACCTTCAAGAAAATAAAGTCTCAAGGCAGGAGAACGCGTCGGCAGGCCAGAAGAGAAAGCTGGCAGAAGTTTTTGTCAGGGATCAATTCATACACACAGGAGGCTAAAGTCTGGAACATGGTCGGTAGGATAGCAGGAAAACAAGTACACACACTTCCACTCGTGGACACTCAGGGTGATACCTTGGAAGATCAGGCAAACTTCCTCGGTGCACACTTCGAACAGGTGTCCAGCTCATCCCACTATACTGACACTTTCCAAAAATACAGAACAAGAATAGAAAAGCAGAAACTTGAACACAAATCCACTAGATCCGAGGCATATAACCAAGCTTTCAGTCTAGCTGAGCTGCAAATGTCTCTTAACTCCTGCAGTACTTCTGCCCCAGGTTCTGACCGTGTGGTGTATGAAATGTTAAAAAACCTACCAATCGAAACACGAAAAACCTTACTTTGTTTGTACAATGCTATCTGGTTTTCTGGCGCTATCCCTACCTCCTGGAAAGAGGCTATTATTATTCCCATTTTGAAAGAGGGCAAAGACCCTTCTTTACCATCGAGTTATAGGCCGATAGCACTTACAAGCTGCTTGTGCAAAGTCTTCGAAAAAATGATAAACTGCCGACTTGTACATTACCTTGAAACAAATAATTTGCTCGACCCATTTCAGTGCGGGTTTCGAGAAGGTAGATCCACCACAGACCACCTTGTTCGTATCGAGGCACAAATCAGAGACGCCTTCGTCCATAAACAATATTTTCTCTCTGTGTTCCTCGATATCGAAAAGGCTTATGATACAACATGGCGTTTCGGAATTCTAAGAGACCTTTCCCACCTTGGCGTGCGCGGAAGAATGTTCCACATAATCGAAAGTTACCTGTCAAACCGGACATTCCGTGTCCGAGTGGGCACGGCTCTTTCCCAAACATTCGTCCAGGAAACAGGCGTGCCACAAGGTGGTGTACTTAGCTGCACACTTTTTCTCATAAAAATGAATTCCTTGAGCTTGACCATCCCTCGCAATATGTTTTATTGCACATATGTCGATGACGTCCAGCTTGGCTTTAGGTCTTGCAATCTGGCATTGTGTGAGCGGCAGGTTCAGTTAGGTTTAAACAAGCTCTCCAAATGGGCAGAGGAAAACGGATTCCGACTGAACCCACAAAAAAGCACGTGTGTCTTGT
This sequence comes from Rhipicephalus microplus, assembly GCF_043290135.1. NCBI lineage: Eukaryota > Metazoa > Arthropoda > Arachnida > Ixodida > Ixodidae > Rhipicephalus > Rhipicephalus microplus. Next base: position 226,401,478 of record NC_134702.1, read on the forward strand.
TCTCCCGAAAGAGAGGCATGCACTCAGAACTCGATATTAAACTGAACCGTCAACGTCTGTCCGTCAAAGCCGAGCATAAATTCTTAGGCCTAATCTTGGACAACAAGTTGACCTTCGTGCCGTACATCAAGTATCTAAAAACAAAATGTTTAAAAGCCATGAATGTTTTAAAAGTGTTGTCACGTACTACATGGGGCAGTGATAGGCAATGCCTCATGAACCTCTATAGAAGCCTCATTCGCACCCGCTTAGATTATGGGGCCGTTGTTTATCAGTCTGCTACTCAAAGTGCCTTGAAGATGCTGGATCCCGTGCACCATTTGGGCATCCGCCTTTCTACGGGTGCTTTTCGCACCAGCCCCGTAGAAAGCCTTTACGTTGAGTCAAATGAGTGGTCGCTTCATCTGCAAAGAACCTACATGTCCTTTGTTTACTTCCTTAAGGTGAAAGCAGACAAGGAGCACCCCTCATACTCTACAATTAATGATTTGTCGAGCTCCATTTTGTTCCAAAACAGGCCTTCAATGAGGCAGCCCTTCTCGGTTCGCCTGAAGGGTCTAGCTGAAGACACTGGAGTGTCACTCGAACACAGTTTAATGGCCCCTGTTGCATACCTTCCACCGTGGCAGTGGCAAACTATAGATTGCGATGTGTCTTTCTTAGAAGTTACTAAACATGCGCCTATTGCCCATATCCGAACATATTTCCTGGAACTTCAACACAAATACACACGTCCTGAGTTCTTCACAGATGCCTCCAAGACTAACTCCTCCGTGTCCTACGCTGCTGTCGGTCCATCCTTTTCGGATGCTGGCCCTCTACATTCAGACACAAGTATCTTCACAGCGGAAGCCTATGCGATACTTGCGGCGGCTAAACACATCAAGCAATTACAAATACAAAAAGCAGTAATTTATACAGACTCCCTCAGTGTAGTAACGGCTCTGCACACTCTTAAAAAACACAAAAACCCAGTCCTTGTCTCACTTTACTCCACTTTATGCACACTCTACTCACTCAAACAACATGTTGTAGTGTGCTGGGTGCCAGGGCACCGTGAGATTCAAGGCAACGTGAGGGCGGATCAGCTCGCTGCATCCGTCCACAAAAGCACTGCCCCTACACCGATATCGATCCCGGCCCTTGATCTCAAGCCGTCTCTCAAACGAAACCTCAGAGTATACTGGCAGAGCAAGTGGGATACACATACACAAAACAAACTACACGTTATTAAGCCACACCTTGGTCATTGGCTGCCCGTATCGAAATCGCGTCATACAGAGGTAATACTAACGAGACTCAGGATAGGACACACATACATGACACACACACACCTTTTGTCTGGTGGCGATCCACCATTGTGTGACAGATGTGGGGAACCATTGACAGTCCTTCACATTTTAATTGAGTGCAAACAATTGGACACTGTAAGAGAACAACACTTTCCATTACCCTACCGACAACATATACCTTTACACCCTGCAATGTTCGTCGGTAGGGAACCGCTTTTTAGTCACAAATCATTGTTAGCGTTTTTTAAAGAAATTCATAGTTTCCATATCATATACCCAGGCATCCCGTAGCATGACCTCTCCAGAGAGGGTTTTGCTACGGTGGTTACACAAGAAAGCACTTGCCTCACGGCCCTTGGACGCAAGGGTATAAACGAGTGAGGCACTTGTGCTAATGCCAATCATATCCACCATCGTCTTTTATTATCACCAACTTTTGTCATCTATTCACACCACACACACCTTTCACGGCATGGTCATGATTTTATCACTTGTATGTTTTTACCCGCCTTACCGCGAGGAATTTTATGGCCCTTATACAGCCGCTTATCACAATCATTGTCCATTTTTTTAGCAAGATGAACTGGCGCTCTTTGGCCGTGAAACGGCCCTTGCGCCATAAAACATCAAACATCATCATCATCAAGGAAATGTAGAAGTCGGCAGTTCATCATTTTTAAGGCAATGCACAAGCAGCTTGTAAGTGCAATAGGCCTGTAGCTTGAAACTGAAGAAGGATCCTTGCGCTCTTTCAAAATGGGAATAATAATAGCCTCTTTCTAGGAAGGAAGGATAGCACCATAAACTAGATAACATTGTACAAACAAACTAAGGTTCTTTGCGTTTCGATTGCGAGGTTTTTCAGCATTTCATATTGCACTCGGTCGGAACCAAGGGCAGAATTTCTGCAGTAGTATAGTGATGTTTCGAGCTCAGTTAAGCTAAAAGCTTGGTTGTAAGCATCGTATCTAGTAAACTTGTGTTCGAGTTTCTGCTTTTCTATTCTAGTTTTGTATTTTTGTAAAGCATCAGTATAGTGTGACGAGCTGGACACCTGTTCAAAGTGTGCGCCACGAAGTTTGCCTGATCTTCCAAGCTGTCACCATGTGTGTTTACGAGTGGGAGTGAGTGTACTTGTCTTCCTGCTATTCTACCAACCATGTTCCAGACTTTAGCCTCCTGTGTGTATGAATTAATCCCTGATAAGAACTCCTGCCAGCTTTCTCTTCTGACCTGCCGACGCGTTCTCCTGCCTTTAGACTTAATTTTCTTGAAGCTGTCAAGATTTTCGGCTGTCGGTGAGTTCCGAAGCAACCTCCATGTCCTGTTCTGCTCCTTTCACGCATTCTGGCACTCAGTGTTCCACCATAGGACACGTCGCTTGCCAGGCATACCAGATGTTTGCGGTATGCACTTGGCTGCTGCATCAGTAAGAAACGCCGTGAAGTACTGCACACCTTCATCTATGTTTAACCCACATATGTCAGTCCAACTTAAACGACTAGTGTTGTGGAACTGTTCCCTATCTGCCTTGTTTATCAGCCATTTGGCAACATGAGGAGGACATTCATATAATGTTGGTGATGTTATGACCGTCGTCAGTAGGCGCCATGCTGTCGCTGAGAAACGTAGCCGGGCAGCGCTTCCACGCCTGGAACCCCAGTTTCTCAGATCCAGCGGCGGGGAGCGACAAAGAGATTAGAAGACGGTCCGTGAGCCAGTGTCCCTACAAGCGATTCCTCCGGGCCGGATTGTTTAGCGAAATGGCGAAGCAGACCAACCGCACAGGTCGTGTCTTCGCGATTCAAGTGTTTTCTCCTTGGCTGCCCTTCCTGGGAAAGGCCGAAGAAGCAACCCATCGCCAAAGTGTTCCGGAAAGAAACCCCTATTCCCCTCATCTCAGTACATTGTGTCAAGAAATGCCATAACCATTCGGCGGACCATGTGCTACTGAATTATGCCCTGTGGGCGGTGTCTTGTGTGTGTGTGATTGACGTGCCACTCATGGAGGAGGAGCCCAACAGGGCTTAAAACGACGCAACAGAGTGCTGGACGTCGCTCTGAACCATGTAACAGTTCAACCACCACTCTCGTGGTTTGTGAACTTCTAACCTTTCTGTGCTGTAAATAAGTGTAAATTGTGCCATAAACCTGTTTGTTTTTCGTATCCCCATCTTGTCAGTGTTCGTTTCCTCCACCCGAAGCTACACCACGCTACCACAAAAGACCGAGCAGACCCCGGTCCGCAACAACTGGTTGTCAGCGGTGGCATACGAAGCTACAAGTCGCAACAGTGAACTCAACACTACAGGAAATGGTCACATCCGTATGCATCATTAATGATTTTCCATTTCAGTAGGGTTAGAAGTGAAGGAGATACGATGCTGAGGTGTATAGATGAGTAAGTTTTGTTGGCGACGTTATAGTATGTTGGCTCTTTCCTATTCAAAAAACAGGCACCGGAAGAGAAGAGAAATTGTTCAATAAGACGACTTCGTGCATCACAGCGAGAATCGCCCCACAGACCGCTATGTGCATTTAGGTCCCCAAGGAGCAGATAAGGTTCAGGTAGTTCGTCTATCAAAGACTGGAATTCACGTCTTTGAAGAAGGTGGTGCGGAAGTATGTACAGAGAACAGACGGTGACAAGTTTGTTTAGAAGTACTGCTTGGACAGCCACCGCCTCAACGGATGTCTGGAGTAGTAAGTGAGTACACGCTACTCCTTGATTAACCATAATGACCACGCTACCGGATAACGCCACAGCATCATCTCGGTCCTTTCTGAATATGACGTAATCACGTGGAAAATTTGTATTGGAGGATTTTAGGCGTGTTTTCTGTACACACAGCACTTTTGTCGAGTGTTTGTGTAAGAGCTCTTGGATGTCGTCGAGGTTTTTAAGTAGTCCCCTGACGTTCCGACGTATAATTTGTGTTTCCATATTAGAAGTAAAGTAGTGCTGGGTGTGCAAAATGGGTGTGTCTGCTTTTTGAGCTGAACGTTAATACTCAGGTAACAGGGCCGTCATCGGGCTCCGTTATTGACTTTTTATTTCTCTTGGCGCGCTCCAGAGAGCTACGCCGATCTTTTGGCACCAGGGGTACCGTGGTGCTCATAACCACTTCAGAGGCACTGCGTGCCCGCATTTGCGAGCTGGTGTTTCGAGCTTGAGGCCTCGCCTGGTGAGCAGAGGCCTTTATATCTGCCTACCCTGGAGTCTCCTCTACCTCGGGAGGCGTAACGTTTCGGCCCATCGGGCCAGAGATCGAGGGAACCTCCTTTGCTGCTGGGTTACCCTGCCTGCTGCAAGAGCTTGCAGTAGCCGCTGGTGAGGCTGAGGGGACGAGCGGCAGGGCAGCTTCGGCTGTTCCGACCGCGGAAGGGGGTGGGGGCATTGCCAACCGCCTGGGCACACTGCCTGGCATGGGCAGCTGCTACAGACCATTGTATTGCTGCCCCCTGTTGCACTACATCGGCGATCGATGGTGTATTTGTGAAGAGACCAGATGCCTGTTGTCGGGCTTCTTGAAAAAATATGTTTCGTGTGATTTTGATTGTAACTATTTCTTTTTACTTTTTCCATGTTAGACAGGTTCGGGAGTATGCGGGGTGGGCACCATCGCAGTTTGCGCAGTGCGCCCCATCCTCCACCTTACAGCCATCTGTGGCGTGTCTTGTGGTGGCACACTTTCCACAGGTGAGTTGGCCGCGGCAACTCTGAGAGCCATGACCAAAACGCTGGCATTTAAAGCAACGTCGTGTGTTGGGGATGTAGGGTCGCACATTCAACTTCAAGTATCCTGTTTCGAGTTTTTCAGAGGGACTGGTGCAAAATGTCAAAATTATATGTTTTGTTGGGACTTCTTTCTTATCACGCTTAATTTAGATTCTTTGTACTTGTGTCACCTGCTGGTCCTCCCAGCTCTCGAGGAGCTCACCTTCAGTGAGGCAAAGCAAGTCTTGATCGGACACAACGCCTCGGGAAAGGTTGAGTGAGCGGTGTGCTGTAACTGAAATAGGAATGTTTCCAAACGAATCTAGTTTCGATAGATTTTCATACTGGTTTTGACTTTTTACCTCGGGGAGGAGATCCCCACAGGCCATTCTTGCAGCCTGGTAACCTCGGCCAAGTGCATTGGTGAGGCATTTGGAGACAACAAAAGGCGAGATTGTTCTGGCGTTTTCTTCAGCGGTTTTACAGTGGATTACATGATAGCGGGGAAAGCTTCCTTGGTTTCTCTGAAATAATTGCAAATGTCTTCGGTGCGCCCTCTCTTCGAGAGAGGACGATCGTGCTGTTAACGGAGAGAAGTAAAAGCCATAAAATAGGTGCAAGTTCGGCAGCCATGCCAGCCGCCCACCATAGAGCCTAACACGGGGACGTGACAGGTCCTATGATTATATGAGGCATGTCAACGTCAGCTGTACACAGCCGCTATAGCCAAATATATTGTGCCCAAGACAGAGCACATACACAAGGTTAACCCTTGCCGCCAGGAAAAATCGGAAGTAAATAGAAGAGAGATGAAGACAGGATAGATTTAAAGAGGAGCGAGAAATAAGATGTAGAGAGAGAGAGATAGCCAAAGGCGACTGCCAATTTGCCCTGGGTGGGTCAGCCCAGGGGTGCCGTCTACGTGAAGCCGGGGCCAAAGGGATGTGTTGCCTCTGCCGGGAGACCTTAAAGGTCCAATCACCTGGCGTCAGCTCAACCTTTAGGATCCTTTTTTCTCTGGACATGGCAAAGCCACGCACAGCCAGGCGTAGCTAGAAGGAAGGTGTAGCTAGGCGTAGCTAGGCACAGCGAGAAAGAAGTCGAACCCCCCCCCCGTCCGTTAGCTCGGGTCCATGGTGTCACTACACACCAAACGCCTGCTTTCACCGACGCCCCTGCGGGGGTCACTCAAGACGTGATTGCGCTCGAGGACGAGATCGCCGACATCGTAACGGACATCCTGATGCGACCGGTTGTATTGAGCCTTCTTTCCAGCTAGCGCTTTTGCCAGGTTGGAACGCGGCAAGTAGAGGGCTGCGTTCATCTGTGCGCGCAGTTCGGCCACGTTACTAGACGAGCTGACCTTCGCGGCGCTTCCCCCGCCGTCACGCTATAGGACATGGTCCATGGCGACAGGCAGCTCTTTCAAGAAGTTGAGAAAGGCCGGCGTGCACTCTGTCGAGCGACTGACCGTATTCCGCCAGGAGAAGCCGATCTCCTTAAGACAGGCATCTCAATCCCTGTGTCGCTGCCCAAAGGCTGTCGCAAGGACATGATGCTCAAGTTGATCCACTTTCTCGGGGTGGCCTGTGTGTGATACGTGGTAGCTTTGCGGTGCTTAATGCCAAAGGCAGCACACGCGTCCACAAACACCTAGGCCGTGAAATAGGACGCATTGTACGTGATCAACTCTGCCGGAAAGCAAAGCGGGTAAAGTCCTCGGTCAAATTGACCCAGATTGCGCGTGCCATTACCTTACGAAGGGAAAACAGTTGGACTCACTTTATGAAGTTATCTGTGACAGCCAGGAGAAAAACATGGCCTCTCCGGCTTCTTGGGAAAGCTTCCATATCGTCACAGGCCGCGACTTGCCAAGGTTGTTGGCTGTCAATCAGCTACATGAGCTCGAGAGGCTTGCCCCCGTGAGGCTCCACGCATTGGCAATCGCGGCATGAGCGGGCGTAGTGAAGGGCATCGCGCTTCATGCCAGGCCAACTGGCAGAGCAGCACAACTTTAGAAAAGCCTTAAAGCCACTCGCGTGTCCGGCAAAACACGAGTCCTGGAAATAACCGAGGGTGGCTTTCCTTAGATTGCGGGATATCATGATCTTGAAACATTCTTGGGGAGCTTCTTCAGATTGGACGTAGTGCAGGAGCATGCCGTTCGCATCAAGCAGGTATGAGCCGAACGTGCCCGCAGCAATAGCAGCCTGCGTACGGCACTCGGCGCTGTTACACCTGGGAGTCCACACCGAACATCATTGTCTCTGCAAAGGCAATTTGTGTCAAGCCCAGCGATCAAGCCCGCCTGACGCAATTAACTCAATGACGTCGTTAAGCGGCGGCACCGGTCTGTCTTACGCAACGTACAGCGAGCTCTCTCAGCCCTCGAGCCAGACGAAGATATCGGCGCCTTCCAGTCTGGCGAGTCTTACGCAATTCGTGGCAACATCACTCGTCCTTGGTTGCAACCCAGCGCATCAGCTCCGGATTTGATGATCATGACACAACCCAGCGGCGGGTCTCCGTGAGAGGATTCTGACATCACGGCCAGTAGTTCTTCTGGATGGAAGTTGGTGACGCAAAGGTCTACCCGGTGCCTATAAAAAAGCCAAGCGGCGCGTTCCCAGCAGCTGACCTATGCTGAGAGAGCAGCCGACGTATGCGTCAGAGAGAAAGCCTCTCGGCTGTTCGAGCTCCACGCTGTCGGCGCGGCCTGTATCCTTGTTAGCGGCGAGTTACGTGGCGCCCTTCATAACATCGTCGGCGGCGCACCTCGTAACATTGTTTGGCAGCTGCGGAATTGGCCGACTTCAGCGACAACGATGCAGTGAGTGCCTGATTTTTTCCCCTCAGTTCACCAGACTACTCTAGCACAGGTTATAGTAGTTTAGAGAAGAGCTGTGTGAAGCATTAGAGTGAGCTTTGATCGTTTGAAGCCAAGTCGGAGCGCTTTGAAACCAAAGTTAATGCGGAGGATGTAAACACGGTAGTGGTAAAAATTGCTTGCACGTCTTGCTACTACACTTACAGTAGTTAGGGCAAGTAGATTCTTAACAGGGGCAGATAGCAACAGGCTAGTGTGAACGACGGAGAACCTTAAAGTGAAGGAACTCATCGTAATTTGTAAGCAACTTGGCCTTACTTTGGGCCGCGCGAAACAAAAGCAAGCGATGCTTAAGATCGTGAAGGAGTGTCAACTGAGGAAGTCAATAAGGCCTGAGCGGATATCAAAGCAAGCCGCAAGGAGGCTAAAAGTCGAGAAGTAGAAGTTCGCGAACGCGAAGAAGCTGAAAGGTGAGAACGCCATGGGGAGGGCGAGAGACAGGAGCACCTTGAGTTGAAACGAATAGGATTGGCTACAGTGTTCGCAGGCGCCTAGCGTAGCTTATGCGACAGTTGAGGTCAGCAGTGATAGAATTCGGGACCAACTGCCACCGTTCGTAGTCGGTGAGAACATTGCAAGATATCTCGTCAAGTTCGAACACGTATGTTTGCAAAATGCCTTGTAGCGGTCTCTTGGGGCGCAGAACCTCTTGGCTCCTCTTCCCGGCGACGTGTTCGACGTCATTACGTGCTTGTCGAAGGAAGTGTTGGTGAGCTATAACGAAACTATGGAAGTGTTCTTGAGACGTTATAAGTTGTCACCAGAGGCTTTTCAGCAAAGGTTCCCGTACGCAAAAAAGGGCAATGAGCCGCACATTAACTTCGCCTTCGGCACAAAGCCGATTTAATTAAATGGCTCAAGGGCGAAGGTGCTTATGACGATCGCGATAAAGTGTTAGAATGCATTGCACAATTGGAGCAATTCTACCGCTGCATCGAGGAGGATCTCAAGCTTTGGCTGCAGGACAAACTTGGTGAAGTACAGCTAAACAAGGCAGCAGAGTTAGCTGAGGAGTATTATACTCGCCGAAAGTTGCATAGCAGGGCAGTGCGCGTTGAAAAGGATGAAAAAAGATGGCTTTTCAATGAAACTTGATAAAAGAAAACCCACTTCGCAGCGTAATTTCAGGAAGGACCCATCTCTTACGAAGGACACTGTAGGGGAAGTGCAAAAGGAAGCGAAGAAATCGAGTGAGGTTCCTAAACAACACTTTGATACCACACGAGCGTTTGAATCACGGAAGCTGCTGATTTGCTACAACTGCAAAAAGGGCACATCGCGATAAACTGTAAACAAAAGTTTGCTTTCGCAACAATCCGAGAATCGGAAAGGAATATGCGGTTGTTGGAGCCGTATCTCCAGGAAATTAGTATGAATAGGAAAATGTGTCGACCTCTGCGAGACTCAGCGGCAACCATGGATGTTGTTCATCCTTCGGTTGTGTATCCGGATGATTTTACAGGAGAATGTGCGTGGATCAGGCAAGTTGCCGAGAAGCAGAATGCTTGCTTACCAATCGCAACAGTTATCATTAAAGGCCCCTTCGGTAAGCTTCACACCGAGGCGGCTGTGTCTGCCACGCTTCCCGATCCTTTTCCTCATCTTTTTTTGAGTAACTCTGAGCAGATTCTCAAAGAGCAGGGTAAATCGTTCTTCAAATTAGCGTACATGGCCCTCACGCGGTCGCAAGCGTGGAAGCTCTCGCAGGAACTTGATCTTCTTCAATGTGGAGAACACCACTTGCAAAAGCTGCTGATCTGTGTAACCTTGGCGGCGAGGCGATGGTGCCTCGGACAGGAAATTCTCCGGATGAGTGACCCAAGCGGTCACTCGAGCGGGCCGTCGCCGAAGCGTCTGGTGCCGTCTCTGTCGGCGGAGGAGACGACATGGCGCCATTGAGTCAGAGCAAGAGAGATGCAACGCTCTCGCCTGTATATAGCGACCAGTTGGAGTGAGCTGTCGAAAGTTGATCGAGAAACGCTCATTCAAAACAAGCGTGAAGACCTCTCAATTAAAGCGCTTGTGAAAAGCGTAAACTTGGGGAAAAAGAAAAGAAATGTTTCTTTTTATGAGAAATCAGGAGTCTTATATTGTAGTTACAGACATGTGCAACATCGCAAATATGAGCAGCTCTTCGTACCGCACGGGTATCATGGCCTAAAAGTAGCCGGTTACTGCGGTGGAGCATGATACTCCAACAGCACAACTTTGACATTCGCTACAAAAAACGAAAGCTAAACGCTAATGCAGACGCATTGAACCGTGCGTTTTAGTTAGTACCTTCTCCACCCTTCGGTCTTCGCTGGCAAGTCGGGGCAAAATTCGGTACTCATTATGGCCTTAGCGGAGCACTCTCGTCCAGAGTCATCTCAAGAGTCCAACTTTATGTTGTATTCTATTTCAGTACGTTGGTGTACGTGTACAAGTGTGAGTTCTCATTTTAAGAGTCTTGTGTCCCACATGTGCCTCTTGATGATGTTTGATGTTTTGTGGCGCAATGGCCATTTCACGGCCAAAGAGCGCCAGTTCATCTTACTAAAATATGGACAATGATTGTGCTAAGCGACTGTATAAGGGCCATAAAGTTCTTCGCGGTAAGGCGGGTAAAAACATACAAGTAATAGAATCATGACCATGCCTTGAAAGGTGTGTGTGGTGTGAATAGGTGACAAAAGTTGGTGATGATGAAAAACGATGGTGGACATGTATGGCATTAGCACAAGTACCTCACTCGTTCATACCCTTGCGCCCAAGGGCCGTGAGGCAATTGCTTTCTTGTGTAGCCACCGCAGCAAAACCCTCTCTGAAGAGGTCGTGCTACGGAATGCCCGGGTATAAGATATGAAAATTATGAATTTCTTTTAAAAACGCTAACAATAATTTATGACTAAAAAGCGGTTCCCTACCGATGAACATTGCAGGGTGTAAAGGTATAGGTTGTCGGTAGGGTAATGAATAGTGTTGTATTCTTAGAGTTTCTAAGTGTTTGCACTGCATTAACATGTGAAGGACTGTTAATGCTTCACCACATCTGTCACACAATGGTGGATCGCCACCGGACAAAAGATATGTGTGTGTCGTGTACGTGTGTCCTATCCTGAGAATCGTTAGTATTACCTCTGTATGACGCGATTTTGATACTGGCAGCCAATGACCAAGGTGTGGCTTAATAATGTGTAGTTTGTTTTGCGTGTGTGTATCCCACTTGCTCTGCCAGTAGTCCCTGAGGTTTCGTTTAAGAGACGGCTTAAGATCAAGGGCCGGGATTGATATTGGTGTAGGGGCAGTGCTTTTGTGGACGGATGCAGCGAGCTGATCCGCCCTCACGTTGCCTTGAATCTCACGGTGCCCTGGCACCCAGCACACTACAAAATGTTGTTTGAGTGTGTAGAGTGTGCCCAAAATGGAGTAAAGTGAGACAAGGACTGGGTTTTTTTTGTTTTTTTAGGAGTGTGCAGAGCCGTTACCACACTAAGGGAGTCCGTATAAATTACTGATTTTTGTATTTGTAATTGCTTGATGTGTTTAGCCACCACAAGTATCGCATAAGCTTCCGCTGTGAAGATACTTGTGCCTGGATGTAGAGCGCCAGCATCCGAAAAGGATGGGCCGACAGCAGCGTAGGACACAGAGGAGTTACACTTGGAGGCATGTGTAAAGAACTCAGGACATGTGTATTTGTGTTGAAGTTCCAGGAAGTATGTTTGGATATGGGCAATAGGCGCATGTTTTGTAACTTCTACAAAAGACACATCGCAGTCTATAGACTGCCATTGCCACGGTGGCGGGTATGCTACAGGAGCCATTAAACTGTGTTCAAGTGAGACTCCAGTTTCCTCAGCTAGACTTTTCAGGCGAACTGAGAAGGGCTGCCTCATCGAAGACCTGTTTTGAAACAGAATGGAGCTCGACAAATCATTAATAGTAGAGTATGAGGGGTGCTTCTTGTCTGCTTTCACCTTAAAGAAATAAACAAAGGACATGTAAGTTCTCTACAGATGAAGCGACCACTCATTTGACTCAACATAAAGGCTTTCTACGGGGCTGGTGCGAAAGGCACCCGTAGAAAGGCGGATGCCCAAATGGTGCACGGGGTCTAGCATCTTCAAAGCACTTTGAGTCGCAGACTGATAAACAACGGCCCCATAATCTAAGCGGGTGCGAATGAGGCTTCAATACAGGTTCTTGGGGCATTGCCTGCCACTACCCCACGTAATACGTGACAACACTTTTAGAACATTCATGGCTTTTAAACATTTTGTTTTTAAATACTTGATGTGTGGTACGAAGGTCAACTTGTTATCCAATATTAATCCTAAAAATTTATGCTCCGCATTAACAGACAGACGTTGACCGTTCAGTTTAATGTCGGGTTCCGAGTGCATGCCTCTCTTTCGGGAGAACAAGACACACGTGCTTTTTTGTGGGTTCAGTCGGAATCCGTTTTCCTCTGCCCATTTGGAGACCTTGTTTAAACCCAGCTGAACCTGCCGCTCACACATTGCCAAGTTGCATGACTTGAAGCCAAGCTGAACGTCGTCAACATTTGTACAATAAAACATATTGCGAGGGATGGACAAACGCAAGGAATTCATTTTTATGAGAAAAAGTGTGCAGCTAAGTACACCACCTTGTGGCACGCCTGTTTCCTGGACGAATGTTTGGGAAAGAACCGTGCCCACTCGGACACAGAATGTGCGGTTTGACAGGTAACTTTCGATTATGTGAAACATTCTTCCACGCACGCCAAGGTGGGACAGGTCTCTTAGAATTCCAAAACGCCATGTTGTATCATAAGCCTTCTCGATATCGAGGAATACAGAAAGAAAATATTGTTAATGGACGAAGGTGTCCCTGATCTGTGCCTCGATACGAACAAGGTGGTCTGTCGTGGATCTACTTTCTCGAAACCCGCACTGGAATGGGTCGAGCAAATTGTTTGTTTCAAGGATATGTACAACTCGGCAGTTTATCATTTTTTCGAAGACTTTGCACAAGCAGCTTGTAAGTGCAATAGGCCTATAACTCGAAGGTAAAGAAGGGTCCTTGCCCTCTTTCGAAATGGGAATAATAATAGCCTCTTTCCAGGAGGGAGGGATAGTGCCAGAAAACCAGATAGCATTGTACAAACAAAGTAAGGTTTTCTGTGTTTCGATTAGTAGGTTTTTTAACATTTCATACACCACACGGTCACAACCTGGGGCAGAAGTACTGCAGGAGTTTAGAGACGTTCGCAGCTCAGCTACACTGAAAGCTTGGTTATATGCCTCGTATCTAGTGCATTTGTGTTCGAGTTTCTGCTTTTCTATTCTTGTTCTGTATTTTTGGAAACTGTCAGTATAGTGGGATGAGCTGGACACCTGTTCGAAGTATGCACCGAAGAAGTTTGCCTGATCTTTCAAGGTATCACCCTGAGTGTTTACGAGTGGAAGTGTGTGTACTTGTTTTCCTGCTATCCTACCAACCATGTTCCAGACTTTAGCCTCCTGTGTATATGAATTGATCCCTGACAAAAACTTCTGCCAGCTTTCTCTTCTGGCCTGCCGACGCGTTCTCCTGCCTTGAGACTTTATTTTTTTGAAGGTGTCAAGATTTTAGGTTGTCGGTAAGTACCGAAGCAGCCTCCAAGTTCTGTTTTGCTGTTTGCGCGCGTTTCAGCATTCAGAGTTCCACCATGGCACACGCCGTTTTCCAGGGTGTCCATTTGTTTGTGGGATGCATTTTGTTGCAGCATCAATCAAAAACGCTGTGAAGTAGTTGACAGCAACATCAATGTTCATAGTACATATGTTGTGGCAGTCACTGTGAAATGAACATCAGATCATAAGTAAAATTACTATTTCGAAGAATTTCGTATATGCGTGGTGTCTCTGCACACCTGAAAGGTCCATATGCCGTCAATGTGATTGCCATCACCGTGATCGCAAACACGCGCAGACACGTGGCAGCCTCCGGGAGCCGCCCCAGCAAAAATGCAGCTCACGATGCTCAATGGCCGTAAATTTTGGTATGTCATCATTTACAGAAGACAGAAAGATTGCTGGCTGACTTTGAGAAGTAATTGTTAATTTCAGGCCACCTGGTGCGCTATATTGCTAGCCACGGGTGTTTCCGGGAGGCTCGACTACCACTCAGCAGCATTTTCTGATCATACTGAAAAAGTGCTGCAGGGCCCTTTTGAGTAGGGCACCTCAGCAGCTCAGCATAGAAGTGATTACCTGTGGTTTTAATTGAAATAGAGAAATGATAAGGTAAACGGAAGCAAAAGTGGGTAAAAACTTGCTCTTCGTGGTAGCTACACCAATTGTCAATACTACACAACTAAGGCCTAACTTTATCAGAGCACTGCTCTGTCTAATTCACTAGAAACCAATAAAGCGTACAATTCAAGAACGGGAGTAGCAAATGTTTGAACACATTCCTACTGAAACCTTCTATGTGTACGGAAACCTCAGGTACGGAATTATTGGAATACAGAAGCCGCATGATGCGGCAGTGATACGTAACTCCGCATTTTATGGAAAGACGTATGATGCGGAAGTGATACGGAACTCTGTTTTTATGAAACGTCGTATCATGCAGAAGTGATACGGCACTCCGCATTTTCTGGAAAGACGAATCATGCAGGAGGACAAGAACAAGAGAAAGGCAGGGAGGTTAACCAGGCACATGCCCGGTTTGCTACCTTACGCTGAGGAAATGGGAAGAGGGGCATAAAGATGAGGGAGACAGAAGAGGAGAGAAAGAGAAAAAAAGAATTTTCAGTCAGCGGGCTCACGCGTATGCAGCGGTGGCACTACACAAAAGTTAAAGGTGTTCACATAGGCCTGTAGTACTCGAAAAGCACAAGACGGCTGTGACAGCTTTTTGAGCCGACGATAGGCGAGGATGGTGTTTCAGTAGCATCTGCATGAAAAGTGACCGATCATCCAGTTGTACAATGTGTCCGAAAGCTTCTGTCTTTCGGAGGCAAATCGAGGGCAACGGCATATCAGATGTTCTATGTCTTCTTCGGTGCAGCAGATGCCGCATTCCGCATTGTCAGTCAATTCAACGAGGGTTGTATATGCTTTTTTGAAGGCAATTCCCAACCAAAGGCGACAAAGAAGCGAAGCTTCACGTCCGCGAAGTCCGGATGGAGGTCGAAGTTCCAGTCGAGGGTTTATTTGGTAGAGTCTCATTTGTTTTATACTTGGGGTGTTCCACTCCAGCAGACACAGACTACCGGCCAGGTGACGAAGTTGCTTTGTAGCGTCTGTCCTCGACAAAGAAATTGAGAGGGTGTGCTCTTCTTGGTGCGATGTGCGAGCCGCGTTGTCTGCAGAAATTACTGAAATGTGTGCGTGTTACGGACACCAACATCGTGCTTAAATGAAATAACTGCCCTGGTGAGGTGGAAGGCATCGGGACGTGGCAATTGAATGGACATTCACGTTGTATGCAAACTTCTGAGTAATGCATGAATGAAGAGGAAATAAAAAATGACATTTATGATGGTCGAACAAAACAATGGTTTACAAAAAAAAACAAAAGGGTTGAAAATATACTGCATTAACACTCTGGATGTCGTATCCTAGCTGCATTTTCATATATTGCAGCAATATAATGCAGTGTGATGATTAGTGGAGTTTATTGGCGCAAGGGCCAGATGTGGCCAAAGAGCGCCAGAACGATGATAATTAATTGTACGATGTGCAGTGTAGATAAAACAGATATGATGTGGCTGTAAATGGGCCTAAAAAACAGTCGCTGTAGGTGCGTAAAATATATATATATATATATATAGTAAGATTATGGCAATGACAAATGATGTGTGGTATGGAGACATAAAATGGTTTAAAAGTGATATGTATGTGAAATAAAAACTTGGCATGGAGCAGCAGTGCCTCGACAGAACCCTTAAAACAAGAGCATGGAGGCCTGGGCTCATTAAAAGCTGCTATCACAGCGGTATCCTCTGAACAGAGGATGCGCTATGAATCTGTTTGGCTAAAAACATTCAATGTTGGGCTAAAAACATTCAATACTACATCCTTTAAAAAGCTTAAAACTGATTTTGCTTCGAAAAGCGGCTCTTCGCCGAGGAACATAATCGGATGTAAAGGAAGATTATAGCGTTATGCTAAAGCAAAATATTTTTTTCTCTCACTTTCAGCTTCCGGACACTCCAGGAGGACATGGAGGACGGTTAGCCTCTCACCACATCTACCAAAAGTAGGAGGTTCAACGCCAGTCAGCAGGAAGCTATGGGTACCATAAGTGTGTCCTATTCTGAGGCGACAGAATAGGACATCAGTTCGCCGTGTTCTTGTAGCGGAGGGCCAGTAACCCAACCGCGGCTTAATCAAGTGAAGCTTATTATTTATTTCTGTGTCCCACAAGCGTTGCCAGTGGTTTCGCAGTTTCTTACGTAGGAAGGGTTTTAGATCTGTTGCAGGGACAGTAGCGGTGGGGTTAATAGCACGCAATATAATTGACGTGGCCATTTGGTCAGCTAACACATTGCCCTCGATGCTTCTATGGCCAGGAACCCAGCAAATAGTAACATGCTGGTTGGACATGTACGCAGTACATAGGACGGAATACAACTCAATTATAACTGGATTTCTGATTCTGAAAAGGGATCTTAATGCATTTACGATGCCTAATGAGTCTGTGAATATAATAGATTTTTGTATGTTTGAATTCCGTATATGCTTCACAGCCGACAATAGTGCATATCCCTAAGCCGTAAATATACTTGTTTCCGGGTGCAGCACACCGGATTCCGAGAAGGATGGTCCGACGGCTGCATAAGCCACCCCTGCATGCGACTTGGAAGCATCGGTATAAAACTCTACGTATGAGTAGTTGGACTGAAGTTGTCGGAAATGCATTTTAATATGTGCTTCTGGTGCATGTTTAGTGATCTCGGCAAAGGGAGTGTCACAATGTATGAGCGGCCACTGCCACGGCGGTAAATGTTTTGTTGTGGGCATAGGACAAAGTTCTAGCAGCGGAACACCCATTTCCTCACTTAAGCTTCTCACACGCAAAGAGAACGGCTTTCTCGCTGCGGGTCGATTATGGTAGAGGGTGGCAGCGGTCATATCGTTTATAGCTGAATAAGAAGGATGCTTTATGTTTGCGCGTACCTTTATAAAATAAGTGAAACTGCTATAGGATCGCTGTAGGTGAAGTGACCACTGATTCGACTCTACATAGAGACTCTGGATCGGACTTGTCCTGAAAGCACCGGTTGCCAGTCGGATACCCAGATGGTGAATGGGGTCTAGGATTTTCAGAGCACTTGTCGTTGCGGAATGATAAATTATAGAGGCATAATCAAGGCGCGACCAAACAAGGCTTTTGTACAAGTTCAAGAGACACTTCCGATCACTACCCCATGTTGTACGTGATAGGAGCTTTAGGAGGTTCATCGCTTTCAGACATTTCATTTTATATGGGGAATAAACGTGAGCTTAGAATCTAAAGTGGTTCCTAGGAATTTATGCTCGCTTTTCACGGAGAGTTGGTCTCCCTTGATCGTTTTAATGCAGTGTTGTAGGTATACATATATATATATATATATATATATATATATATATATATATATATATATATATATATATATATATATATATATACAAAGCGACCACACTCAAGGCACAGTACCTATAGGCAAGCCAAGCTCCCACAGCAGATGAAGATGACGCCCACTCATGATGATGAACACGTCTGGAGAAAGTAGATGTGCGTAATGAATGCCTGCACTGACTTAACCCCCCCCCCCCCACGTGAAAGCGGTCATCCTGATCGCAGTTCTTGGCCGCCGTTTAAAACGAAGAGGAACGCCATGTGAAAGGCCTCATGCGGGATACGTGGACTATTTCTGCTGCCGGGCAGCGGCGGCTCGTTGGAAGAAGAATGGGTGCCACGCGATATTTGACAAGAGACGTTTGCTCCAAGACAGTGTAGGGGCCAATGAAACGTAATTGAAACTTCTCTCACAGGCCAGGAATGCGAATGGGTGTAAGATGGAGGACTTCGTTGCCAGGGCTGAAGGACACGGCACGATGAGAGGCATCATATTCAAGCTTGCGATCCTGTTGCTTGGCTTCAGTGTTGACGCGAACCAGCTGGCGGCATTGAAGTAAACTAGACAAGTACTCTCTCTTGAAGAAGAACATGGCGTACAGGCGCAGAGTAGAACGAAACATCGAGGAAAGAAGAGGGGAAGCGACCGTTGACGAGGTAGAACGGCGAGTAACAGGTTGTGCGCTGTACAGAGATATATAGGCAAAAGTGACAGATGGCAAAATGGTGTCCCAGTTTCTGTGGTCTGGTTTTATACATGGCTATCATATCTGGCAGTGTGCGATGAAAGCGCTCAGTCAGCTCGTTCGTCTGAGGATGGTAACTGGAGCTTGTTTTATGTGTAGTGACGGATGCCTTGAGCACTTCTTCGACGAGTTCTGAAAGAAATACTCTTCCAGGGTCGCTCAGAATTACACGAGGAGCTCCGTGACGAAGGATTATTGCTCGAAGGATGAAGTCGGCCACTTCCGAAGCTGATGAAGAAGGCACGGGAGCTGTTTCGGCATAGCGGTGCAGGTGGTCGACAGCTGTAACTATCCATCGATTGCCCATGATAATCAAAGGAAGCGAACCATACAGGTCAACGCCAACTACCTCAAATGGTTGCAGTGGACACGGGAGCGGTTATAATAGTCCACTTCGAGTTGATGTAGGTAGGTTGCGACGCTCACAAAGCGTGCATGAGGCAACATACTTCGCGACACTGGTGGACAAGCTCGGCCAGTAGTAGTGACATCTTATGCGGTAGTACGTTTCCTGGAAGCCCATGTGCCCAGCAGTCATGTCGTCGTGGTACGTCTTGAGGACTTGAGCCCGAAGAGAGCGAAGTAGAACGGGCACCCAGCGTTGCACATAAGGGTGGTAGATATGACGGTACAGGACGTGGTTGTCGAGCTTCAATGGCGTCAGCTGTCGGCGAAGACGGGAGTTAGAGGGCCGGAAAGTCCCATCAAGATGCTCAATGATGCACGACCGCAAGGATCAGCACGTTGGTGAGATAACAAAAAACCACACTCGCTCTGAGAAGTTGGATCCACAGTAGCTAATGACGAAACATGTAGGGAAGAGACGGCCGCAAGCTCCTCGAGTGCAGCAGTGGCGGCTTTGTTAAGTGGCTCCAAAGAGAGCGGGCAACGCGAAAGTGCGTCGGCGCCTTGTTGTTTGTTTGCCGACTTGTATGTAATAGTGAAGTCGTATTCTTGTAAGCGAAGAATCCAGCGACCAAGGCGATCGGACAAGTTCTTGATTGTTGAGAGCCAGCACAAGGCGTGATGGTCTGTTCTCAGAGTAAAGTGGCGGCCGTAGAGATAAGGAAGAAACTTTTGTATTGACCTTACGACCGCTAGGCATTCCTGTTCGGTGATGGTATCCCTACTGAAAATTCCTACATGTACAGGACCTGCACATACGATGTTATTGGATACGGGGCATACAGGTGTCACGGGTCATACGGGTGGTACGGGTCATGCGGGTGGTACGGGTCATGCGGGTGGTGCGGGTCATACAGGTGGTACGGCTCATATAGGTGGTATAAGTGTAACGAATGTATGGGTATTACAGGTTATGCAGGTGATATGGGTTGGATTAGCTATTTGGGTCAAAATTAACATGCAGTAAAAGAATGTATACATTAAGAAAGGCATGCTAGTTCATGAAGCACACAGTAAAATAAACAATGTAATGTAGGTATGCTGCAATGATATCAAATAAACACGATCAGGCTAGAGTAATGTTTTGACGACTCATTTATTTAGGTCGTTCAACATTTCAGCAATGAATCTGTTCATTTTTCTTAACCTCTCCATTGGTGCCGTTTCACTTGGTCTCCCAGCAATGTACTTGCTGAAGGCATCTGTAAAAATGAGCAGGAATATGTAGCAATTAGGGACTTACTGGTTCATATAAATGATAAATTTTATTGTCCCTAAATTCAGCAAAATATACTAAGCATGAAACACTTACTTCCGACTGCCTCCAATTTCTTAGGCGTGAGTGCCCTCGTGGGTGGTGCCTGGTTTTCTGAGCGCACATAGCGCCGACAAGGGGCTCCTGTGATGCTCCTGTTGTGGAGGGCACTCACACCCCACAGAAGCTTGGTCGCCTCCTTGCAGAACAAGCTGTCTCTCGGACGCGAAAGCAGCCATGACCATTTTTCCTGCTCCAGGAATATGCCGTTTCCTAGGTGAATCTGCGCGAAAAAATGTGGAATCATAATAAAAGACTCAAGAGATATCTTGTTTTTGAAAATGTTATTTGCGCTCTTTGGTCGTGCGAATATAGTTTTGCTGGTATGTATTCAAATAGTTCTGATGAATCTTACAATTCACTTCTGCAACTGTATGCCATCTTGTATAACACTGGCATACTAAACGTTATTCAAATATTCTTTTTCTAAAGCAAATACAGTTCACAGAATGTATGTAAGTCTACAGGTGCATATAGTGCTCATTAATGGCAATACTACACAAGCCTTCGCAAGGAGAATCATTCATTTTTAGATACTAAAAGACTGGGCAAAAAGTGGGGTGGCATAGTAAGTTAGAAAAACATCAACACAATCCCTATTTAAAAATTTTACACTAATGTGGCTCCAGCGAAACAAAAAAGCATTCGTTTCAATGATCAATGAAAAGCAAATCACATACATCATTGCTGTCTTTACGTCTCACCTGAACAGTTTGTGAGAAGCTGTAAGACATTTTAAGAAAAAAGCATATTTACAATTTTGAGTGCTCTAGATATGTGTGAAAGTTAAATTAACAACTATGTAACATATCTTACAGTTGTGTTACAGTTGTTAGTAATGTTTAGTTCATAATATTCTACTAAAGACCACCAGACACCCTAAAAGACACTTAGAGCTGGCACTGACAAAAAGTGCTCTGGCACATTGCAGATAAAAATTTCTTTTGTCAACTCCAATAATGAGGAACTCAGGAATCAAAAAGACAGAGCCTCAATTCATTCCCCTTTTTCCTGACATTAGGACTTGTCACAAAAATATTTATGAAGCTTTTACTGAATGCTGTGACATTCCAAAAAAGGGTAATGCAGAAGATTCCACTGGTCATTCGTGAAATAACCTCCTGAATGTCTAAATTCACCAGTTCATAATTTACAAAATTATCCGTAGTAGATGAATAAACTAAGCATAAACATACAAAGAAGTGAAAGTGCAATGCAAGTTGCATAACTATGTATTCAACCCAGTAGTGAAAGTATTGCACTGAATAAACATAAATTTACAAAAAGTAGAGCTACTTCATCGTTTAACTGAATAAGGGCATGCACACACAGACGGACACTAGAAGAAGAAAATGCACACAACATAAGCGGTGTTCAAGTGTCTGTATGTGCCCTTATTCCGTTAAAAGATGAACGAATACCAACTAGCCTAACTATCTAAGCTACAGTAAAGCTACTTACTTGATTGTCCACCTGGAAAAACAGCGGCAGTTCATCACTGGCACCCAAACCCTAAAAGGCAGAACAAAGGAAAAGTCGATCAGCTATAAAAAATATTAGGCACACATATGCCAGCATGGCTTCCAGGTATGAAAGTTAAGCATCATTTCCAAAACTTTTTTTTTTATTTTCAGACACAACATAACTATCAGCCCTCATTTGTGCTTTGTTCAGCCCAATAACAGCTGCTGAAACTTTTATCCCTATTGTTTTTCCAGCTTATGCTCCATAAATTGTTAAAAGCCCAATCACTGAGCTGCACAACGAACTGATCAGTGTTCTACATTGTGTTATTAAAACAACCTAATTTTAATCCCACTTAATATTAAGTTCATGGTTTATACAGTTTCTAAAACAAAGCTCCCTTTTAATTGACTATCACAATTTAATTCCTGCAATTCGGTGTGTTTTCTAGGCCAAAAACTTGAGCCTAACGTGAAGTTTACCCATCATATTGCTTATGCTAAACAAAAAACTGCCTTCGGTGTACGAGCCCTCATTAAATCTTCTTTATTTATCTCCTGTGATGCCTTATTGTTGCCCTGCTTTCATAAACAGTCAAATCACCTAGCATTATTACATGGGCAAATATGCATAACAATATTCTTTTGCCAATAGAGAACATTCAGAATACACATAATTCAGGACAAACAGGAGAACATTCAATTCAGGAGAACATTCAGGAGAACATTCAGGACATACACATAATTACCAACAGTTCTTTTTACTCTAATGCTGCTCGCCTTGTCTAGGCTAACTTCATACTACTTGCATCTGACTTGTTATCACTTAATCATAACGGTATTCAAACTAGCTTTTGTGTGAACTGAGTTATATAAAATGTTCAAAAATAATAATTGTGCAAAGTTTGCCCATAATTACAACTTCCTTACACCTAAACATACATTAACTATGGGAGAATGACATCCTACTTTACAGTGATTAAATTATAGAACTTACTCCACACACTTGAAGAATTTCATCTCCTAAAATTAGCTTGTCAAGAATGTTTGTTAATGCAAAAAGCATATGCAATTAGCTTAAAAATCTTTGTGAATTTACATTTAGGTTTTATGGTGAGTAAAGCTACGTGTACAACTATTATTATGTTGAATTCGACTGAGAGATCCAGAACAGCCGCCCAAGTCTTGAAGCGAGCACACGGCTTACACCGTTTTTAGATACTGTCAGTTGGGAAAGCCCGCTATGGAGGCGGCACCGACTCGTACACGCTCAGAGGGGCGCGGTGCTAACGTAGCTTTGAGAACGAGCTACCGCTGGCTTCCCGCGGCAGCGTTGAATTTGTTTTTTTCCTTTTAGTTTGCTTGCTCGGATTACAGAGGCGGGAGCTTGAAGGTTAGATTTCTGTCACGCAAATCGTATTTAACATGGTACACAACAATCAAGCAAGCTTGAGTGAATTACCAGTTTAACACAGTAAACATGCTGACCTTCAGTGCGCCGGGCTGTCTAAGTGGCTATGCCTATG
Source organism: Rhipicephalus microplus (assembly GCF_043290135.1). NCBI lineage: Eukaryota > Metazoa > Arthropoda > Arachnida > Ixodida > Ixodidae > Rhipicephalus > Rhipicephalus microplus. Next base: position 226,424,406 of record NC_134702.1, read on the forward strand.
AGGAAAACACTTGTGATCAGCAGTACTTCTTCAAACCCCCGAATTACCCTGCAGTTCTCAAGGACTGAACAGCTGCTATTCCATGAAAAGTCTTGCAGGTAATGGTCAAAACATACATAAATAATCATACATTTCTTAGGTACAGGCCCGAACCTTATTTATCACTAAGTAGTACAGTCGAGCCCACATATAACGGCCCCACTTAAAACGAACTTTTGCTTCAAACGAACAATATCTGCGTGACCATGAAAATATATATTGGTTCAACGGCACAAAATCGCACTTACAACAAACGTCTCCGAGCGCCGCTGATCGGTTACAGCGAACAGTCAGCGGTCTCCCGACTTCCCGGGAAACCAATTTCGACCACCGATCAGGCATCGGCGAGGTGCCTATACATTCTTATTTTTAAACGCTGACCCTGCCCCCGCGAGCCTCTAGTTGCTGCTTCCCAACCCATGAAGAAAGGAAAGTGCCGACTGCTTTTTGTTATGCACCCCTCCGTCCTTTGTCCCCCCGCTACTCTGAGCCAGACGAGGCCCGCGTTTTCACACTGCCACCGATCTTTCGAAGACCGGTCGGCCATCTACCCCGTTTTTAATCGGTGGTCCTGTCGTTGGCATCGCCGGCCTGGAGTGACCAGACCATTTGCCAACATCGTCGGCCACCGACTGTATCCGATAGTCTGCGTCTAGTTCACGGGCGTACGCTACCCCACCGACTGTGATATTTTGTGATTCGTTTCGTGTTAAGGACTTGTTCTCGCTCGCTTACCACTCGACTCGGCATGCCTTCCGCTCACGTGGGGAAGCACGAAAACGGCTGTTAATTTGCACGGGACGAACAGCGAAATATCGAAGTTTGTGAGGCCACGCAAACTCGCCGGCGCAACAAAAAATTTTTTGACCACGGCTGCCGATTGTTCGAACACCCCCGCGCACTGATCCAGGCGGCCATGCTTTGACTTCTGCGCGCGCAGGCACTCTTTCCAAGTTTTTCTACGTGCGAGTTTCGCGGACCTACCAAGCAAGCTACCCAACCTGCCTCCTTCTCATGCGTTTTGGTTTTCAAGGTCGCCCTTCCGCCGCATCCTCTCCTCTCTTGTCGCAATTTGGAAACTAATTTCCTGCTGTTTCACATGCAGAGGTGGCAGACGACGCTCCTTCACCAATCTCAAAGCGACAGCAGCGCCGCCTCCACCGGATACGAGAGGGGGCAGTCCTCGCGGCTGCGACAGCGTGTGCTTACCCAACTGACAGTATCTAAAAACGTCTTACACCAAGCCAAATCTGCCACTGGAACACATGAATGCTGTGCATGGGGTGTCCAGAAGCTGTTTATGCTTACGACACTTAAACCGGCTCCTGAACTTTTTCGACGAAGCCGATGATCTTCGGGCATCTGCACAGCCGGTCGGGCAACTTCTTCTTAAAAATCACTTCCACACACGGTTTGTGGTCGCTGCTGCTACAACTGTCAAAACTTAACCGCCAGTTCATTCAGCAAAGTCAAACGATGCCATTTCTAAAATGTAAAGATATCCATAGGGTGATGAGACACCACCTAAAAAAACGTTGAAGACAACCTTATTCCCCGATCGTACCAAAAATGACAGCCCTGCATTGCCGGAGTTCCAGAAAAATCTACCTTTGCCAGATGAAACAACATGGAAGCCCCATTGCGGAGTGGTTTGCTCCGAATCTGCCAGTAGAAAGCGGGAAATTGCTCCGAATCGACCAGGGGAATCCGGCAAGAAAATTTTTATCCTGGAATCCATTGCCAGCCTTGGTCTCGGTAAAAGATTCCAGGCGTACATTCGTTCTTTTCTGCAAAATCGAAAAGCTCAGCTGCATTTATCGCAACTTACATCCGACACTTACACATTAGGTTCCAACGGGACACCACAAGGGGCAGTCATTTCTCCACTCCTTTTTAACATAGTAATGAAGGGACTATCTGACAAACTCCGCGAGATCCCAAACATAAACCATGCTATATATGCAGATGACATCACCATCTGGTGCCCGGGAGGCTCATTGGCGGAGTTGGAGCAAGCCCTTCAAACTGCTCTCAATACCACAGAAGCCTACTTAAAAAACACAGGACTTCGTTTGTCGCCCACAAAATCAGAGTTGCTACTGTACCGGCAATCTCGCCAAGGCGTTCGTAACTTAACACCCTTAGGTGATCTACCCATAGCGCTACACGCCAACGATGGGCAGCGAATACCCCGCGTGGACTCCATACGCATTCTCGGCCTCCTCGTCGAGGCCACTGGCTGTCATGCAAGAACAATTAAACATATCACGGCTAAAACCGAGAACATGCTCCGACTCATTCAGCGAGTCTCGGGTCGTAGACGAGGCCTTGGAGAGGCCAACCTTCTGCGCATATACCACGCGTTCCTAATGAGTCACATCAATTACGTCGCCTCTGCCCACAACTGGACGAAGGTAGAAAAGACGAAACTAAACACACTCATGCGCAAAAGCATTAAACAAGTCCTTGGTTTGCCTCAAAACACGAGCACTTCCGGTCTCGACCAACTAGGCATGCACAACGGCATCGATGAAGTGATCGAGGCCCAGACCACGGCCCAAGTGATCCGCCTCTCCTCCTCCAAGGCAGGCCGCCGACTTCTAAGCGAGGCCGGCATGTCCCCACACCCCTGCCTTGAACGCGCAGTAACCCTCCCCAGAGTTGTCCGAGCTACTTACATGGTAACCCCATTTCCGCGAAATGTCCACCCACAACATAACGAAGGCAGACGGCTGGCCCGCGCTCGCGCGATCCTAAACCGTACCGCCGCGAATCGCAACTCTACCGCATTCGTCGACGCAGCGCAATACGGTAACTCCTCCTCTTTCGCACTCGCGGTAGTAGATGGCGACGGAGCCCTACGCTCAGCCGCCTCGGTTAGGCTATCAACAAGCGCCATAGCCGAACAAGTTGCTATAGCTTTAGCGATGACCGACCCCTCACTCACTAATGTCTTCACAGACTCTCGCGCCGCCATTCGGGCTTACGAAACCGGCAACATCGCTCCAGAAGCAGCCCGCATTTTACAAACACGGAAATATACGGGCTCGCACTACCTCTCTTGGTTCCCTGCCCACATGGGCAAAGACGTTCACCCACAACAACCCAACCTCAACGAAATGGCTCATGATCGAGCACGAGAACTGACCCGCCGTGACGATCAATCAGCCACCGAAGAGCTGGGCCCAGACGTGCAGTTTAATGACCCACTACTCACCTTCCATGAAATTACCTCCCACTACCGACACAACAGAAGCCGATACCCTTTACCCCATTCAAAACTCGAACGCGCGCAAGAAGTAGCCTTTAGAATGTTACAAACGAGATCGTACCCATCACGGGGCCGACTCAGCCATTATAACTCAGACATAAATTCACAGTGCCCAGATTGCACAGAAGTGTACTGTTCACTCGCGCACATGCTCTGGCAATGTCCCGCGTTACCTCAGGGACCTCTCACCAGTGAGTCCGACTGGGAGGAGGCACTCAGGAGCCCCAATCTCCGAAACCAACTTAAGGCAGTCCAGAGGGCCCAAGAACTGGCGGAACGCCACCACGTTCCCGCCCCGACTCGGGCGTCGCCTACGGTAGCGGCTGCTAGGATGTCCCACGTGGGCACCCTGGTGGCTTAAACTCCTCAGGACCATATATTAAAGTTCTTGACTGACTGACTGACTGACTGCTCAACCAGGACGATTCGACATTGACAGATGGTCACACTGCATTTGCTCAACTTTAAAATACTTGTCTACATACCGCTAACAATGACTAGATGTATATTGATTAAATAAACAAACTGAAAATGTACAGGAGGCTAGCCTGACAATATAACCCCTAAATCGGATTGAAAAAAAAAACAACAAAGAAACAGCCATTTCAATTATAAAGTACACACCTGGCTGGTAGGTTCTTGAGAACCACTTGAAGTGGTTCCAGGGTGTGGTACCGGTGGCATCAATGGGCATGGCTGCATCCGTGGCTGCTCTGAAGAAGGCGACGGAGGCTCTGGTAGCAGTAAGTGCTGCGGCGGTGGCAAAGGCAGCGTTGCTGACCACCCTTGTGGAGACAACGGCGAGCACGGCCATAGTGGTGGTGGCGGCGGTAGTGGTGGCGACGGTGGTGGTGGCGACGGTGCCGATGGCTGCATGAACTGCAACGACCTTGCCTGAAAATGCAAAAAAAAATCTAAATTACACTTTTGAAGCATACAGCTTTTTTTTTTTGCAAATTGAATCGAATTTGTTTTTGTCAGTTTTATAATTGTATCTAACTTGTCTAAACTCACTCCATTATGCTTTTGTCCCTTTGTTTTTGGTGCAATACAGTGAAATCTCATTAAATCAAACATGCTTAATTAACAAATAACAATTCAGGGGACAGTGACAGCTCAATGTATGTCATCTAAAACGACAGTATTATCAACAGCAGTGCCCTACTTACCGAGAAATTGAGGTAAATGCACGGGAACAAATGCGCCGCAGTAGGACGTTCGCGAAATGATCCTTATGACGTCAGACAAACTGCCTACAATTAATCACTGGTAATCAAACTAGCTCACTAAATAAAGAACCTTCCAAGTATCAAAAGACGTAAAAAAATGCTGCTTGTCGAGTTGTTTCTCATGAAAAAAGAACCGCCGGGAGTTACAATGGAGAATAGCGCAAGTGGTTAGAAAATTCAACTTTTTCCTGGTTAAACTAGACAGGCCGTGCCATCTTGAGCCAAAACATGTCTGCCATTTCGGAGCCTATTGTAGGAAATTGATCGATGGCCGCTGTTGCTGATGCGGCTCCTGGTGCTTTAGTTTCGCTAGTAGTGTCGGCGACCGTACAATAAAAAGCCGGGCAACGTTGTGCACGGCAACAGTGACGTGAGACTTTCCGCTTCTTGAGGCGGGTAAATTAAAGTGCACTAGCTGATACAGACCACTAAAACCCAATTTTATTTCAAAATAAGCACTTCCTTGGCACAAAAGGCTTCTGGACCGGTAATCCAACAATAAAGGTCGACAACTTTGATTCTCCAGCTCGCATATTTGCCTCAACTGTACTGCTGACATCACTTCAAGTCGACCTATGAGAAGTCTCCGTTACAAAACCTGGCAGCACAGCCATGTTTGCCAAGTCATAGTTGAGTGAGGTTTGTAGTACCATACTGGTTCGATTGTGCCACCATAAAGATATTTCCTCTGTCATAAGTTGTGCAGCAATGTGTGATGATGCACACGGTTGACTGAATATTGCATCGAAATGTTTTGAAATCGGCATGTCTAATCATTACCGAAGCAGGAAAATAACAACTGGGCACAGCTTCATTCCCCTTCACGGCTGCTTTAAAACAACAGATAACGAAAATCTTGCTTTTCCTTTAAGTCGATTGTATTGACCCGCCACGACTCCCAACAGCTTTCTGGACTCCCAGTTGTTTCGCAAGTGCCTCCGGGATAGGCAACCTTAGAACAAGCAATGACATCATATGACGTCGTGATGACACGACCCATTTGGGAAACTTATTTCTGATGCCACGACGATGGCATCACAAGTTATTATTTGTCACTTTTGTTGGTGCTGACGGCCACTTTTCGCACTTGATGAAGCATCTTAATGCGTTGTCATATGCTCATACCTTCTCTTGAATGCTCCTGTGGGTGGCCTCATGTTCATAGGCGCCATGATTAGTAGCTGTGCTGCATTGGTGGCCGCAACAGGAACGGCTGGCCAATGTTTCTGTAAGAGAGCAAATGTGAAAAATAAAGAGCGCACATTTCTTAATTGCATCCTGAACGAAGCATTACTTTTTCAGAACTTCAATATATTACAACCTGATTAATACAAACATAATTATGCTGTATTTGCTCAAAGCTACACCAGCGCGTCAGGCTGATATTTCGCCCGATTTTACCGGAGTGCTTTTTGCTAAAATCCTCGGGTGCGATAAAACTCTTTCATACTCTGAGTTGCTCCAACCAAGTTGCCTTACCAATTTACTCTCTAGAAAACGTGTTATAAACAAAAGGAAATTAATCCCATGCATAGTGTAGTATACATTCCACTCAAAAAGATGGGTGAAGTTGAGATATTGACTGAAGCCTGTTAGGGTGAGAACATGGTAAATTAATGACACCAGCCATAAAAAGGAATACAAATAAGACATTTCAGCTCTCATAATGGGAGTCTTGTTCAGAGTGACAACTAGACGGAGTGAAAATATGCTTATGAGGACTTCAAAAGTCACTCAAAACTGCGAGTGTAGATAAGAATGAAGGTTCCATGTGTTATCAATGGTTCCATGTGTTATGTGTATCCATTGTTTAAATCAGCATTGATTGCAAGTGGTGTCCTAAGAGTTTTTTTTTCTAAGCTTATGCCGTTATGCTAATCTATTTTATTGCTCAAGTTTTCAGGGTGTTTTGCCATTGATTGATATGTGGGGTTTAACGTCCCAAAACCACTATATGATTATGAGAGACGCCGTGGTGGAGGGCTCCGGAAATTTAGACCACCTGGAGTTCTTTAACGTGCACCCAAATCTGAGCACACGGGCCTACAACATTTCCGCTTCCATCGGAAATGCAGCCGCCGCAGCCGGGATTCCAACCCGCGCCCTGCGGGTTAGCAGCCGAGTACCTTAGCCACTAGACCACCCCGGCGGGGCAGGGTGTTTTGCCAAGGCATTGGAAGACACCTTTACCTCGTTGACATCATTTGACATGCTGTCTGACCTGATGTTCGAAATTTCCAGTCTCACTGATTATACACAATCACAGTCTACAAGGTATCCAATAAGCATCAAGATACCTTTCTTTTTTGTCCTTCATCTTTACCAGCCGATAATGCAATTTGTAGGAACGGAACTACTTGGACATCGTAATGGTTTTTGAACAAGTGCCTGACTCGCACGCATCAGACACGTACAGTATAGCGGCACGTTATCTTGGGAACACATGATCAGATCTTTGCGGCTGAAAGAGCTGGCGTTTAACGAGAGTTCGAGTAGCCGGATGCTAAGAGATCTCTGTGCACTTGCTGTAGGTCAGCAGCCCTGCTAGTCTGTATTGTGCAGATGCTATTGGTTCTAGCGACAAGTGAGACAACCACCGATATATTCTGGTTTGTCAGTTGCACCAAGTCAATGCCGGTACCTGATGTTGTGTGTTTTTTTCTGTAGACGGGAAACTTCAAACTGCGCTGGTCACATTTGACTAGGACTAGCAAGCGTGTGGCCGCACTTGCTGTCTTCCAGAAATGCTTTGAAGAAAGAAGTATCGTTGATGGCACACGGCACCACACACCAAATTTTTTGGGTGGTTTGTGGCTTCCTCGATAAGTTCCGCTTTTTCAAATAGATGCCGCAAAAAACAAGAAAAAAACGAGAAAAAAGAAGCACTGCTCGTTAAATTGGCATGAGGGAACACATTTTAAAAACGACGCTGCTGGTTGGCGCCCAATGTGCCATATTCAATGCTCCTCACTGCTGGAATTCAAAATGGCAGCATAACATTATTGGCAAGCTCCCAAGCAGGTGATTATTCAAACACATTCCAGTTCTGCAGACACAATGAAATGCGGGTAGAAAAGCAACTAGCTCACTATCAAGAAGGTAGGAGTCAGTTACCCCCTGAGAATAAATGTAGAAATGGTGGGTGCATATCTCGCCACACAATGCTAAGGTCACAGCATATGTTTTTTTTTTGCCATTGCAAACACGTCTCAGCTCATTTCCAAAAAAAAAGTAACCACATACCCATGCCCTGGATAGTATCGCGATACGGGCGATACATCGTAAAAGTATTTCACTACTGAGATACAAATACATTTTTAAGAAGTATCTCGATAGAGCAATACAGACACTCAAAAGTATCTCTGAAATACTATCGCGATACTGCCCAGCCCTGCTCTTGAGACAGTTGTACACTAACAACTCCTCTAAGTGTCAGACAATTCAAACTGTTCCTTATAGTTTTCAAAGGCAGTCCTCTCTAATGGTCGATTCCTACTAAAGAGATTCATTTTTGTTACGGAATTTTTTTGAAGAAAACTAATAGTTCCAGCAGGGTGGGTCATGACGTTATATGCTCCTCCTCTGCTTAGCCGCCTGAACCCCCCCCCCAGGTACATATGAATATAATGAGAAAGAATGCACTTTGATGGGTGGTGTCTGATTGCATCGTGCCTGAAGCCACAATTTTTTCTGTTACCTTGCTGGAGCCGTCTAGAGTTTGGTGAAAAAGGGTAGGAGGAGCGGAGTCCATTCATACAGAACATATGCTTTGCTGGCTGCTGTTTCCTGCTAGTGCTGCTGTAACTACAGTGAAATCCCGTTATAACGAACCTCAGATTAACGATTTTTTCAGATTAACGAATGTTTCGGAAATCCTCTTCCAAATGTCCATTGGTTCAATGTAAAAATATTTCACTACTACGAATTTCAGAATAACGAATGTTTCAGAATAACGTATCAAATTTTATCACCCTGGTACCTTAAGAGCACTTCAAAATAACGAATTTCTAGCCTAAAAATTACGTGCGGCGGTCTAAATGCCCAGCGCCATATGTGGCACTATCATCATCATCAGAGCTCCTGCTCATTTCTCCATGCGTTGCCTTATGCTAAATGCGCACTAGCCTGGCTAGCCCTATCGCCATCGCCAGTACCTTGTTTTCGATGTTTTTTTTTTTTTTGCATGCTCGTTGAGCCAGGTTGAGCCTAACCTCGCCGCCTTTGTTTTGTTACGTCGACCGGCAACGTCGCACGATTGTCGTACGGCTTGCTCGTTTTAAAGGTTAGAGTGATTCGTTTCTGCGTTCGCGATGAGCTCCGGAAGCAGCGCGAAAAAGAAACGGAGGCAGTTTTCTTTGAAAGAAAAAGTGGATATTCTTTCTCAAGTGGACGCCGGTAAAAAACAAATCCACATTGCGAACGAGATGGGGGTTGCACCATCAACTGTCGCAACCATCCTGAAAAACCGACAAAAGATCCTCGAGCTGCACCGAGGGTCCCAACTCGCACCGTCAAGAAAACGGCTCCGACTTGGAATTTCCAAGAAGTGGATGCTGCAGTACTGACTTGGTTCAAGGACGCGCGTTCTCAAAATGTGCCGGTGTCGGGACCCATGCTGCAGGAAAAAGCCCGGCAATTCGCTGATGCTTTGGACATCACAGGCTTCGAAGCAAGCGCGGGGTGGCTTCATCGTTTTCGTGAAAGGAATGGAATCACCTGGCAAGTGGTGTCTGGTGAAGAGAAGGCGGCAGACGCAGAAAGCGCTGCTGCATGGAGGGACGAGAAGTTTCGCGAAATCGTCGCTTCATACTCCGAAGATGATATATTCAATGCGGACGAAATGGCGTTCTTCTATCAAATGCTTCCTGATAAAACCATGCATTTTAAAGGGAACAGCTGCAAAGGCGGCAAGCAGTCCAAAGTCCGGATTACGGTATTGTTATGCTGCAATTTCACAGGCACGAAGAAGCTGAAGCCCTTGGTGATCGGCAAATACAAGAAGCCTCGCTGCATGAGGAACGTTGTTTCATTGCCGTGCGATTATCGGGCTAATTCACGCGCGTGGATGACACGAGAGTTATTCTCTGAGTGGCTACTAAAGGTGGACGATGAGATGAGGAGCGCAGGTAGGAAAATCCTGATTATCGCCGACAACTGCTCGGCGCATCTTGTTAATGTCAGGCTGACAAATCTACAGCTGGAATTCTTGCCTCCGAACTGTACGTCCTTGCTCCAGCCACTGGACCAAGGCATCATAAAAAGTGTCAAGGCCCATTACCGGACACGCCTGGTTCAGCGATTGCTGATAAATCTTCGGATGAAGCTGCCTACCTCCATCAATGTGCGACAGGCCACAGAAATGGTTACCGGGGCCTGGTGGAACGTTACATCAACCACCATCCAGAACTGCTGGAGGAAGGCAGGCTTGGTAGTAATGCCATCTGAATCTGAACAAGGCAGCGAAGAAAGCGACGCGAGTGGCATATGGCAAGAAGTCGTCGAAAGACTCGCGATGGATGCCTCGGTGACGTTCGAGGACTATGTGCAGTGCGACGACGAAGCATGCACGTCAGCCGAACTGACGACCGATGACATCGTCAGTGCTGTTCGTGGTGATAACAGCGACGAGGACGCCAATGGCGAAGACGACGCTGAGACCGCGCCCGTTAGCCAACCAGAAGAATCGCTTTCCAACGCCGACATCATGGAATGCGTGCGAAAGATGCGCACTTACCTTGGCAGGTGCAGCAATGCCACCGAAGCAGAGCATAAGAATGTGGACAACTTCGAAGCGTTCGTCCTGCGGCAGTTAAGCGGCACCCACCAGGCCAAGATCACCGACTTTTTCAAATAAACGTGCGCTCATTCCGGAATACTTCGCGTTTTGTTTCTTTTCACGCTCGTCATAAAATCAAGCGTTTGCGGATGTGTACACAGCAAAGGTAGGCGACTCTTTTTGTTGCATTTACGATTTTTAATGCGAGTTTTCGATGTTTTCCCTATAACGATATTTCAAAATAACGAACTATTTTCCGCGGTCCCTTCAAATTCGTTGTATCGAGATTTCACTGTACTGCACTGTCGTAGAAGGAAACAACATTCAGCAACTATCACAGCTGTTTCCATACTAAGTGGCCACTCTCTCACACAAATCTGATTCTATAAAGGGCTGCATTGTTTTGGTTTTATTAACTCTGATCATACAGTTAACGTCCGATTTCTCGGACTACCGAAATCCTGGACATGCCTGATTTCTCGGACTGATCTGTGGCACCATCAGGTTCCCCATACAGTCAATGTATTAAAAAGTCCAAAATTTCGGACATTTATAGCTTTCACCGTCCGATTTTCCTGCTAACTTTTTACTGCTAACAGCGGAATTGAAGTCACAATCAGCACCACTATTTTGGTTCTTTTCGTACCCCCGAACCCACTGTGACGTGGCTGCCGTACCTTTGACACCGCAAATGCCGGAATCCAGCACACGCCAATTTGTAGCCAGCCGTGGCTTAGACAAACCTGTGGCCACAACTGCATGGTGCTGTTACTAATGTTACTATAAGGCTGTGATTCGGCGGGAAAGCTACGCTGTTGACCTATAGTCTGCCGCCGGCATGCTTCCCGACTCATAGAAGGCGGTAACACAAAAGACTCTCAGGAACTGTTTTGCCACGCCAGCTTTAAAATGTACGCCGAGACGACAGTCTCACCTAGAGAGGGCAGCCTGTGTAAAGAACTTCCAAATGCGGTCGTTGCTTCAACGACCCACGCGGTGCTGGTGTTTCGATTTCAGCCAAGATAACCTTGGAGGGCTTTGCCGACGCTAGCGAAAATCTTGAGCTGTGTGCGGAATTTACCGGTGATGAAATAATTCAACTTACTAAAGGTTTCGACAACTCCGACACATAAATCAAAGAGGCAGAGCCTACACGGGCAACAAGTTCGGTGTTGACGCGAGCATGACATCGTCATAGGTGTACAGTGACAGCATGACATCAGCTGATATTGAGGCAAACATAATCGGGGCAAGTGGAACTCCGTGCAAATGAAAATAGGAGAGTCCTTTTAACACTTAATTTTTACAAATGCAGTAGCGTCGGTCACATAAAATTTTTTCTTTTCGCTTTTTTTTATTACAAACGGCTCTTTTCGGGGCAACCTAAATGATGCACTTGCTGAATTGCAACGAGAATCCTGTACTCCTGCTGTGACCTTTTCCGCCAGTGAAAAATACCTATTCAAAAAGTGTAATTTTACTTGCATTCGTTTTTCCAGACTGCCTGATTTTCCGGACCTTTCGCAATCCCTTGAGTGTCCGCGAAATCGGATGTCGACTGTACAACATTAATCCAAAGGGCTATTTCAGGTACTACATCATTATTGTGGAACAAAAAAGCATCGAAATAACATGAAGATGACAAAGTAAATGTGTTAGGGTACACATAACCACAGCACTCACTGACTACATGAAAATTTTTTTAAAAAATTCTAAAAGGCAGCATGGAATAAATATAACTTACTGAGTTCGTTTTGCAGCATGTCTTGCAGCTTGTCATTTCTTTTCTCGAGTACTTCTATTCTTTCCTCTAGTCTTTTGTTTTTTTTCTTGAGCTGCCTCGTAATGTTCCTCTCTTTTTCGAGCCGACTCAGTTCGACAAGCTCTTCTTCGGAACTCGCACTGCTTCGGCGCCTCTTTGTTCTTGGTTGCTGATTTTTTTCTTTTTTCTTTTTTGAATGCTATCAAATAAACACATCAACCCAAAGCCAACATCACTGATTAGAAGCCGAAAACGAGCAAATATGCCAGGAAACATACACGCTCCATTGATACAAACATAATTCAGGTTGTAGCAACTACCTAGCATATGAAGTTCAGTAGGGTTGAAAGCTGGGCTAGTTGGTGAGATATCATTTCAACATATGGTATAGTAGCGCAACCTCAACGAGGACCTGAGGACAAGAAAACACGCCACTGTTTGTGAGACTAGCGAGTGCAGTGTTTTCTTGTCCTCAGTGTCCCTATCAAATTTGCGCTACCACACCATATGTTAAAATGATATGTAGCATATTCCAGCCATGACTAGTGAGCATTCTAACACCCTGTCACACAACAAATCTAATGTCCTTCGTTTGCCATGTCTTTTTTTTTTTTGCTGTCACACGGGGAAACTAATGCCATTTGATGAAAACGACCTTTTCTGTGGAACGAGTTCCTGCAACACAATCGCATTCGATTTCTGACTGAGTAGTCTCAATGTCAGGGACATTTAGGAAAATGGCTATAACTTCAGTACATATACATTTTATAATTTATGAACATCTCGTTCCTTACTAGCTCAACTTATTACTGGTTTGGTGACATGATAGCAGGTGCAAAAGTTAAAAAAAAAATAAGGGACCCTAAAGCTTTGTTTTTAGGAGTTGAAGGCAATAAGGATATCCTGTTGCTACTACATGCATCGAACATTTGGTGCATGAAACCTTTTCGAACTTCTTACGCACCCACTACGTGGCCTTAAGGGAATAAGTACAGTAGCGCATGTGCCTTTGGTAGTGGGTGACCAGTTTTAAACCTCCAAGGCATTATGATAATGACATGTTATGACGCCCACTAGAAATGGCAGGTTGTACCACGCATTATTACTGCAATATTTCATGTTGCATTGTAAAGCATGTATACAGGATGTGTGTGTTTGTTAAGTATGAAAGGTAATTCCACTGCATTTCCAAGCAGAGGAAGTTCGTTCATTGTATTTCCAAACAGACGCGTGGCCGTGTGGTAGAACATCCGCTTGCCATGCGAACGAACTGCGTCTCAAGAATTTTTATTGTTTATTTTATTTCCATCATTCTCAGTTTTTCAGTAGCGCATAAGATAATTTTTCGCTCACAACCAATGATGCCTACGCCGGAATTTCTGCAAATCAAGCTCTCTAATGCCATAGCGTTAAAAAGGAGCTACTCTCCATGACAGCAGCTGAACCCAGGGCGTGTTTCGTTTGTGCCCTGTTGTCATTATTGCCTGTATTGTGGATATTAATCATGTGGTGACCAAGGTGGTGACTACACGAAATCGTTGCTGCCGTCTCATTTCTGCAGCGGGGGAGTAGGTTGTGCACCTTGCTTCAGTTGACTGTACTCATGCCCGGTCATACCATCGGCCAACGACATTCGAGTGTGTCGTGTAGCTGTGGCAAGTTTTTATTTAAAACGGCCACTTTTTTTATTATAGGTGCACCTTTCCACTCATAAAAATTATTTTTGTGGATACACGCATGTTACATACAAGTTTTATTATATGTTTATTTTTCCCAAAGCCATGGGTCAGGAGGGCTGAGGTCATGGTCATCATTTCAAAATGACATTTGTTTTTGTCATGGGACAGCACGCAGGTAAAATGAAATTAGGTCCGCTTAATGTAATTTGTTGTGAATGGCATTGAATTTGCCATGTGACAAGGGTATAACATCTCTCACATTGCAAAACGTCCCGATAACCACCACAGCCACCACAGTTGCAGTGATATTCGATTTCAAACAGTGCAATTTCCACACACCCCAGACTTGCGCTAAATTGTCGAGAAAAATTCTTAGCTGCATCACAACATCAATAAACACATAGTTACCATGACTACAACAAAAACAACTATGCCACACCAACTTTTGCCACATAATAGGATAAAAGCAACAACACTAACACACAATGTCATCTAAAAAGCTGACAAATGCATATCTGTGAAATTTAACATAGGTCACTATGTAATTGTAACCAAAATGCTGGAAGTTGCTGCTCTGTGCCTGCTATTCTCTCTAATGTCACTCTGTGCAAGGCAAAGTTACCATTTGTGTAACAAGCAGCCATATTATGCCTACCTAGCTTAGTGTACACTGATCAGATTTATACACAAGTTTCAAATAAATCAATTACTTTTCCAAAACTAACATTCTGGGTAACTCAATTAGGTTTACTTGTCATTGATTACCAGTTATCATTGACTTTTTCATAAATAATCAAGTTATAACCAGCATTCTACAGCACTTTTTGTCCTAATGCCCTGCAAGGACAACCCTCCCCTCTTTGTCAGACAATGGCCACAACAGACTGCACATGCATGCTCCACATGCATCTGCCTTCTCAACTGTTGCGAAAGCAATGGGAGAGTTTCTCAGTATGTTTTGCCACCTATCGGTTGTAAGAGTGCTGCAACCCTGACTTTGAATCTCCTGTGCCCCGTACACATCAGAAGACTGTTGCTCGATATAAAACCGCGAAATGGGAATTGTCCACTGGGAGGGTGATTATTCAAGAAGCTGTAATTTGATCACCACTTCAAAATTGATGCTCAGTGTACACTAGCTGCATTATCTACACATAGTGCCCCGTAAGAAGAGCTCTCCAAGACTTTTGTCCTTTCAAAGAACTTCTGAGCAACTTCCACTGCTATAAAACTGCCAAACACAGTCACGGGGAACATGTCGTCCTTGTTTTGGCAGCTTCATGAAATTTAGAAATATGCCATTTTAATACAGTTATAAGTGCTATAAGTACCAAATCTGGCAGCATAGTATTAGCACCTATATTTGAAAATGCAGTAGTCACTTCTTGTCCAGGTGCCTGATGCAGGTCACGGACGATTTCAAAAAAACAAAGTTTCATGTATGTTACCTTTTCAGTTGTCTCTTCTTCACTTTCTATGTCGTAAAATACAGTGTCAGGAACCGACAGCCGTTTCTTGCCCATCTTCTGGATCAGGTCACTGAAGGTGGCTACAGAAATTATCAAACGAAATTAAATTTTAGCAGGCCACTAAAGCACCAATGTGGTATGAAGACCACAAATGCATGCAAAGTACAACTACATATCTATTCTACCACAAAAGCTTGGTTCTGCAGAAAGAAAGCTGTGCTGTACATGCATTCGCTTCTAGATGATGCAAGTCAATGGCTGATGGTAAGAGTTATGCAAGTATGTAAACCTTGAGACAAACCACATGTTGCTAGTTATAGCACAATCTCAATTAATTTACCAGGTGATTACATATGAGCTATTGGAACACACATCAAAACAATTAGTCAAAGCTTTTGAACGTAATTCAGTCTGTGTGAGCAACACCATTTTTAGGAATGCTTATTAACTGTCCCGCAGTAGCTTTTTGAAGTTTTATTTTATTACCATTGCAATCTATTAAAGAGAAAAAACTATCTAATATTAAACTCTTCAAAATAATTTTGACATTGCCATTTACTTATAGCTTCCGCATGCAGCAGTTCAAAGATCTTGTCAATTGAAGTGTCTAGGTGCAAAGATTGCATCAAGTTCAAACTAGAACAAGATAATCAGAAAATATCTGTAGCTCAGCTGATCGCAAGTTGGGCATTCAGTTCAGTTTATTACCTTAAAGGCCCTCCTTTCTAGGAGGGGCATTACATAAGGGGTGGGGTTTTATTTAGGTTAACAATAAGCAGTAAGAGTTGTTTTAGCATTGAAGATGATTAATAATACGATCTTGAAAGGCAGATGATGACATTTATGGCATTGTTACAAAGTATATACCCGCATTACCGAACAGGCCTAACCAGCCTGAACTGCCTATATGCCGACGGACCGCACGCTTTAAATTACTCGACCAGCTGCACAATATAACATTCCACGGACATTCTAATTATCTTTGCGTCCACCGGGATGACTGTCACTGTGAATAAGTGCACAATTTGTCTTCTGGTTTTCTACATTACAGAATGATCCCTTGCTTGCTGTTTTTCCTGCTGCGCACGTGTTTTGATTAAGCCCAATTGTGGTGCGTTTGTGGACTGAAAGAGTGCTGAAACAATCCAATGACATTTAGAGTATACATGAAAAATGTTTTGCCTCTTTGTATAGCAGCCCGCAAGGTCATACCGTATTTCAAATCATAAATTGAGTGCCCGAGACGACCACCACGTGCACACGAAAAGAGCTACGTGGGCTAATAAGCATGAACAACTTAGCAGTAGTTGCACAACCACCACCAACGGGTCAAATAAGGCACACTGAAAACACAGAAGCCATTCCGTGCGTCTTATTTTGACTACGCACCGAATAACACACGTGCAAGCAGCGACGTCTGCCACACATTTTTCCTGTATTGTAAAACGGATTCCTAAACGCCACCAAAATTAACACCTCAAAGAAGACAGAACTCACCACCAAGGAGGATGACGTCTCCGCGATAATACCCTTCGTCGACGTGCCCTGCTTCATTGGTCTTCCAATATATTTCTTTGTGTTTTTGGCAGTCAGCCACACTCGCCGGCTTGAAGTCCTTAATGAGCTTCACGCTCACTATAGCCCGGTAGCCATCGTCGTAAACGACGTAGGCCACCTTCGGTGCTGCCGGCATAATTAAGTGGGAGCGCAAAATCAACACTCGCCTTCAAAAACAAAAAAGAAAGACTGCAGGGACTACTGCCGCGGAGAACTCATCCAAAACATCCAGTACTTCAAACGTAGAGTACTGCTCTTGGATTGGCTAAACTGAACAAGCCAACGACCTGACTTGGAAAACGTTTAGTGCTTGTTGCGCCACCTATTGTGTAAGAAATATACCATAGTATGTGTATTTTGAAGTAAATGTGCGCGTAAAATAATGCATTTTTGTCACTAGATGACGAAACATACTAGTAAGTTTTTAAAAAGAAAGGATTGTGTTTGAGTTTTGATGATTTGGACTGTTGTAGAACAATGTAATCACAACTCATTCAACTCGAAAGGTCTGCTTAGTATTTTTAGTTTACTTACCTGTATTGCTTCTTGAGGGTGTTTTTTACTTCTATTTTGAGAAAGGGCTGGTGGGCTTGTGGGGCGAACATGTTATAAGGTAGCGTTATGTTTAAGGAAATGAGTTACGATACCAGCTGGAACATTACAAAACTTGTAGTTTGCTCGGATCCAAAATGCGAACACACGCCACATCTACCGCTTAACAGGACACCGGAGGAATAAATAAAATGTGCTTGATTGCATCTTTTTTTTTCTTGCTTATTTTTCAAGACGTTGGTAGACGTGCGTGTTTTACACATCACCCATAATCTTATTTATGAATATACAGGCATGACAAGATAATACCAATCAATTAATGAAGAAACCAGCCTATAAACCACTGCACTTCTTTTATGCGATATTCACTGAACGACACGATAAAAAAGAAAAGCGCATGGCTTGCTATAATTATCGAAACGATAGGCATTCGCATATTGGAAATGTAATTACGGAATGATAACACTCGCAATAACAATATAAATGTTGGTGTTTAACGTTCCAAAACGATGACAAATGAGAGATGCGCCTTAGCTGCGACCACATGGAATCCATAAACGTCCACCGAAATCTAAGTACAAGGGCCTCAAGCATATTCGCCTCTACTAGAAATCCGGATTCAAACACAGACCTTCGGGATCAGCAGTGGAGCAATGGGAAAGAATTGATGCACATGCCACACGGCATGTGAATGTCCACCTTCGGGATTGTATTAGGCTAATTTAGGGATAAGTATTGAGTCCATCTTGGTAGGAAGTGCAGCCACTATTACACAGGACACACAACACAAGCGCTTGTGTTGTGTCTTCTGTGTAATAGTGCCTGCACTTCCTACCAAGATGGATTCATGCCAACTGGCCCGATACAATTGTTTATTGACTTACATTTCTAGTTCGGCGGGCTCTTCATTATTAACGTCTCTTAAGTGCTTGTGTTATTTGTTCTGTGTAATAGTGACTGCGCTTTCTACACAGATGGATTCATAAAAACTGGTCTGATACAATTGTTTATTAAGTAATGAGCCCGTCTTGAAATATCGGCATATAATTTCGACTCGGACGCGAAGATCAGAGCCAACATTGCCTTTATAGAAACCACATTCGTCACGACATAATATTTCTATCTCGAGTACTTGCGCGTACAAGTCGTCAAAGCAAAAAAAATAATAATAGCACATTTTATCCCGTGAGTATACTCATGTGAGTAACATGTACATGTACTCCATATCGGCAAAGGAGGACCAACAGTAATGCTGCAGCGATCGATGGTGCCCTGCGGCATAACTAAAATTGAGATAGTTGCATGTCCACATTAACCAGCAATCACGTCTGCATCTTTACATGTTAAATTAATGCAAATATATGCATGTGCACTGAGAGCAACTATAAGCGGCAACATTTTCTTAAGTCAATCTCCAGCGTGTTCACTATCTCAGGTTATCCGAGGTGTCTACCTGTACCCAGGACCCAGGATGCAGCCAAAGATTTCTTTCGGGGTGGGGGCAGGAGTTTGAACCCCCCCCCCCTAGCTTCTGCAGTGACCTGCATGGTAGTAATGCAGGTGTGACCTGGGGTGGCTCGAGCGCGTGGAAAGTGGATATGTGGGCTTGAAGCATTGCGCTCAGAGAACTGCAAACATGGAGAAAAGACGGATATACAGGATCGGTAATGTTTAGTGATTTTACTTAGTCCTTTTTCCGGCTTTTTTAGTTGATTCAGCGGATAAACTTTGGGGTCAGATTTCCGGGAAGTGCTGTTGAGACATGACAAATTTCGACAATCGACAGCTGCCGGTGGAAAATTCTCGTTTCGGAGCTGGCTCTTTATACAGAGGCATTCAATGATGGGCTTATGAAGGAAAGTACTTTTAGGTAGCCATATCAGTGGGCAATAATAACAGTTATGAGCAGACCATTACTTTATGAAGCTCTAACCATGGACAGACAATCTCTCGGTCCCGTCCTTTGTTAAAAAAAAGTCTCTGCAGTGATAAACTTGCAGATAACAAAAATAGTGCATTCCTTGAAGCGACTACTTTTATGACCACCTGTTACGTGCTCTACATAGCAAAAGTACACGTCAATTGCAAGAATCTAAATACCACTATCTACCACAGCGCCAACTTTTATTTAGTGGGTTGCTGATCGTCACATGTTTTGCTTTTACATTGTCTGCATTCCGCCACTATGTTTATTTTTCATACGTTTACATTCCAGGCACTATACCGACTATATTGCTACTGCGGTTAATGCTGTCATTCATCCGTCGTCATCCGTATCGTTACCTCCACCATCGTATCGTGGTCTTCAGTTGTGCTTTGCTTAGCTAGTCATGAGTCAACTAACTGCAAAGAAACGTCGAAAGCTGTATTTAGGACCAGACATTGAATTTGTAGTACCCCGTTCGACGCGATGGTACAGCCAGCAGTCCACAAGCAGTGCTTCGGCGACCGCTACGACTCGTCTCGCGGGTGTTTTGAACTCGCCACCAGACAGTTCTCACGCGTCCCAGACATCACCAGGAGATCGATGTCTCACGGACGGCTGTTCTGTTGACACGAGTTCTATAGGAGTACGAACAGAGGTGCCAGAAGGAAGCGACGACTTTTTCAACAGCGCGCATGGCGTAGGCGACAATGCATACCAAAGCCCCGAAGAATGCCCTGACAACGAAAGCAATCATTCAGAAAATGACAGTGAAGACGGTGACACTCGACCTTTCCGAGATACAGATCAAGACCCAAGCTCCGGAACCGAAGAAGATAATGGTGACTATCTTTGTAGAGACGGCGCTTCTGTAAATCGAGACCAGTTCGACGAATCAGAATTGCTTGCCAGATGCGTCGCGGATTTTGGAACAAAAACACTTCCGGGATCAGCAACCACAATTGCAGTCGCTATCGTTCTAATAATGTCGTTCATAGCGGCTCACGGCCTTTCCTGGTCTGCTGTGGACGACTTGTTGAAACTTGTGGAAGCCTTGTTCGGTTTCGAAAAGTGCGGCCTGCCGCAGTCGAAATACCTACTGAGGAAATTGTGGTCCGCGAAATGCGATTCCGTCAGCAAATACCATTATTGCTGTAGTCAGTGTGGCAAGCTGCTTGACATTTCTAGCGACAAAATCCACCTGACTTGCAATGTTTGCCGGAGTACTGTGAAGGTGTCGGACGTAAAAAGCGGGGGCACATTTTTTTCCATTCTGGATGTTGGAATGCAACTTTCCAGCACTATAGAAAGTCTCTCTGGTGTTTTGTTTGAGAATCTCAGCAAGTTGAAGCAGCAGGCAGAAGTCGGATGCCACTTGATTCGTGACATCACTAGTGGCATGATGCACCGCACTTTGCAAGAAAAGGGTGTGTTAAGGTGGAGCGATTTGACTATTACCTTGAACACCGATGGCAGCCCTTTATACAAATCATCTAATTCCTCAATATGGCCCATACAAATGATAATAAATGAACTTCCTGCGCCCTGCAGGTATAAGAATGTTATTCTTGAAGGCTTATGGTACGGACGAAAACACCCCAACATGCTGGTCTTTCTGGAGAAGTTTGTTGAATCCTTGTGTAGGACTGGCGAACTTATTTGGAAATACTCTTCAACTGTTATTCACAGCAAGATTTACACCATCTGTGTCTGTGTTGATGCACCGGCGAGGGCAGCAGTTGGAAACCAAGTTCAGTTCAACGGCTTTTTTGGCTGCCCGTGGTGCCTGGCTTGTGGAGAAAGCCAAGAGGGTAAGTGCACAAAAATTCATAAAGCAGAGTGCCTAAACAAGCTTTCATAATGCTTGAGCATCATCAGTAGTCTTTTTTTCAAGCAATTCGAGAATGCCCAGTAGTTCTGTATGAGGAAAAGTGTTTGTGTGGCGTAAGTACACTTTGCAGCTGCTCACTGCTCGTTCAGTGTGTGGGAGTGCAAAAAAGAAAGAACATGTTGCCATTTAGTGAATATTCTTACAAATGCACCTACATGTGTCTTCTCTGTGCGCAAAATTTGAAAAAAAATAATTCAGTCAGTGTAGGTACTACCGAAAGAATGTATGTCGAATATGGCATTTGAGCAGTATGTGCTCATTGTGCCGATATTTTCAAAAGGCATTGTGAGCAATATGAGTTGAAATACCAAATTGTTGTTTAGTTAACGACAATAGCCAGAAATTTCTTGGAAGGAGGGAAGGTAGTAAAGTCACATTTTTGAAATGATAATTTTTTGTTTTGTGCCACAACAAAATAAAATTTCCCGGGCGGTGCACAGGTCCGGTGCTCCACCCTCTAGCTTGTACAGAGGTGAATGTGACGTAAGCGCAATAATATTAACAGTAAATATAAGTACATGTAGTATTTAACATCCTAAAAACCATATGAAAATGAGGGATGCCGTGATGGAGGGCTGTGGAAATTTCAACCATTTTATGTTCCTCTAACCTGCACTGGGAACACACAGGCCCCTACCATTTTGCATCCATAGAAATGCAACCACTGCAGTTGAGATCGAACCCGTGACACTATGGCGTTGCTAAAGATATCGTTTCTCTCTATAGAGCAGTCAATTTCATGAACAATTTTGCACTCACCAACTGCATTTAAACAGTAATATTAGTGTTGCATCTCATATTGCTTATGTCAGTACATATATCTACGGTATTATGGTCACCTTTGCGCAAACACTTCACAACACCATCAGCATCTGTAAAACCCAACGCCTGCTGTTAAAACGAACAAAGGGTGGTAGATGGTCATCATTTGTTGCTTCTAGTGGGGATGAAAGCTAACTGTCTAGATTAGGTATCTCATTTTAATAAATTGAAACTGTACCCTCTCACATTCTCAACAGAACCTCGCCTTTGCTCATTGAGTGTTCATGAACATTTATTCCAAATGCATCCGTGAATTTCATTGACTGATCCTGGACGTTATCTAGGAAGCTGACTTGAATCCTCCTTTTTTTTTATCCCGGCTGTGGCAGCTGCATTTCCGATGGAGGCGGAAATGTTGTAGGCCCGTGTGCTCAGATTTGGGTGCACGTTAAATAACCACAGGTGGTCGAAATTTCCGGAGCCTTTCACTATGGTGTCTCTCATAATCATTTGGTGGTTTCGGGACATTAAACACCACATATCAATCAACTTGAATCTTTTTGTTTTAATCCATGCCATATAGCAAACGGGTGAAAAAAAAACAAAAGAAAAACGATACTTCAGAACCACTCAGCTGGTTCAACAGTGGCACACATAAACACTTGACAGCGGAAATCACAGACACTATCGAAGGTGAACACAGAAATTCACGACTGAATACACTGCAATATGCTGCACCTTGCAAAATTTGCTTGATTTCTAAAGTGCTGGCACGGTACAGGTTCAAAGGTAAACGTGTGAAGGCAGTGTGCTTGTCATGGCAGTTGTTGGGGCGTACCCACTTTCCCATGAACAAGTAGCTTGTGCGCCTGTTTGGTGGTGCTTGCGCCCTTAAGGAATCTCTATAGCATTTACTCAGTGAAATACTTATCTTGTTTCTGCTTTATTTCATTGCAGGGCGCCTAATATACTTGAATGCAGAACCTGATGTGGAGAGGACATCAGCAGGCATCCGAAGAGACATGACCCTGGCATCTAGACTAAAGACCCCAGTCAATGGCTTGAAAGGGGTGTCACCACTGGTGAAACTCCCACACTTCGACCTTGTGTGGGGCTATACAGTGGAGTATATGCATAGTGTTCTGCTGGGCGTAACAAGGCAGTTTGCCGAGTATTGGTTCGACTCGTCAAACAGCAATGAGCCATACTACATGGGTGAGTGCACCATACACCTCATGGTTGAAGTATTACGGATAAATATTTTAGAACAGTGCATATGGCCTACTTTTGTATTGCTGCCAAATTTTTGACATACATATGTTTGTATGATGCCGTCTCATGTACACTTTGGCATCTTCCCCTATTTGAAGGTTTGCTTGCTTCAACGGGCGATACTTTTTTTTCTCGAAAGCTTCTTCTGGAAAATGATAGAAATTGGTATCAGAAAAGCCTGGCATTTGACCAATGTAGAAAATACTGTAGTGAACAATGGCACGTAGTCTATGGATAAATCAATCTAGGTCCACGAAACCAGCCAAGGCTTTTTTCAAAGTGCCCCTTCTAGTGTTCAAATGTAAACAGCACATTGTTTTCTCAAACAAGAATACTAATGCCACCTAGCGTAATGTCTAGCTGTAACAGGAATGTTGTTTTGGGGGTTTCACATTCCAGAATCACCATATGGTTATCAAGCACACCATATGATTATCAAGCCTAGTTGAGGTTTCTGGAAATTTTTACTACCTGGAGCTCTTAAAGGAGCACTGACATCAAGTTTACTCATGTCCAGATTTCCGCGTCAACGAGTAGCTATCGTCCCTTTAGTAGCGATTCGCGACCTAAAACGCATCTGAGGTACGAATGAATATCTGTAATATTGATTTATATATCTGCTATCGATTGAGGTTCAAAATGAGTCAAAAGCCGTCAAATTGTAGTGCTATCAGCGCTACCTCGCGGCCACACCTAGGCTGCTGCATAGCTGATGTTGCTTTCACAAAAAATGGTGACGTCACGCACACTGGCGTTTCGTCTGCTAGGAGCGCACGTGCAGTCAGTCCAGCTGTGTCTCTGATTATGTAGACTAAAGCCTCTCCATGCATTTTCGGCCGGCTAGCTTAAGCAGTGCCAACTCGTTCTTCCCCTCTTCCTTTAGCCCCGGCCCTCAAAAGGAGCCTCATACTGCCAGTGAAACCCACCTTATTCGCCAACACAGAATTTACCCTGGAGCAGCTTGGCGCAAAGTGAAGCGAGCAAATGTGGCTATTCTTAGGCGTCTAGTCTCTCTGTCCATCAGCGCATCAACTCACTGGCTATGTTGAGGTTCGTGGCTTGGAAAGGCATGAAACGCCACGCTATTTCCTCTTTTTCCACGCCTCGACGTGCCGGTTGTCACTGTGCAGCAGTTCCTCGACATTCTGGCACGTATTGTCACATTGAATGATAGTACTCATGCTGCGGAACACATGCCAAATCAGTCGATGCAACACTATGAATTGCACGCACGCTTCAACACAGCAAGGAGAGTCAATAGTGAGAGCATGGCTGGGAGTCGGCTCCAAACACACTCAGATCGTCGACGTCATTGTTACTAGCGTATCGTCACTCAGGGTGGTATTTGTGGAATGTATCACACCGATGATGATGATGTTTAGAGTTTAATGGCGCAAGGCCGACTAAGGGCAAAGAGCGCCAAACAGAAGTGATTACATTAAAGTGACAAGGAAGTAAAAGAACATCTCAGTAAAAATAGACAAAGTAAAACACAACGTAATGGAAGATGACTGGTCTAAAGGGCCAGGTTGTCAAGCATGATAAGAAATGAGATGTAAAAATTTCACGTCGGTAAGAAATTCTAAAACGCGTTTGACTGAAAACAGTGCTTCGTCTCCTATGAAGTGTGACGGGTGTGGTGGAATATGTCGCGTGTGTAGTTGTGGGAAGTATTTGCGTCGTGTTGTGTCAAGTGCCTTACATTGTATCAGGATGTGGATCACGGATAGGGCCTCTCCGCACCTGCTGCACAGAGGTCTTGGAGACCCAGTGAGAAGGTGCGAGTGCGTTGCATGAGTGTGCCCTATCCGTAATCTGGCCAAGGCGACTTCAGTGTATCTATTACGTGCGTCGGTGGTGTATGGTCCCAAATGTGGTTTTATTACGTGTAACTTGTTGTCTGTTTGTTCACTCCAGTGTGTTTGCCATGTTTTACGAAGTTGTTGTCTGATGTGTGGTTTCACGTCGGTGTAGGGTAATGTGGTTATGTCTACTGTATTTAGGACTGTAGCAGCAGCAGCCATTCGATCCGCTGCTTCGTTCCCGGCTATACCACAGTGGCCAGGGACCCAACAAAGAACCAGTTCAAGGTTGCGTACATACACAGACATAACAGCTTTGACAATTAGATTGACAACATGGTTTTTCGAAGGCATTGTTGACGACAGTGCCCGCACAACACTGAGGGAGTCTGTATAGATAATGGATTGTGAGATGTCGCTTTGAAGTATATGATTAACAACAAGAAGAACACCATACGCCTCTGCGGTAAAGATACTAGTATGACTATTCAGCGTTTTAGTGACACTAAGGCCGGGTCCATGCGCAGCGCAGGACACAGAGGTGGCAGTTCTAGAGGCGTCCGTATAAAATTCAGCACATTGATACTTATGCTGCAGATGCAAGAAATGCTGCAGAATAGCACATGTGGGAGCTCGGTTTTTATCTATATGTGTAAAAGATGTGTCACATAAGACAGCGCGGAGATGCCATGGTGCTATAAAATCTGTTGGAGAACTTTGGATGGTGTCTAGAAAAGAGACAGAAAGCTCTGACGCTTCCTCTCTAGCTCTGTAGGAGAAAGACGCAGAGAACGATGGTCGGTTTAAAAGGAGTTCAGTCATGGACGTATCATAAAAAACTGATTTAAAAGGATGGTGAGGCATGGATGAAAGTTTAAAAGCATAAAGGAGATCTGTGTATGCTCGCTGACGTTGCAGGTTCCATTTGTTACACTCCACATAGAGGCTTTCGACCGGACTAGTCCGGAATGCACCACACGCCAGGCGGAGCCCCAGATGGAGTACCGGGTCCAGCATTTTGAGGGATGTTTTACTTGCTGACCCATAAACAACGCTACCATAGTCCAATCGCGAACCTATTAGGCTGGTAAAAACACGTAATAAAAGTTGTTTGTCAGCACCAAAAGAAATGTGCGAGAGAACCTTCATGATAGTCAGTGTTTTTAAGCATTTATGTTTTAGTTGTTTTATGTGTGGGATGAATGTCAGCTTTTCGTCAAAGATTATTCCTAAAAACTTGTGTTCCTTTTTGACGGGAATTGACACACCATTAAGATGAATGTCAGGATCCGGCCGAATACCACGCCTCTTAGAAAAAAGAACACAAGTGCACTTCCCCGGATTAAATTTAAACCCGTTCCTATCTGCCCAGCCAGCTAGCTTGCTAACACCAAGCTGTACTTGGCGCTCGCAGACAGATAGGTTACAAGACTTAAAAGATAATTGTACGTCGTCTACATAAATTAAGCAGGAAATCGACGGTGGCAATGCCTTCCTCAGTGAGTTCATTTTCACAATGAAAAGGGTGCAACTTAAAACTCCACCTTGTGGCACTCCATTTTCCTGAACATGAACTCTAGATAGTGCAGTTCCAACACGCACGCGAAACGTTCTTTCGGACATGTAACTGGCAAGCGTGTTGAACATGTTACCCGAAATGCCAAAAGACTTGAGATCAATGAGGATACCATACCTCCAAGCAGTATCATACGCCTTTTCTAAATCAAAAAATACTGTCATGCAGTACTGCTTGTGGAGGAAAGCATCTTTTACATATGCCTCTAATGCAACGAGTTGATCGTTGGTAGATCGCCCCGCCCTGAAGCCTGCCTGGCAGCCCTCGAGAAGACCGTTGAACTCGAGAAAGTACACAAGTCTCCTGTTTATTATCTTCTCGAAGAGCTTACACAGGCAGCTAGTCAGGGCAATGGGACGATAACTGGCAGGAGAGGAAGGGTCCTTCCCTTCCTTTAGGAAAGCTACTACTATGGCCTCCCTCCAAGAGCGAGGAATGTGCCCCAAAAGCCATATTTTATTGTATAGGTGTAAGAGTGTTTCAAGAGTGTCTGGGTGTAGGTGCTGTATCATGGTGTATGTAACCTTATCTGCACCTGGAGCTGAAGGTTTGCACGTGCTCAAGGCAGCCCTCAACTCATAGAGAGTGAATTCAGAGTTGTAAGAACTGTTCGATTTCTCTTTGTCGTGTAAGGGCTTTTTTTCAACAGATGTTTTGTGTTTCATGAAAGTGTTTGTGTAGTGTGCTGAGCTGGACACGTGTTGGAAGTGTTGTGCGAGTGTGTTAGCCTGGTCTTCCAGTGTGTCCCCTGTTGTACTAACCAGGGGCAGGCTGTGTGTCTGTTGTCCTTTTAGTTTGCGTATTCGTGTCCAGACTTTGTGTGTGTCAGTGTATGAGTTGATGGAAGTGAGGAAGGTGCGCCAGCTGTCCCTTTTCGCCTCACGACGCACTCGCTTCCCAAAAGCCTTTGCCCGTTTAAACGAAATGAGGTTGTCCGACGTGGGGTACCGGCGAAGGACACCCCACGCTTTGTTCTGGGCCTGTCGCGCCCGCCTGCAGTCCTCGTTCCACCAGGGCCGCCTTGGGTTGCAGGACGCACTGGAGGCCAGGGGAATGGACTTTTCGGCGGCGTCAAGGATGTGCGCCGTGATGAGTTGGGCGGCTTCTTCCACGTGTAGGTGTTCTATGGATGTGTGGTGTAGTTGAGATGTTTGTGTGAATGTGCTCCAGTTTGCTTTTGATTCATTAAACCTTTTATGGGAAGATGAACTGCTCGGGCCTGTACCTAGATACGTTAATGAGGTGGGGAAATGGTCACTACCATATGGGTCCGTGCCCACACCCCACTCAAGACATGGAAAGAGAGCTGCGGAACCAATAGCCAAGTCAAGATGCGAGTATGTATTGTGTCCTAAGTTATGGTATGTAGGCTGTTTTTTGTTGAAAAGGCATGATCCGGAGGATGTAAGAAACTTCTCTATTAGGCGACCTCGGGTATCCGTTCTGGAGGAGCCCCAAAGAGGGTTGTGCGCATTAAGGTCGCCTATGAGGATGTACGGTTCGGGCAGCTGGTCGACCAGCGCCTCGAAGTCAGAGCTCACAAGTGAAAAATCCGGAGAGATGTAAACGGAGCATACCGTTATCAACTTATTAAATATTATTGTACGGATCGCTACAGCCTCGAGGACAGTGTTTAAAGAGATAGGGTGGCATGCTAATGACTTCAGTGCGATAATAGCAACACCTCCTGAGGAGTGGGTGCAGCCAACCCTGTCCTTTCTGAATACCATATACCTATTTAAGAAATTTGTGTTTTTAGAATTAAGGTGGGTTTCCTGGAGACACATGATACTTGGCTGTCTGTCATGCAGAATCTCATACACATCGTCCAGGTTTTTAAGGAGGCCTCTGCAGTTCCATTGGATTATGTTTTCTGTTCCCATTATTTGAATTTAAGAAGACTGGAGTGTGTGCGTTTGTGTGTGTTCATGTGTCGTCTTTCGGGGCTGTTACTCTTGGCTTGGGCTTTTTAGGCCCTTCTGAAGGCTTAGCCGTCACAGGCCGCTCCTTGCGCTGCGTGGCAGGCAGGAACGGCCAGACATCCATGTCATCATCAGATGTCCGAAGGGTGCCCGTCGAGCCGGGCCCCCCGGACTTGGCCCCCTTTCGGGAGCCCTTCGTTTGAGCCGCCACCCCCGGGGGTGCCACAGGTGGCACGGGCGGTGCGGTGGCGGTGGGATCCGGTGCGGGGCCCGCGGTGTCCATCATCTCGGCACCCTCCAACGCACTGGAGGACGGGGAGGCCGAGGCGGGAGCGGCACCGGTCCCAACAGAACTGGTTTGCACCACATCCGCTGCTGCCTCAGCAAGCGGTGTGGCGACAGATTGGGCTGCAAGAGGCAACCCAGGGGGGGGCGGGGGCGGGACCAAGTCCGACTCGCGGTGCTGGGTCCCCGCCGAAACAAGACGCCGCTCCGCCCCCCGGCGAGCTGCGTCGGCGTACCTCCCCAGAGGGAAAGAGGCGAACCTCTTTCGCGCCTCCGGGAAGGTGATGTTCTCTGTGACCTTTATGTTTATTATTTTCTTTTCCAATTGAAACTTCTCGCATTTTCTGGAGTACGCCGCGTGTGGGCCCTGACAGTTGATGCAGAGAAGTTGTTGAGAGCTACAATTATCAGTGGGATGGTCATGTTGGGCGCACTTGGCACAGGTTATTTGGCCCCGACACGAGTTAGTACCATGCCCGAACCTCTGGCACTTGAAACAGCGCCGCGGGTTCGGGATGTACGCTCGGACGGATCACCGGATAAAGCCTGCATTAATATAATCTGGAAGATTGGACCGATCAAATGTGAGAATTATGTGCCTAGTGGGTATTTCCTTGTCATCTCTTCTGATGGTAATGCGCCGAACTGCCGTCACACCTTGGTTTCGCAGGCCTTCAAGGAGGTCGGCCTCTGTCTCGTTTGCCAGATCTGGCTCCGAAATCACGCCCTGGGAGCTGTTGAGGCTGCGGTGGGGCGTGACTCGAATGGCCAGATCGGCGATGCGGGTTTGAGCAAGGAGCTTGTCGGCCTGGTCCTGTCTACTGAGCTCGACAAGGACTTCGCCAGTTCGTTGTTTTTTGGCCTTGTACGACTCTCCAACAACACTCTCAAGAAACTTTGACACAGGAAATACCGACAGTGAAGAAAGAGGTTTGGATTGGTCGACCGATTCCATCACCATGAAGCGAGGGAAGTTGTTCGGTTTGGGAGGACTCAAGTTAGGTAGTGGTGGGAAAGAAACTTCGGTGCGGCCCCTTTTCGGGGGCCGATCACGTTTGGGGGGGGGGGGGTTTGGAAAATGCCATGTGACAGATTGAAAAGCAGGGAACGGGGGTACTTTCGTCGCTCGGTTTACCCTGATGCCGAGAGAGGTCCCGGAGCTCCCTGCCTGGTAGACAGGCAGGGAGCCCATCGGCCGGAGCTTGACCAAGGCTCCGACGGCCACCGTTTACGGCTTCTACCCTTCACCTATAAACACCTCGCCACGGTTGGGCACAGCTTATGTTGGGAGCTCTGGGTCCGCGGTGTCGCCACTCACCGTCACCTAGATTACTCAAGGTGCCCCGTGCGGGGAATGTATCACACCGAACACGCAGCTCTTGTGTTGATGTCACAGGGCAGTATATTTCCAGTTTTCTCTCCTTAGCTTCTCTACGCTGTTTGACATCGAATTAAAATAACTTCCTCGCATTCCATGCCATTCAAATTTGGCCAAAAAGGCCTACTCATACCAAGCGATCAAATCATGGGCATATCTTGATCTTGAAATTTGATGTCAGTGCTTCTTTAAGCATGCCCTGATATCATGCAGCACTTGCACTTCTAGCACTTCGCCTTTGTCAAAATGGTACTGCTATGCATGGGATCAAACTCATGTCTATTGGGTCAGCAAACAACACCGCGTCCACTATGTCACTGTCCGCAGCAGTAACATCAATGCATGAAGTTGCCATGTAATGATGTTTTTAGTGTTGCATAAAAAGCTTCCTTTGGAATGCTTCAGGGGACCATTAAATCATATGGAGAATTTGTTACTAGTAGTTGACTAGAACTGTTTGCTGCCCCCCTACAGGACGTCCAAGCACATTGAGGGTGATCAACAAACGCCTGCTGAACATTCGTCCTCCACATCATTTCACCCGGCTGTTTCGCACGCTACGAGAGAGGTGCTATTGGAAGGCGCACGAGTGGCGAAACTGGCTGCTATTTTACTGTTTACCATGCTGCTACCCTGTGCTACTGCCAAGATATTTCCGCCACTTCGCCCTCCTGTCTGAGGCAATTTTTCTCTTGCTTTTGCAAGAGCTGTCATCTGACCACATTGATCGTGCAGGTAAGAACACGTTGACAACTGAAAGCACAATCACTTGCATTTTACGAAACTGTCTTCAGTTCACAGTAAAAAACAATCGTGCCATTGAAAGAATAATCAAGTTCTCAAGAAGACTGTCTCTATAAGAGGTGATTTGAAATGGCCTTTGATGTTAGTGGGAGACTCAGAGTGAAATGGGAAAGGGATTGTTTTTTTTTTGTTGTCTGCTGAGGTTTTGAACTTTGAAGGCTAATAACGTTCTTTACCGTGTTCCAATTTCGATAATTCTTTTTGTGTTCATCAGTATTCAGCACTACACAAACTTCAGTGCTGCAGAATTCAGAAGAAAAAGCGTTGCAGACCCCTTCCTTTTAGAGGGCTCGTAAACCACCGAGAGGTCGAAATTCAATTGTGGTGGGGAATTGTGAACGAGTGTATGACAAACACGGAGCTGTGAGAATTTTTCGAAACGGTGCTGTAATAGTGGAGTTAGACGCGTTTGATTATCGAAACCGTGACGATCATTCCTTTCGTTCTCTTCTGCACTTCCCTTCATGGTATACTCTCCTAAAGCTGCTTTACCCTTTCGATGAGCACCCCTCTCTTGCTCCTCTCAATTTCACCTGGCATATGTCAGTGCTGACGCTCTGCTTGAAACACCGTCTACTTGCAGTGGCCGGGACTCCGTGAGTTGCATTGTAGCTGTGTGCTTGTTACGAACGAAATTTTCAGAAGCATAAAAAGGTTAGTTTATGGTCCCCAGGTCCAGGAAAATGGCCTATTTTGCGGCCTTGCGAACGAGCTCAGAACGCGCCCCTCTGACTGCGATTCGACCCTGAGGAGTAGCTGCTGGTGAAGCAAAAGAAAAGCATCCAACAGCACTTGACCACCACTGGGGGAAAGGGAGAGCGAAAGCTGAGAAGACGATGTGGCGATAGGGTCAGTCGCAAGTTGCCCTCTGTGTCGAGATTTGAAATGAAATGAAATTAACAGATTTTCTTTCTGGAGAGAATACAGAAAAACGAAGTGAAGCTAAAGGCCATTCGGCCTGACGTGGCTTCGCTACGCGAAAAAATTTCAGCAAACAGTGCTACATTGAATAATAATTATCACAATACAAGGAGCAGCATAATAATAGAAACACAGAAATAGCATAAAAGCAAAAATAGGTGGTATATAAGTACAAAAAATAGGCTGCATAGACACAGAATCAGACATCGAGGCTCTTTTCACTACATATTAAAAAAAACACATACGTATTGATATATTCATATAATACACTCGCATATTAATACATACATGTGCCCATATGTACGTACATACTACTGCATATACACGCGTTTTGTACCCAACGGTGAGAGCATATGTGTAACCTAGCCAGAAGTTTATTGAAAACATGATGTTTAATATACTCAATTAATGAGGAGATGTTTTATCTGATATTTGAATTGTGTTAATGAGAGGTTAAAATTTAATTGTTCACCTAAATGATTTATAAGCTGTGGGGCGTGGTATGCAATCAGGGCTCTGCCATATCCAGTCCTAGTAGCAGGAACGCGAAATTGTTGCCTACGGAGCGAGTATTTGAGTGCGCCTTCCGGTGCCGTAGTAGTGTGGAGTTTATTTTTATAAATGTAAAGTAATAGCTTATATTCATACACCTGTCTTGCTTTGAGTATACCATGTTTTATGAATAATGGACCGCTAGGAATCTCCCTTGCGTTGCCATAATAATCATTGAATAGGCGGGGAACTTTCTTCTGTGAGATTTCTAGTTTATTTAAATTCTTCTCATTTGTAGTGCCCCATACTAGCATAGGTACTATAATTTAAACTGGGTGAACAGCCACCATGTCAGAGGCTCGGCCTGGTGTAGTACGCACAGGTTCGCATGTGTTTATGTAGACATATACGTAAGGCATATCGACGTGAGGCATGTATT
The DNA here is from genome assembly GCF_043290135.1 of Rhipicephalus microplus. NCBI lineage: Eukaryota > Metazoa > Arthropoda > Arachnida > Ixodida > Ixodidae > Rhipicephalus > Rhipicephalus microplus. The sequence continues at coordinate 226,457,208 of NC_134702.1, forward strand.
GGCTAATAATCGCAATGCCCTTGTGTGCATAAGGGGGGGGGGTGCACAAAGGCAGCCCCGTAAATTGATGTATTTGGAAGGGGATGCTGCTATGAACTTTCACCCCCCCCCTCCTCTACTGAAAGGTAACTCCTGTGTACACCTGTGATGCTCTACACAATATTTTGAAATTCTTGTCACCAGTGCGTGATGACGCTTAAAGGCGAACTTTGGCATTTTTGCGATATTTATAGATTTCAACAAAACGCTTGCTTCGTAATGTTTATTTTAGGCCATTCCACTTTTGAAAGTATTTAAATACAGCTTTTTTAATATGTTCATCTCTTCACTGGTGGCTTATGCGCAGTAAATGTTACTTCTTTGAAACAAGAGAGGCTGCACGAAAAAGGTGTTGTAATATTCTATAGCATCGTTGAGGAAATAGTTGTTTATTGCATTTTTCAGGACGGCTTCTGACATCCTTTGTATCCCAGGCAGCCGGGCTCTATGGACAGTGATGTATGAGCTTTAATGTGCATCAGCTTCTCCACCTGGCTGATGCTGCGAGACAGTTTGGTTCTTTGTGGGCCCATTCTGCTTTCGCATTCGAAAACAGTAATGGTTACCTTTTAAAACTTGTTAGTGCTGCAAAAGCTGTGCCTGCGCAGGTTCTGGAAAGAGTAGTGATGGTACAAGAGCTCCAGTTATTGCTTGCAGGGCTTCCATTGCCATCAAAAGTGCTCAGTTTTGGTAGTAACATGCTCGGTAACCCAATCACTGAGCATGCATGGCACATTGGAGCTGCATGGTTGTTTGGAACACCTAAACAAGTTCCTTCTCTCAGTCATCAGGAGTCTTCTTGCTTGCAGACATAGTGTGGACAAGTTCCAATCGTTCAAGATCATTTCAGATTTTCTATTTTGGGCACAAGCTTTCACAGTGAATCGTACAAAGCTGGAAAGAAAAACAGCTCTGTGTTCGAGAGCAAAACTGGAGGCTTTTATTCTATTAAAAGAATATTTGAGGTGACAGATCCAACTTGTGCTTCAAATGGTGGGACTGTCCTTCTTTGCACAAGGATAGTTGCTGGCAACAACGTTGCAGGACTCCCGCCACACATTTCCGACTGTTTTTTTTCTTTAGTGTATTCGCTCCTCCCTCTAACTATGAACTACATTGGCAAAGCATGTGTTCTGGTCTCTTTGAATGACAAAGAAGACTACATTTGTGCAGTTCCTAACATGGTGGAACGTGACTAAGGCTAGATTAATTTCACAGGCAGACACAGAAGTGGTAAAGAAATACATTTCAAAACCACGATATGATTATGAGGGATGCTGTAATGGAAGGCTTTAAAAGTTTTGACTCTTCGGTGTACTTCAATGTGCACCTTAATCCAAGCAAGTGGTTCAGTAGTTTTTGCCTTTATCAAAATGCAGCCGCCGTGGGCAGCATATGATCCCGTGACCTCTTGGTCTGCAGTCGAGCATAATAACTACCAAACCTCTGTGGCAGATGAGAAACATATCCAGTTAAGGCAGGTACACATTGCTGCGAACCACACAAGTAACTGAATGAGCTGCTTTTGATATGGCAGGTTCGTTCTTGTCATGAATGGTAGTATGTGAACTCATAGATCACTTTTATTTGTCTCTATATGAGCATGTTGCGGCCAAAAACGTTGAACAGCAGCTCGAACAACATCGTACATTGAGGCGTTCCATATGGCCTGGCGTAAAAGTGAGTGTGTTGCTCCAAACACAGTAGTCACTTCGTGGTCTTGCGAAAAGTCCTGAAAGTAATCTAAGATAGATTTGTCCACCCATGCTTGTAGGAAGTTCCGGATGGCTGAGTAAAAGTTAGTCGTGCCTGGCTGGCACGTGCAAGCTGCAGTGAACTTTCAGTAAACAAACATCTGTATAACATGGAACTCAAAAATTTTTTTGATTTCTTGATCTATGTTCATGAAACTTGGTCAGTTTATGTATATTTGTGTGCTTACTTCAAATATGTAATTATTTTCTTTTGTAAAGTGTACTTTTTAAAAATACAGAATATTTTGTTTGCCTTTCTAGGAGGCAGTTTTCTTTCTGAACAAAGAGTTTCTGAACAAAGAGAGGTGGAGTGTAGTGTCGGGCAGCAGCAGCATAGCTCATGGCTTGGGGTTGCGGTTGCGATGTCTCAGCGATATTTATTGAGAGCCGGATTTTCTGTCTGACAATGTCTGCGATCGATGAAACTTGTGGCTGGCATGACAGAAACATTCAGCGAAGTTCTTCCCGCACTACGGCCATTATGGTCTTTCGAGCCTTGTTTTGTAGAGGTTCGTACTCTGGTGGTAAACATTGCTGCCTGCGGCTTGTTCGCTGCTTGTGGCCAGCGTGGGTGTCTTCACCGCGACGTGGAATGGGTTCACGGCTTGACGGGGGAGTCTAGCACATGAAAGAAGCAGCACCTCCACCAGATGTCACGGGGGCGTGACGGGGACAATGGGAGCAGACTGTGATTGCGAGATGACAAAGTGGTCTACTGCAGTCTTGAAGCTTCTTGAACATCGCAGGTGCTGTTTGTGCTGAGAATCACTGGCAGTAAAGTAGTGCAATAACAAAACTTGAGCAAAGAATATGGCAATACAAAACAAATTAACAGGTGATGTAGTTCTGTAATTTGCTTAACAAACTTTTGGAAAAGCAGTATGTAGAGTAGTTCGAGATTTCAACTATCAGTAGAACAAAATTTTTTAAAGCAGTTCAAGTGTGACCGGTAAGGAACAGTCCATATGCAATGTCAGGTTGTACATACACTGGAATATATGAAAGAGAGAGGTTCCTGAATGTGATTATAAGTGTGAATGATCCTGCACAGCATAACGATTCGTTGTTGTAAGCACCCACATTTCAATGTCTGCAATAATAAAACATAAGCATGCAATGAAGCTGAAAAAATGTGAATGTAACAAGTGTAAATGACTCTTATTGCTTTTTTATGAACTTATTTCATGGTATTTATGCAATTGTGTCATACTGTGAGGTGGCTGAACAGTTGAAGTGTATTTCAGTATCGGGCAAACCAATGATTTGTAAACAGCTGACTTTCATTTTTTTGTTGCATTTTAAAATCTTCTTTAAGGTAATCATTTTGATGGCCTTGTTATTTGTGCTTTTGTATATTACAGCATTGTAACTGCAACTATTGTCTTGGCAGTGTTGTGTGTATGAACAAATAAATAAATTACATGATGGCTCTGCATTCTATTGCTGTGGAATGTGGATATATGCCTGTATGTAATTGAAGCTATGCATCATTTTGTAGTAAGCCGCAGAAAACCTCAATAGCAGCAGCTATTTTTTCTAGCCTTGCATTGTGGCAATGTTTGTTTTTGGAGGTTTCCTGTAGTAGCTGTACTGAGTGTCAATGTTTATTTTTGAGGTTTTATGTAATAGTTGTACTGAGTGGGGAGTATGTTGCACCAATAGTACAAAGCTATCTTAATATTTTCTTGCCTTGCATTGTATTAATTTCGAGATTTTATGTATTAACTGTACTGGAGTAGAAGCATGTCCTCTGAATCTGACTCGTACAGAATTGACCAGTTCATATGTAAAAATAAAGAAACATATTTTTCATCTTTTTGTGTGGAAAGCAATTTGCTACGAGGACTGAAAACTTCATTACAAAGTGCTCAAATTTTTAAACCTTTTCACATGCCATATGAATGAGACATAAAATATAATAAATGGCACAGACATACATAAGTTTCACTCTGATACAACACTAAAATATATACCAAGCAAGAGCAGGCTGTAGGCTATTTTACCTATCCAGAGACCCTCCACATTTATTCTAAACTATGTCAACATTTAGCCCGATATAGTTGCATAATTCACTCTTTTTCGTTAGGATTAAGAAACATCAATCAGTAGCACATTTACAACATTTGTATGAATTGGCTTGTGTAGACAGCACAAATTATGTAAATGGACTTGAACATGTGGGCAAGTAAGCTAATCACAAATGTAACTAAAAGGTTTTGGGAATATATCTTATATACTTTGGGATATACTTTATTGTCATGATATATACAAAATAAAAATTGTTTACTTCATGTAAAAGGACCAAAAAGTAATTGAGCTAAAAAACTTATGTTCCTTTTTAGACCCTTCTAAATCTAGATACATGCCTTGCGTGAGTTATTTCAGAAAAAAGTATACATAAAACTAATTGAGTTAAGAGATTTGGCATTTTTAGACTCTTCATGTTTTCAAAGGTTAAGATGGAAGCACACAAAACACAATCTCTAGAACTATTTGCTCGTATTCAGCTTTTAAGCACAGCCAAGTACATTTCAGGAGCAAGCAAGCTTGTGTCACCCAAACACCATTGAACTATTTAAAGAAATGCATCGAAACTTGAACTGAATATTTGAACCAATTTTGTTTTAATACATAAGTGCCGTTGGAAATACATGGTTCACCGGTGCATACATGCATACGTACGTACAACAAGCTGTTTTCAAAGGTTCAGGTGAAAGCACATGAAACAAAAGTTTTTTGCTCTTATTCATATTCAGACAAATAAACACAGCCAAGTACGGTTCTTAAATGAGCAAGCTTGTGCCAAGCCAACGAAACTCTCCGATTGACTATTTCAAGCAATGCGTGAAAACTTAAACTGAAAATTTGACGTAGTTTTGTTTCAACAACCTAGTACTGCAAAACCTTTTTTTAACTTTTTATAATAAAATTTTATGTGCTTTTTTATTGAGGGGAAGTATAGATGGATGAATGGCATTATTGAGGTCTTTCAGTGTTTAGAGCACAGAGGGCAGCTGCTACGTCAGAAGTGAGAACCCTTGCCCCTCGACCGTGTCATGCCCTCTTATAGATAGCCCAGAGCTGTGCCTCAAGATTCGAGAAGCATAGAGATCATTCGCACTTTTCCTTGGTAATCCTGGCTCCTTGTGCCTTGAGGCAATGCCAGAGCATGTGAGTGAGACTAGGCGTACGTATCTCTCCGGAATCTAATTCAGGTTGAATTGTCTGTTATATTTTTTGTGTATTGTGTATTTACCAGTTTAATGAAAGAATTATTCATTGCACAAATACATTTGAATGATCTTTTGCATAAATATCATAACATAAATTGTGCAAATGTAAGTATGCATACAACTAAGGTGATCACAAATGAAATTAATTTGATAATTATATGATATACTTATCTAATTTGCTGTAGCATATATTTGCATCTCATGATATATACTCAAATTGGTTATTTGTTGGGGTTGCATGTGTACAGCTAACTATGATGATGATATATGGTGTTTTTGGCGCAAGGGCCATTTGATGGCCAAAGAGCGCCAGTTCATGGGACAACGAATGTGGACAATGATTCTGATTAGCGGCTGTATAAGGGCCATAAAATTCCTCGCGGTAAAGCGGGTAAAAACATACAAGTAATAAAATCATGACCATGCCGTGAAATGTGTGTGTGGTGTGAATAGATGACAAAAGTTGGTGATAATGTAAAACTATGGTAGACATGTATGGCATTAGCAGAAGTACCTCACTGGATCATACCCTTGCGTCGAAGGGCCGTGAGGCAAGTGCTTTCCTGTGTAGCCACCGCAGCAAAAACCTCCCTGGAGAGGTCATGCTACGGGATGCCCGGGTATATGATATGAGAATTATGAAGTTCTTTTAAAAATGCTAACAATGATTTATGACTAAAAAGCGGTTCCCTACCAACGAACATTGTAGGGTGTAAAGGTATATGTTGTCGGTAGGGTAATGGAAAATGTTGTTTTCTTAGAGTTTCTAAGTGTTTGCACTGGATTAGTATGTGAAGGACTGTTAATGTTTCACCACATTTGTCACACAATGGTGGATCGTCACCAGACAAAAGATAAGTGTGTGTCGCGTATGTGTGTCCTATCCTGAGTCTCGTTAGTATTATATCTGTATGATGCGATTTCGATACGGGCAGCCAATGACCAACGTGTGGCTTAATAACGTGTAGTTTGTTTTGTGTGTGTGTATACCACTTGCTCTGCCAGTATACCCTGAGGTTTCGTTTGAGAGACGGCTTAAGATCAAGGGCCGGGATTGATATGGGTGTAAGGGCAGTGCTTTTGTGGACGGATGCAGCGAGTTGATCCGCCCTTACGTTGCCTTGAATCTCTCGGTGCCCTGGCACCCAGCACACTATAACATGTTGGTTGAGTGTGTAGAGTGTGCATAGATTGGAGTAAAGTGAGACAAGGACCGGGTTTTTTGTTTTTTAAGACTGTGCAGAGCTGTTACCACACTGAGGGAGTCTGTGTAAATTACTGCTTTTGGTATTTGTAATTGTTTGATGTGTTTAGCCACCACAAGTATCGCATAAGCTTCCGCTGTGAAGATACTTGTGCCTGGATGTAGAGTGCCAGCATCCAAAAAGGATGGGCCGACAGCAGCGTAGGACACAGAGGAGTTGGATTTGGAGGCATCTATAAAGAACTCAGGACGTGTGTATTTGTGTTGAAGTTCCAGAAAGTATGTTCGGATATGGGCAATAGGCGCATGTTTTGTAACTTCTAGAAAGGACACATCACAGTCTTTTGTCTGCCATTGCCACGGTGGTGGATATGCTACAGGAGCCATTAGGCTGTGTTCAAGTGAGACTCCAGTTTCCTCAGCTAGACTTTTCAGGCGAACTGAGAAGGGCTGCCTCATCGAAGGCCTGTTTTGAAACAGAATTGAGCTCGACAAATCATTAAGAGTAGAGTATGAGGGGTGCTTCTTATCCGCTTTCACCTTAAGGAAATAAACAAAGGACATGTAAGTTTTCTGCAGATGAAGTGACCACTCATTTGACTCAACATAAAGGATTTCTATGGGGCTGGTGCGAAAAGCACCCGTAGAAAGGCGGATGCCCAAATGGTGCACAGGGTCCAGCATCTTCAAAGCACTTTGAGTTGCAGACTGATAAACAACGGCCCCATAATCTAAGAGGGTGCGAACGAGGCTTCGATACAGATTCATGAGGCATTGCCTGTAACTACCCCAAGTAGTACGTGACAACACTTTTATAACATTCATGGCTTTTAAACATTTTGTTTTTATATACTTCATGTGTGGCACCAAGGTCAACTTGTTGTCCAAGATTAAGCCTAAAAATTTATGCTCGGCTTTGACGGACAGACGTTGCCCGTTCAGTCAAATGTCAGGTTCCGAGTGCATGCCTCTCTTTCGAGAGAACAAGACACACGTGCTTTTTTGTCGGTTACGTCGAAATCCGTTTTCATCTGCCCATTTGGAGACCTTGTTTAAACCCAGCTGAACCTGCCGCTCACACATTGCCAAGTTGCATGACTTGAAGCCAAGCTGGACGTCGTCGACATATGTACAATAGAACATATTGCGGGGGATGAACAAGTGCATGGAAGTCATTTTGATGAGAAAAAGTGTGCAGCTAAGTACGCCACCTTGTGGCACGCCTGTTTCCTGGACAAATATTTGGGATGAACCGTGCCCACTCGGACACGGAAAGTCCGGTTTGACAGGTAACTTTCAATTATTTGAAACATTCTTCCGCGCACGCCAAGGTGAGACAGGTCTCTTAGAATTCCAAAACGCCATGTTGTATCATAAGCATTTTCGATATCGAGGAACACAGAGAGAAAATATTGTTTATGGACGAATGCGTCTCTGATCTGTGCCTCGATACGAACGAGGTGGTCTGTGGTGGATCTACTTTCTCGAAACCCACACTGAAATGGGTCGGGCAAATTGTTTGTTTCAAGGATATGTAGAAGTCGGCAGTTTATCATTTTTTCGAAGACTTTGCATAAGCAGCTTGTAAGTGCAATAGGTCTATAGCTTGAAGCTAAAGAAGGGTCCTTGCCCTCTTTCAAAATGGGAATAATAATAGCCTTTTTCCAGGAGGTAGGGATAGTGCCAGAAAACCAGATAGCATTGTATAAACAAAGTAAGGTTTTTCGTGTTTCGGCTGGTAGGTTTTTTAACATTTCATACACCACACGGTCAGAACCTGGGGCAGAAGTAGTGCAGGAGTTTAGAGATGTTCGGAGCTCAGCTAGACTGAAAGCTTGGTTATATGCCTCGTATCTAGTGGATTTGTGTTCGAGTTTCTGCTTTTGTATTCTTGTTCTGTACTTTTGGAAAGTGTCAGTATAGTGGGACGAGCTGGATACCCATTCAAAGTGTGCACCGAGGAAGTTTGCCTGACCTTCCAAGGTATGACCCTGAGTGTTTACGAGTGGAAGTGTGTGTACTTGTTTTCCTGCTATCCTACCATGTTCCAGACTTTAGCCTCCTGTGTGTATGAATTGATCCCTGACAAAAACTTCTGCCAGCTTTCTCTTCTGGCCTGCCGACGCGTTCTCCTGCCTTGAGACTTTATTTTCTTAAAGCTCTCAAGGTTTTCCGCTCTCGGCGAGTTGCGCAGCAACCTCCATGCTCTGTTCTGTTCCTTTCGCGCATTACGACACTCTGTGTTCCACCAAGGGACATGTCGTTTGCCGGGCAGTCCAGACGTTTGTGGTATGCACTTGGCTGCTGCGTCAGTAAGAAAGGCCGTGAAGTACTGCAAAGCTTCATCTATGCTTAGTCCACATATGTCAGTCCAACATAACTGAGCATTGTTATGAAACTGTTCCCAGTCGGCTTTGTGTATAAGCCATTTGGGAACTCGTGGGGGACATTCGTATGGTGTTTGTGTACTCAAAACAACAGGAAAATGGTCACTTCCGTGGGGATTATTTAGAACTTTCCATTGAAGTAATGGTACAAGTGAAGGAGATGCGATGCTGAGATCTATGGAAGAGTAGGTTTTGTTGGCAAGGTTATACTATGTTGTCTCTTTTCTATTCAACAGACAGGCGCCGGAGGAAAAAAGGAACTGTTCAATGAGACGGCCTCGTGCATCGCAGAGAGAATCACCCCATAGACTGCTATGAGCATTCAGGTCACGAAGGACCAGATAAGGTTCGGGTAGTTGGTCTATTAAGGACTCGAATTCTAGTTTTCCAAGACAATGGTGTGGGGGTATGTACAGAGAGCAGATGGTGACGAGCTTGTTGAAAAGAACTGCTCGAACAGCCACTGCCTCTAGTGTTGTTTGCAGTGGTAAATGTGTGCATGCTACGTTTTGATTAACAATAATGGCTACACCGCCGGATGATGCCACAGAATCATCTCTGTCCTTCCGGAAGAGAACATACCGACGCAAAAAATTCGTGTTTTTAGATTTTAAATGAGTTTCCTGTACACACAGCACTTTCGGCGAATGTTTGCAAAAGAGCTCTTGAACATCATCGAAGTTTCTAAGGAGTCCTCTGACGTTCCAATGTATTATTTGTGTTGCCATATTGGAGGTAACGTAGTGCTGTGTGTAAGGAACAATGGGTGTGTCTGCTTCTTAAGCTAAGCGTTAAGCCTCAAAGAACAGGGCCGTCGCCGGGCCCCGTTATTGGCTTTTTATTTCTTTTGGCGCGCTCCAGGGAGCTACGCCGATCTTTCTGCACCAGGGGTGCCGTGGTGTCCATTGCCTCCTCAGAGGCACTGCGTGCCCGCATTTGCGAGCTGATGTTTTGGGCTTGGGACCTCGCCTGGTGAGACGAGGCCTTCATATCGGCCGACCCTGGGGTCTCCTTCACCTCGGGGGGCGAAACCTTCGGTCCTCTTGGGCTAGAGATCGAAGGAACCTCCTTTGGTGCTGGGATACCCTGGCCGCTGCAAGAGCTTGCAGCGGCCTTGGTTGTCGCCGTGGGGACGAGTGGCAGGGCAGCCTTGGCTGTTCCCGCCATGGGTGGGGACATTGGCGACCGCCTGGGCACACTGTGCCTGGCATGGGCAGTTGCCGCAGGTCGTTGTAGTGCTGCCCCCTGTTGCACTACATCGGCGAACGATGGTTTGTTTGTGAAAAGACCAGATACTTGTTGACGGGCTTCTCGGAAAGTAATGTTTTGTGTGATTTTGATTGTAACAATTTCTTTTTCCTTTTTCCATGTTGGACAGGTTCGGGAGTATGCGGGATGGGCACCATCGCAGTTTGCGTAGTGGGCCCCCTCCTCCACCTTACACTCGTCCGTAGCGTGTCCTGTGGTGGCACACTTTCCGCAGGTGAGTTGGCCGCGGCAACTCTGAGAGCCGTCACCAAAATGCTGGCATTTGAAGCAACGTCGTGGGTTGGGAATGTAGGGTATCACATTCAACTTCAAGTATCCTGTTTCGAGATGTTCAGGCAGGGTACTGGTGCAAAATGTCACAATTATGTGTTTTGTTGGGATTTCCTTCTTATCACGCCTAATTTTGATTCTTTGTACTTGTGTCACCTGCTGGTCTTTCCAGCCCTCGAGGAGCTCACCTTCAGTCAGGTCAAGCAAGTCTTGATCAGATACAACGCCTCGGGAAGTGTTGAGTGAGTGGTGTGGTGTAATTGAGATAGGTATGTTTCCAAACGATTCTAATGATGATGTTTGATGTTTTATGGCGCAAGGGCCATTTCACGGCCAAAGAGCGCCAGTTCATCTTACTAAAATTATGGACAATGATTGTGATAAGCGGCTGTATAAGGGCCATAAAATTCCTCGCAATAAGGCGGGTAAAAACATACAAGTAATAAAATCATGACCATGCGGTGAAAGGTGTGTGTGATGTGTATAGATGACAAAAGTTGGTGATAATAAAAGACGATGGTGCATATGTATGGCATTAGCACAAGTGCCTCACTCGTTCATACCCTTGCGTCCAAGGGCCGTGAGGCATGTGCTTTCTTGTGTAGCCACCGCAGCAAAAACCTCTCTGGAGAGGTCATGCTACGGTATGCCCGGGTATATGACATGAAAGCTATGAATTTCTTTTAAAAACGCTAACAATGATTTATAACTAAAAAGCGGTTCCCTACCGACAAACATTGCAGGGTGTAAAGGTATATGTTGTCGGTAGGGTAATGGAAAGTGTTGTTTTCTTACAGTGTCCAATTGTTTGCACTCAATTAAAATGTGAAGGACTGTCAATGCTTCACCACATCTGTCACACAATGGTGGATCGCCACCGGACAAAAGGTGTGTGTGTGTCGTGTATGTGTGTCCTATCCTGAGTCTCGTTAGTATCACCTCTGTATAACGCGATTTCGATACGGGCGGCCAATGACCAAGGTGTGGCTTAATAACGTGTAGTTTGTTTTGTGTGTGTGTATCCCACTTGCTCTGCCAGTATACTCTGAGGTTTCGTTTGAGGGATGGTTTAAGATCGAGGGCCGGGATTGATATGGGTAGGGGCAGTGCTTTTATGCACGGATGCAGCGAGCTGATCCGCCCTCACGTTGCCTTGAATCTCACGGTGCCCTGGCACCCAGCACACTACAACATGTTGTTTGAGTGTGTAAAGTGTGCATAAAATAGAGTAAAGTGAGACAAGGACTGGGTTTTTTTGTTTTTTAAGACTGTGCAGAGCCGTTACCACACTTAGGGAGTCTGTATAAATTACTGCTTTTTGTATTTGTAATTGTTTGATGTGTTTAGCTGCCACAAGTATCGCGTACGCTTCCGCTGTGAAGATACTTGTGCGTGGATGTAAGGGACCAGCATCCGAAAAGGATGAGCCTACAGCAGCGTAGGACACAGAGGAGTTTTCCAAACGACTCTAGTTTTGAGAGGTTTTCATACTGGCTTTGACTTTTTACCTCGAGGAGGAGATCCCCACTGGCCATTCTTGTAGCCTGGTAACCTGGTCCAAGTGCAGTGGTGAGGCATTTGGAAACAACGAAAGGCGAAATAGTTCTGGCGTTCTTTTCAGCGGTTTCACAATGGATTACATGGTAGCGGGGAAAGGTTTCTTTCGGTTTGCTGAAATAATTTCAAAAGTCTTCGGTGCGCCCTCTCTTTGGGAGAGGATGATCGTGCAATAAAGGGAGAGAAGAAAAAGCCATAAACTAAATGTGAGTTCGGCAGCCATGCCAGCCGCCCACCATGGAGCCCAACACGGGGACGTGACAAGTCCTAAATTTATATGAGGCATGTCAACGTCAGCTGTACACAGCCGCTATAACCAAATGTATTGTGCCCAAGACAGAGCACATACACAAGGTTAACCCTTGCCGCCAGGAAAAATCGGAAGTAAATGGAAGAGAGAAGAAGACAGGATAGATTTAAAGACGAGAAAAGACTAAGATGTAGAGAGAGAGAGAAATAGGAAAAGGCGACTACCGATTTCCCCTGGGTGGGTGAGCCCAGGGGTGCCGTCTACGTGAAGCCAGGGCCAAAGGGGTGTGTTGCCTCTGCCGGGGGGCCTTAAAGGTCCTATCACCCAGCATTGGCTCAACCCCCAGGATGTACAGCTAACTAATAGAGCTGAAGAAAATTTGGGTACTTCTATACCAGAAAAAGTTATACTTGCCTAGATATTCAGTCTAATAAGTTCTATTCATGTTCTAAATTCATTCAAAAGGGTGACATTGAGCCCTATGCAAGTCCTATAGATGGTCTCCATTCAGTCCCATTAGCTCCTATATTGTGCTAGATGCGACCTACATAGCATTCCCATAGCTCCTACATACCCCTATATGTTCTTCCCAAGTCCCATTCAGCACCTACATAGCTCCTACATACCCCTATATACGTCCCATTCAGCTCCTACATAGCACCACGAGGGTCCTGTATAAGCCCTATATACCCCATTTGGTCCTCCCACAGCTCCTGTACTAACCCCTGTAACCCCTGTATTGAAGCATACGGATCCTGTATGAAATTATATAGGTTTTTCAGTAGGGATAATTCTTTTCGGCAAGGGTCAGTGCACGGCTCACGTATGCGACGACCTTATCACGTGAAAATTTGTCTCGCTATAGGAGAATTCCACCAATGCCTTGACCACTAGCGTCTGTATGCAGGAGCGTAGGCGCGGTTTCCTCGAAATGACAGAGGACTGGTTTGGATGTGAGTGCACACTTCGGTTGGGCAAACGCCGCTTCATATTCAGGAAACCACACAACGGCGACGCCTGATCCGAGCAACTCGTCCAACGGTGAAGCTATTGAAGCGAAGTCTCGAATTAATCGGCTAAAATAAGAAGCGAGGCCGAGCAAACTGCGCAAATCCTTGGCTTTTCCAGGACGCGGGAAGTGTTGAACAGCGGAAATCTTGTCTGTATCGGGACGAATACCATCCTTGTTAACGATGTGGCCTAACACTTTAACTGTCTTGCTCACAAAACGGCACTCCTTGGTGTTCAGCTGAAGGCCTGCGTTTGCAAGGCACGTTAGATATTCGTCCAGTCGTTGCAAGTGCTGAGGGAAGGTTGACGATAAAATAACAATGTCGTCTAAATAGTACAAGCAAGTGTTCCATTTCAAGCCTCGTGAAACTGTGTCGATCATCCGCTCAAATGTTGCTGGAGAATTGCAAAGACCGGATGGCATGATGTCGAAATCGTACAGCCTATATGGTGTAGAAAACGCTGTCTTTTTCTTTGTCATCCTCGTACTTGGGTAGCCCTGCGGGTAGCCTTGTGGTCTAGTGGCTAAGGTATTCGGCTGCTGACCCGCAGGTCGTGGAATCGAATCCCGGATGCAGCGGCTGCATTTCCGATGGAGGCGGAATTGTTGTGGGCCCGTGTGCTCAGATTTGGGTGCACGTTAAAGAACCACAGGTGGTCGAAATCTCCGGAGCCCTCCACTACGGCGTCTCTCATAATCATATGGTGGTTTTGGGACGTTAAACCCCACATACCTATTATCGTGCATGGGTATTTGCCAGTAACCCGAACGCGGGTCTAGGCTTGAGAGTCGGCACCCTGCAGTTAATGCATGTAAGACTCGGTACCCTGCAGTTAATCCAAAGCATCGTCTATGCGCGGCATGAGGGTGAACATCCTTTTGAGTAATATTATTAAGCGCTCTGTAGTCCACGCAAAGTCGCACGAAGCCATTTTTTTCCTTACTAAAACAACAGGAGATGACCAAGGGCTCGCGGAGAGACGTATAATGTTTTGTTGCAGCATATCGGATACATTTTCTTCAATGACCTCACGCTCGGACGAAGAGACGCGATATTGTCGACGGCGTACGATGGAATAGCCATCGATCTGGATACGATGCGTGATAATTGACGTCTCTCCCAAAGATAAGAAATGGGCATCACACAATCTCCTATGCTGTTGTAGCAAGGCAAGCAACTCATCTGTCTGTGAAGGTCAGCTCTGGACTAATATTCGCAGCAAGAACAGAAACGCATGATGAACGTCCAATAGAAGGAAGGTCAGAACACACTGGCATAAGCGGAACAACAGAGACAGGTTGGGACTCCGTAACGCAAGCTATTGTGGTGCCTTCAGGAATGCAAAGTTTTTCAGACGTCTGGTTTGTAGCGTAGAGAAGTCCGGAGCCACTGTGAAACCGCGCTATACCTGAAGCAAGGGCTATACCTCTAGAGAGACAGCGTGCAAATGGTTGGACAAACTTGTCACCAGAGTCGATCACGTTAGAAGCGATGGTAACTATTCGCGGATGACCACGTGATAGCTCGGTGTCTTCCGCAGTGAGCAAGCGAACGGGCTTGTAATCCGCATAAAGGGCATAGTGTTTTCATTACATGAAGAACATTTTCTAAGCAGCAGATGAAAGCGTTCGCCGTAGACAGAAAATCACAGCCTAAGCTGGTGGGCGCACGAACTCAACACGGCAAATTGCACAAAATGGAGAAGGCCAGCTATGAAAACACGAGCGGTGCACATAGCGGCAGTTCTAATGGCGTCCCCTTGAGCAGCCAGCAGTGTAGGTCCATCATAAGAGGTAGTGACATTTTGCAGGCGTGAGAACAAGGAACGATCAATCACAAACAAACAAGCACCAGTGTCTATTAAAGCGTCCACGTACACACCTTCTAATAAAACAGATATCTTAATATACGCCCTAACTAGAAGAATTTCTTTCTTTTCGTACGATGCAGCTTTTCCTCCAAAAGCTGCAGAGGTTAGTTTTCTGAGCGTTGGTTGGTGAGTTGCAAGACAGGTGGCAAAGGAGACGTGGAGCGGCGGAGGGGTGATGGTGAGCGGCGTCTAGTAGAGCGGTAAGAAAGGGTTGGCTGAGATGTCGCAATTGAAGACAATGAGCGACATAGCGGCGGGTCATAAGGACGACGTTGGAAAGCAGACCCGCTTGTCCCATCATCTTGTCCATAGGGGTCGAATCCACGACGCTTGTCCTGCTTACGCTTCCGACAGAAGTGCGCAATGCGGCCCCGATAGCCACAGTAATAACAGATCAGATGAGGTGGCCGCCATGGTGGGTGAAAGGGCTGGCTAGGCGCACTCGGGGTTATCGAAGCCAGTAGGACAGGTGTCGAGTGTGCGGGCATCGGTTGTACGACGGGTGGTGAACCAGCGAGGACTTACGCGTACGTCGGCTGGAGTGGAGGTACCGGAGAGTCTACATACGCTGGCCCGGTCATGGACACCTACTCCTCTTTGATAGCCTCGTGCAAAAGAGTATTGGAGGGTGGAGGTGGTCTTGGTGTCATTGCGAGGCCGAAAATTGCAGCTCTTGCCGTATAATCACCCGGATCATAGCACGCAATGAGGCATTAGTCGTGGTGGCGTTTTCAGCACTGCCCGGCGGTAACCGTTGGGACTCAAGTTTCTCTAGGCGTTGACACGTGACAACAACATCAACGACTGTGGTCGGGTTTCGTATGACCAAGGAATTGAACCCGACCATGCCGATTCCTTTCAATAGGTGACGATCATTCTCTGATTCAGACATGGACGTGCTGATGATGATGAGTAGATTTTAGTGGCGCAAGGGCCAATTGATGGCCAAAGAGCGCCATTTCAATTGACTACAGATATGAACAATGATATGGTGCGTGGCTGTAAAGGGGCCTTAAAATTCCTCGCTCTAACGCGGGTTAAAACATGAAAGTAATAAAATTATGACAGTGGCGTGACATATGTGTGGTGATAGCTGATGGCAAAATGTCATGATAATAAAACTATGGTGAAGATATAGTCACCGCAGCCACGACCACACTATAGAGGTCGTGCTACGGGTGACCTCGAAATATCGGGTGAAAGCTTTGCACATCTTTTAAAAACGTAAAAAGTGTTTGTGGTTTAAAAAGCGGATCCCTACCGATGAGCATCCCAGGGTGTAGAGGGAGCTGCTGTCGGTAGGGCAGTAAAAAGTGCTTTTTCCTAAGAGCATCTAGCTCATTGCACTGGACAAGAATGTGGAGAACCGTAAGGGGGTCTCCACATCTCTCACAATATGGTGGATCACCGGAAGACAGAAGAAATGAGTGTGTGGAATGTGTGTGTCCTGTTCTAAGCCTTGTTAGTATTACTTCTGTGTGTCGTGATTTTGATAGTGGCGGCCAATAACCTAGTTGCGGTTTAATAGCATGGAGTTTATTATCTGTGTGTTTATCCCACATCTTCTGCCAATACTCCCTGAGCTTTCGTTTTAGAAAAGGTTTTAGGTCAAGTGCAGGGACTGGTGTTGATGCATTGGCAGTAGTGACATTGGCGCAAGCAGCCAGATTGTCGGCCAAAACGTTTCCTTGTATTTCACGGTGCCCTGGAACCCAGCAGACAACGACATGCTGTTTTGATGTGTAGAGTGTGCACATAAGTGAGTAGAGTGACACCAGCACGGGGTTCTTGTGTTTTTTAGGAGTTTTCAGGGCTTTGACCACGCTTAGGGAATCTGTGTATATTACCGCCTTTTGTAATTTTATCTGTTTAATGTGTTTTACGACCGCCAGTATTGCGTAAGCTTCTCCTGTGAAAATGCTTGCATTCGGATGAAGAACGCCAGCCTCGGAAAAGGATTGGCCTACCGCTGCATATGACACAGAAGTGTTTGACTTTGACGCATCAGTAAAGAACTCAGGGCATGTGTATTTATGTTGTAGTTCTAGGAAGTATGTATGTATGTGTGCAAGTGGTGCGTGCTTTGTGACATCAACAAAAGAGATATCACAGTCTATAAGCTGCCACTGCCACGGTGGCAGATATGTTGCAGGAGCCATCAAACTGGGTTCAAGAAGAGGCACACCTGTTTCTTCGGCCAGGCTCCTTACACGCAGCGCGTAGGGCTGCCTAAACGAAGGACGGTTCTCGAACAAGCCAGAACAAGACAAATCATTAATTATGAAATGGGAAGGGTGTTTCTTGTCTGCCTTCACCTTCAAAAAGTACAAAAAGGACAGGGAACATCTTTGTAGGTGGAGCGACCATTCATTCGAATCCACGTACAGGCTCTCCACGGGGCTGGTGCGGAAAGCACCCGTAGAGAGGCGAATGCCTAGATGGTGGACAGGGTCAAGAATTTTCAAGGCTGATGGTGTTGCCGACTGATAAATTATAGCACCGTAATCTAGGCGTGTGCGTACGAGACTTTTATATAAGTTAATTAAACATTTCCTGTCGCTACCCCATGTAGTGCGTGACAACACTTTCAAAATGTTCATTGTTTTTAAGCACCTGTCCCTTAAATACTTGATGTGTGGGATGAAGGTTAGCTTAGTGTCTAATATGAGACCAAGAAACTTGTGCTCGGTCTTCACTGACAGAGGTTGACCATGCAGGTCAATGTCGGGGTCAGGATGGAGGCCCCTCTTTCGGCTGAACAAGACACAAGTGCTCTTTTGCGCGTTGAGTATAAAACCATTCTCGTTTGCCCATTGAGATACCTTGTTCAACCCTAGTTGAACTTGACGTTGGCACATTGAGATGTTGCAAGATTTGTAACCAATCTGCACATCATCGACATATATGCAGCAAAAAATATTTCGTGGGAGAGACAGGTGCAAGGAATTCATTTTAACTATGAAAAGTGTACAGCTCAATACACCTCCTTGTGGCACTCCTGTTTCTTGGACAAATACTCGAGATAAGACGGTGCCAACTTGGACACGGAATGTACGGTTGGACAGGTAGCTTTCGATAACTGTCAGCATTCTACCCCGCACACCTAAATGTGACAGGTCTCGCAATATGCCGAAGCGCCATGCAGTGTCATATGCCTTTTCCATATCGAGGAACACAGACAGAAAAAATTGCTTATGAACAAAAGCATCGCGAATTTGTGCTTCGATACGGACAAGGTGGTCAGTGGTGGACCGAGCCTCTCGAAACCCACACTGGTATGGGTCAAGTAGGCCACTAATTTCAAGGAAGTGCATCAGGCGCCTGTTAATCATTTTTTCAAAGACTTTGCAAATACAGCTGGTTAATGCAATTGGCCTGTAGCTGGAAACTGAGGCCGGGTCCTTGCCTTGTTTTAGAATCGGGATAATAATAGCTTCCTTCCAGGCTGAGGGTAGCTCGCCAGAAGACCATATCGCATTATAGAGAGAGAGGAGAGCTTTCTGGGTTTCAGTGGGCAGGTGTTTCAACATTTCATATGCCACACGGTCCGGGCCTGGGACAGATTTATTGCAGCAGGCAAGTGAGGCCTGCAGTTCAGCCAAACAGAAAGGTTCGTTGTATGCCTCATGTGTTCTGGGCTTGCGCTCTAATCTCTGTTTTTCTATTGCGGTTTTATATCGTCGGAACGCTTCACTATAGTGTGTTGAGCTGGAGACCTGTTCAAAGTGTGCTCCGAGAGTGTTTGCCTGGTCTTCCAAACTCTCCCCTTGGGGGTTCACTAGAGGAAGCGAATGTGCTCCTCGTCCTGCCACCTTACCAACCATACTCCAGACTCTCGACTCATCTGTGTATGAGTTAATGCCCGACACAAATTTGTGCCAACTTTCTCTTTTCGCCCGTCGGCGCGTCCTCCTTGCTTGCGACTTGACGTTTTTAAAGTTTACAAGATTCTCGGCTGTGGGCGAGTATCTAAGCAACCTCCATGCCTTATTTTGTTTTTTTCGAGCATCACGGCACTCATTATTCCACCATGGTACTCGTCGTTTGCTTGACGGTCCACATGTTTGGGGAATACATTTTGTTGCTGCATCAACCAAGAAAGCTGTGAAGTAGCATACAGCATCCTCTATGCTCAATGCCGCCATGTCAGTCCAAGATAATAAAGTCATTTTTTGAAACTTTTCCCAATTGGCTTTGTCGGTGAGCCATTTGGGAACTTGTGCAGGACATGTATTTGTTATTGATGTGCTAATAACGATAGGAAAATGGTCACTACCATATGGATCATTATTGACTTCCCATTTAAGTAGAGGCAGGAGTGATGGGGATATTATGCTGAGGTCTATTGCTGAGTACGTATTGTTAGCGATGTTGTAATATGTTGGCTCTTTCCGATTCAGCAGGCACGCACCGGAAGAAAACAGGACCTGTTCAATCAGGCGACCTCGAGCATCGCAGCGAGAGTCACCCCATAGATTGCTATGTGCATTGAAATCTCCAAGGAGGATATAAGGTTCTGGAAGTTCCTCTATGAGGGACTCGAGTTCATGCTTTTCAAGACGGTGTTGCGGAGGTATGTAGAGAGAGCAGATGGTGACGAGCTTATTCAAAAGAACTGCTCGAACAGCCACCGCCTCGAGGGATGTTTGTAGTGGTAGGTGTGTGCATGCAATCCCTTGATTGACTATAATGGCAACACCACCGGATGGCACAATGGCATCATTCCGGTCTTTCCGAAAGATAACGTAATGACGTAAAAAGTTGGTGTGTTTAGGTTTCAGGTGTGTCTCTTGTACGCACAGCACCTTAGGTGTATGTTCGTGTAAAAGTTCATGGAT
This sequence comes from Rhipicephalus microplus, assembly GCF_043290135.1. Classification (NCBI taxonomy): domain Eukaryota; kingdom Metazoa; phylum Arthropoda; class Arachnida; order Ixodida; family Ixodidae; genus Rhipicephalus; species Rhipicephalus microplus. Next base: position 226,476,892 of record NC_134702.1, read on the forward strand.
ATCGTCGAGGTTTCTCAACAGTCCTCTGACGTTCCACTGTAGTATTTGTGTCATTTTAATTTAGTGTGGTGCTGTGTGTACAGAGGTGTTGCGTTAGTTTACAGGGCCTTTTGAGGGCCCCGTGATTCGAGGTTTTTCTTTTTTGGCGCGCTCTAAGGAGTTGCGCCTATCCTTCGGCGTCTGAGGCGCCGGAGGAGTGGGACTTGTATCCATCACCTCTTGTGAGGTGGTGGATGGTGCCTGCTGGGCAGGCACATTCACTGAACTTTTGGACCTAACTGCGCCTGCAGTGGTCCCAGGTTCGGCAGACACCGGGGTCTGCCGGCCCTGTTTGTCAGGTGGCGGAGCAGTACAGGCTGCTCCAGCCGGGGGCGCTGGCGGCACGACCGCGGCCACACACTGTGTGACATTCGCGGGTGCCGAGGCATGTGGCGCGGCGCCCCGGCGCGTCACATCTGCAAAGGAGGGATAAGACGGGTTGTGTATTGCGAAACGTTGCCGTGCTTCTTGGAATGTGAGATTGAATTTAACCTTGAGTTCTACTATTTGTTTTTCTTTTTTCCATGCGGGGCATGATCGTGAGTAGGCAGCGTGATCTCCTTCACAGTTCGAACAATGAGATGTTTCTGAGGTGCAGTTGTCTGATATGTGTTGAATGGATGCGCACTTTGCGCAAGCGGCACGCCCTCTGCAACTCTGCGATCCATGACCGAAACGTTGGCACTTGAAACATCGACGAGGGTTGGGAATGTATGGTCTTACACGAAGCTTACAATAGCCGGTTTCGATTGATTCTGGTAGGTCACTTGTTCCGAAGGTAATTATTACGTGTTTTGTAGGGGTAAGTTTGTTGTTGCGCCTTATTGTTATTCGTTGGACTTTGACCACGTTCTGGTCCTGCCAACCTTCGAGCAGCTCACTTTCAGAAAGCTCAGTAAGGTCATCATCAGAAACTACGCCACGGACAGTGTTCATGGACCTGTGTGGGCCCACCGAAACAGGGGTTTCCCCAAAGGCTACAAGCTTAGACAGCTTTTCATACTGGGCTTTGTCACGTACCTCCAAAAGAAGATCGCCACTTCCCATCTTTGTCACTTTATAACCTGGGCCTATTGCTTCTGTGAGAGTTTTGGAAACGAGGAAAGGTGAAATGGCTCGGACTGTCTTGTTTTCGTTTTGACTGTGGATTACATGGTACTTTGGGAATGTCGGCTTTGGTGTGTTTAGCAGGAAAGTATCATCGGTGCGCCACCTTTTTAGGGAGCGATCAGGAAGGAGGGGAAAAGCTTTTGCCATAAAAATACTATAAAATTCGGCGGCGATGGTGGCCACCCACCACCGAGCCCAACAAGGGGACGCTACAAGGTTAACTAGTGAACACTTGGAGACGCCAGCCATGCATCGCCGCTATAACCGAATATAACTACCCAAGGTTGGGTAACTACACAGGGTTAACCCTCGCCGCCAGGAAATTCGGAAGTAAACGGAAAAGAGAAGATGACAGGACAGATAAAAAGAGAGAGATACAGACGAAGATGTAGGAAGAGAGAGATAGGAAAAGGCGACTGCCGATTTCCCCTGGATGGGTCAGCCCAGGGGTGCCGTCTACGTGAAGCCGGGGCCAAAGGGGTGTGTTGCCTCTGCCGGGGGGCCTTAAAGGTCCAATCACCCAGCGTCAGCTCAACCCCCAGGATCCCCTTTTCCCCGGGCACGGCAAAGCCACGCACGGCTAGGCGTGGGAGGGAGCCGAAGCTCCCCCGTTAGCTCGGGTCCGTGGTGTCGCTAGACATGGACGTGCTGAAACGGTGACAGAGAGCAAGCACACCATTAATGTACGAGATGTGAGACTCACCCCATTGTTACTTGCGAGCATCCCGTGTCTTCTTTGCGAGAGTTGAATTAACCGCCGGGGTGCCAAAAACTTGGCGAAGCTGTTGCTTGAAACGTCTCCAGTCCGTGATGTCCGTCTCATGATTGAAAAACCATGTTTTCATCACGCCTGTCAGATAAAAAGAAACACGGCGAAGCCTGATAGGATCATCCCAGTTGTTAGCGAAACTCGCTCGATATAGCTGGTCCAACCAATCCTCCAGATCTTCTGCTCGAAGTCCGGCGAACGTGGGCTGCTCACGCTCGTACGCGGTAATAATCCACGATGGACAAGCCTCGGTAGCCGGGGCCATGGAGGTAGACGCAGAAGCGCCGGTTGGCTCGTCCTAAGGCATGTTACCGGACACCTGGCACAGACGATGACCTAAGCGGAGTTCCAGGAGGTAGAGCGGGCTGGGAAAGGACGGAAGATCGCAGAGCACACTCCACCACTTGGAACACAATGGTGAAGGCAACCTTTACTAAGCCCAGAAGACACTATGAAGCGACCACATCCAAGGCCCAGAACCCAGGCAAGCCAAGTTCCCACAGCAGATGAAGATGACCACCACTCATGAAGATGATCATGTCTGAAAATGTAGATGAGCTTACTTAATGCCTACAATAAATATACATGCATGTATATAAACTTATGAAGTTAGTTCTCATATAAAGAAACCACTTACAGAACATCAACAACAGTCCCAGTGCTATATGTTTTATATATCCATTCTTTCATTATTTCGTATTCACGTTCGAGCTAAGTATATCGCCATTTTTCAATGGTCACAGCACTGAAATGAGCACCGAAATTTCACGAGTTAGATCAAAGTGCAACAAAAATCTAAAAAATAAAAAAATATCAATAAATAGAAAAGACACAATGTGTGCTTTTGTTGATCAGTTCTTACGCACCTTAAGAAGATCAGCAAGATGCCGATTCAATTTAGGTGACGCTGCGCATCCGGCAAAAGGCTTGCGTGCGTACCGAAGTGCCCCTCGTCGGCATCTGCATACAATAAATAATAAACGCATGTTACGTGACATACACATGTAAGCAACACAGTTCACATACAAATGACATAATACACAGTGATGCTGAAAAAGGAATGCATGCATTGCCCCTCTTTGTGAGTGAATACAAGAGAAAAAATGCATAATTGCCTCTGCATGAAAGACAAGGTAAAAGCATGCCTATCGCATAGAAATTAACTAGGTGGTCCCCACTATTTCAAACAGTATGTAAACGTTATCAAATGTCATTACAAAACACGGAAATGTTGCGGGATACTAACTACAAGTTTAAGAGTTGCGAGTGAAAGCAATAAATGTAACAATTAGTACTGTGCACACGTACATTTATTGCCATTAAAACTTACAGTTTGTATGAAGTTATGGCATCTTTTACAACTTTGTAACAAGACTACCTAATTCTTTACGAAGGCTCGGCGAAGAGCAGTGGAAGGCTGCCATGCTCAGCTAAAAGCCCACTTTTCTGCAGGCTGCCCCGAGCTGTTAGAGTGGCTTCAACTTGTCGCAGTCTTTTTTTTACCTTAAGAGGGGATGAAGTTCTTTCTCTCTCTTGTAAACACTGTGACTTATGAAGCTTCATTAGCATGCATATGTATATAAAGCTGCATGGCAACAAGAAGGAAGACAACAATCAGCAAGATTTAGAATTATTCACATCGTCCCAAAAATATTTACTCTTGGAATAAAGAAATGCAGTTACTATCACCACCAATCTTTTTTCTAGCGTATTCAGAACATGAGAAAACGACATTACACTGCACACAGCTAGATGTGCAGTTTCTATAAAGGCATGATTAAGGCATCACGAACAGACACATGATGAGCATATATTCAAGAACAGTGGCATGGCCAGTGGCATAGTGGGCCCATGCCCCCCCCCCCCCCTTCCCACAAAAAATTGCTGCTTATGGCCCTGTTTAAAACTTATTGGAAAGTGTGAACAGCATATCGAAAATAAAAAAATTCTACTACAAAAAACTATTTTTGATGTGATCTTTGGCCACTGATATCAAATTCATGACAGCCTTGGAAACTCGAAGAATCTAGAAGTCAGTGCATTGATGAACACTCATATATCCAATAAAATGTTCACTATAGTAATAATAAATTACTTAATCAAGCGTCTTTCAACATTACTATGCTCAATCAGCACTGATGATTTAGCAGTGCAAAATAGCTGGAACAATATTGCAATTTTCAAAATCAGAATCTTGACAAATTAAGGAATATATTGCTAAAAAATTATTTTTAGGACGTCACCTCCACGCTGGATTGAGAGCATATGCAGTAGCCAGAAATTTATTCACAGCAAATTTTTTGGACACACTTATTGATCCAGTATCTTTTAGTGGCATTACTACTCATTCTATTGAAATAATACATAACCATGACCAATAGTTTTGAATGTTATACATTGTGCCATTTAATTCTTCTCTAATTGGCTGCACGATCAATTGCAATGCTGAATGCCATGGTAAGTGATATCTGTCTTTCGCCAGGCTGCCAGCACTAAAATGTGCTCGTAACGACTGCACAGCTGGTGCCGAAATTAATGCACTAGCGATGACGGCATCCACGCGGCAATAGTCCATCAAAGGTTAAGCCAATCAAAGGTAAAGCCATTGTCGGCTGCACGTATTGGTTGTAGTATTTTGCAATTAGTTATCTCGAACCAGCTGTCCTTCAGTTGTTTCTAGGGCTATGCATAATCGATTGCAAACTATTTCAGTCTGTTTACTGCATAAGCAGATTCAAAATCAGTCAACTTCCCCTGAAGTTTGTTCTTAAGCACCTAACCATACATAATAATATTTCAAATCCCAAATGGCTCTTCACAGACCGCCGACACTACCTGCATTAACATTTCACTGCTAATATACTACTTTTTTGCGAAAATTAGTGCACAGTGAGGTGTGCTGTTGGTATGTCGCGGAATTCGCAGCTCATAAAGGTCACATTAAACTGTAAAGAAAATTTAGAGATACTATAGCAATTAAAAAATAACACATTTTCATGGTTATTTGATGTCATTGTGAATCGCACACAGCTAACTGTTCTTTACAACAGAAAACAACAATAAAAACAGGCTTACTCATTAGGGCATCCTACTTCTTTGGGGTCAATGCCCGCTTCTTCACGCTCAGAGGACCGCCTTCCTTAGGAAAGAAACAGCGACATGGGGTGCCTGTTATACTTCTGTTGTAAAGGTTGTGCACACCCGATATCGCATTTGCAGCTTCCCTCACAAAGAGGGTATCCTTCGGCTTGGCCGTCAGGTGTGACCACCTTTCTTGCGGCATAGTTACACCATGGCTAGCTTTCTCTGCATAAACAAATAAACAATGGTCAAAAGCTGAGAATTCTGCAAGCAACATTAGTGGTGCATAATCATTTCAATGTTCGTTGAAAAACCGAGCTTCTTCCCAAAAAGAGTTTTCATACAGACGCAGAAAATAAGATGCGACATGTATGAAGACCTGGAAATTGCTCATTCCGAAACTGTGCAGTGAATAATGTGTCATAATTTCTGAGCACTTCAGTAACAGGTACCTATAACAGGCCAGAGGCAACCTTTATACCCTGAACAGAAAGAGCGTAGCAGGTCTTTTAGACCGAAATTGGGGAAAACAAATCACACTTCGAAAATGTTTTTGGATTTTGCCACTATTGATGTACCAGCATTTTTCACGAGTCTTAGATCAGTATTTTAGCTGATATCATCAAGCTAAACTTCTAGCGATGGGCGCATGAAAAACAGGCCTTTTCAGGGCCACATTGTTGCTGTACGCTATACATTCTCTACAGCAGCCACCTCAGTCTGATGAGAATGAGCCACGCTTTTTCTAGAATATCCTACCGCACTTGTTTAGTCCACTCAGAAATCACACCGCGCAGATGAACTCATCAACGCTGACGCCAACCCGAATTCCAATTGCCATGGCAACTGTCATCAAGAGTGCCTACTAAGTATCTGTCCCAAACAGATACATAATAAGGAGGGGGCACTGCGACGACCCCCCCCCCCCCCTCCAAACAGCAGCCCTGTGCTCGCCTTTGATTACAGTGCTCTCTGCACGGTCATTCAAAACAGGGTTTTCCCCCAGCCAACGTGCCGCCGAATTTTGGAGGCAATTCCGCTGAGTGGACTACCTATAGAAACACTTGCCCCCCCCCCCCCCGCTTTTTCTGTTAATGAGCTTTCCTATTAAACACGTCCTTTTCAGACGCCATTCGGCATTGCTTATCGTCATGATCCTGACATTTAAATGTACGCCGCCTGCTTCTCCCCCTTTCAGTAACTGCTTCGTTGCTGTCCTTCCCATTTATAGGTGTTTGAGAATAGGCGTACGCCGCTGTCGTGCTGTCTTTGGCAACCCTTTGTGGCGGCTAGACGCGGCGCCCATTATATGGTTTCGAAGTATTTCATGCTCTTTCCTAAGGTCGTGTCTGTAGCGGCCACCGCTTTGTAGCCCACCGCGCCTACTTTGCCTCCCCCTTTTATTTCTTTCTTTTTTTCTTCTTTAACTTTCTTCTTTTTTGCTTCGCTGCCCCCAATATTTGACAGGAGAACACTTTGTACTACGCAACCTAACTTGAAAGGAAGCGAGGGCTGCACTCTCCTACTTTGTAGATTTCTTTTGAGACGGAGATTACCAACAGGGACATGCACCCCCACGAAAAGATGACGTCACTACTAATCCCCGTGAAACTAACACGCCAAGAATGACAAAGTGCCTTTGACAGAGATAGGTCCTTCTATCAAACTGTGCCAGCATGTCTGAAGCACTTGCGCAGTTCACCCTGATTACCCCACTACCTGTTACCATCTGTTGGCTACCATCTTGATTTTGGACACAACAGGACTAGTGGCTTATGTTTCTCTAGTTCTTAGCATCATTAACAACTGCTTTCTTTCTTCAACAGGTTCAATCAATGTTTGCCCTTTGTGAACGCTGTCGTCGCTGTTTCATTCTGCCTACATTCGAGGTAACTTTTTTCCTGGGCTTCGGACTTTAGCGAATCGACAAAAATCAGGGTCGGCCTAGATTTGTGTGAATACAGTAATATGTTCATAAAATTCAGGCACGAACTCGCTCAAGAGCAAGTTCTTGAGTACGGGGTATGCTTGTTTCTTTCTCTATGCTAACTCATGAATACAGCAACCTTGCGATGTGCGCGAGTTGGATGAGTCAATACTAATCTCACGCACATAACTTTGTTGAACACAACACTTGTGCCACAGTGCCTGTTTGAAGGACCATATTCTCGCAGAGAGGTTTTGATTTGCAACTAACAGTGAATGTGCCAGTGCTTGCACTGATACCACTGTGGCAGGGACACAGTCACCTAAAACTGTCAGTGCATATCATGCCACAGTCCCATGAAATCACACAAAAGTGAAAGTATGAGCTCTTTGGGCATATTTGAACCAACATAAGTTCACTTTTGAAAGGCCAGTGATGCATACCTGATCTTGAAGACAGTCGTTCACTGTCTCTCCCACCTCTTCAAGATGAAGCTCACCTTCTGAAAGCCTGCTCGAGCTCGGCTTCAAGACTTGGATTCATTTCCTCTAATGATGTCTTGCTAGCTTAAAAGGGGATACTAGATTGATCAAATAAATTCCGAACAACTGAACTGGTTCGCTGCTGTCGCTTGAGTTGTTCGAGATCACATGAATTCAGCACAACGGCGCATGATACTACAATAGTATGGTGGCACGCAACGGTGCCACACACCGTAGCCTAAACGTCAGGCCGCCGGTATTCATGCCCTTGAATGTAAATGAGCACAGCGGCCAAATCAGCACTTCTTCGTGTTGCGGATACACGAAATAGCGACTGATATTGTGTACAAATTGCGGTGACACTGACTGCAGTGCCAACACGCAACTTCCACGCCAAATCCGTCCGCCATGCTTGAACACTGGCTAGCAGACACTAAGTGCGGAAACCTGGCCATATCAGCGTCACGGTGTACTATAGTCTCGCAGCTTTAAATCTGCGATACAATGAATCAGGAACCCTTTCGAAGGGCGGCAGAATTACAAAGGCAACGATGAGCAGACACCACCGACTCTTGAATTCAAACTCGCGCCTGCTGGGTTCAGCGTGATGCACAGAACGGCATGCTCTGTTCGATGCGTGGCACACGCTGGGTCTCTCGAGAGAGAGAAGCATATCGCCGAAGTCTGGCACCCTTGGCGAATGACGGGGGACGTTTGTGACGATTTCTTATCGAATCTTCGGGAATTGTGCCCCAGAGCAGTCTAGAATTTCGCCAAAACCAAAAAGAGGCAGAACACCCCAATTTTGTGGAGGCGCAAATGGAGATAAAAATGCATCGCTTCGGTGCGCACTGGTACTGCCGCGTAGCGTAACGCATGCGCTTTGAATTGGCGCTCCCCTGTGCTCCGTCCGGCTTTTTGCATCATCTGCAACACGACGAACGCATCGGTAGATGTGATTGTTAATGAAAAAAAATATTCGGTTGTAATAACGAAACCTCAAGTGAATTAAATTCTTTCGGGTAATTTATTAACAGCTGAAGAAAGTATTCTCAATGCATGCAGTAGATATGTAACGAGCGGACGACAGCGTACGTGAGGAGTTAACCACTTGTGTTTATGGCAAACAGAACAATCAAAAGCAAGTACCCTGGCCACATACCTAATAGAGGCATCGAGGTGCAAAGCTGTTGAAGTGAAAATTATGTAGAGCTTGGTGTAGCTGTCCTCCGCAACGCCGAGTGCCTTTAGTCCACGCATGTTCACTTGCAGGTCGTCGTGGAGTTGTCGCCAACATTTCAGGCTGATGTCATGAGCTTGAGGTCCATGAGTGCTTGCATAGAAGTTTGAATCAGCACCGCTAAGTTTGCGAACCGGTTTTTCGAGAGGTCGATGGCATTCGCGTAACATTGAGCCATTGATTGTAGTCCTGCTGTTTCTCCTTCAGTTTTTTCTGACAAAAGTGCATTGAGGTAGTTGAACCGGTCGATATCAGATAGTTTGGGGTTCTTGTGATTGACTGCCTCGAACTGCTGCCAGAACGCCTGCTAATTTTTCTTTTACCGTCGAATTTGATTAATTTCAATTTGAGAAGTCCCGTATTTTGGGATGGAATACGAACTTCTTCGGCTGGCCGATTCAATAGGAGATTTGTCGATTGTGCTGCCTCATTGAAGCTTCGATGTAATGCTTTCAATGAGCCGAGATAGCTGGCCATAGTATCGTCGTATTCCAGCACCTGCTTGAACTCCGCATCCCCGTCATCGTTTAAGTGCGGTTGGATGGCGGCGTTCACCTTACTGATCTGCTTCAGATAAAAAAGTAAACGCTCGATTAGTGCACCTACCGCAACGATGTCGTAGGCTCGTTCCTTTCGCACTATTTCTTCGGCCTCTTCTGTGATGTGGGTAGTTTGATTACAAAACACCCGTCGTTTTTTCTTCAGCATCACAATGGCTCTCTTTGACGCTCGACGGCTTGGGTCCGGTCGATGTGGTCGACGTCTATGAAGAAATATTTCGTTCCCAGGTTTCAGCGCCGAAAAAACGCAGTGAATTCGTTATATACCATGTCGATCATGGAAGACACAGTTCGATAAAAGTACACTGGAATAATTCAAACTATTCACAGGCACTAACAAAAGGCACTTCCGAACACCACAAGGAAAATATCTTGGCGGCCGTCCAAACGTCTTTACTCGACTACTCTTTCTTTTCAACTGTCTGCTCCACCGCCACTTGTCCCCCTAAAGCACCTCGTTTTCGCCCCGTAGGCCCCTATCTTTCCCCAAACAGGCTCACTGAAGCGGCTTGACAAGAAATGCTTCGTCACCGAGTCCCCGTCAATGGAACGAGAATGTGTGCAGTTCGCAACATATATAAAGACACAGCTACCCTCACAGTGAGCAACGAAAGCTTGAACATCTCCCGAATCGCAACACCTATATTTTAATTGATAATTAGGCAGACCGTTTAAGCGCGCGCACGCATACAAAAATTGTTAATCGACACAATGTAGGGAGTGAGGGATCACGATGAATTCAACCACATATAAGTTACCATACACTGTACACAAGGCGAGTTGCGTCCTCGTGCTTAGCAGAGGTCGTAGCGGCTAGTGAGCCATCACAAACAGTACTGACGGTTTGAAACGCGACGTCCCATTTATTTTGTAAAACAACAATAATGCGCGATTTCTCGAAATAACTGCGTCATGTGCAATGAATCTCGTCTTCTCGTCTCTAAAATTAATGTTGGCGATGATCAACACAACTAAGTTGAAAAAGATGATGATATATGGTGTTTTTGGGCGCAAGGGCCATTTGATGGCCAAAGAGCGCCAGTTCATGGGACAAGGAATGTGGACACTGACTGTGATTCGCGGCTGTATAAGGGCCATAAAATTCCTCGCAGTAAGGCGGGTAAAAACATACAACTAATAAAATCATGACCATGCCGTGAAAGGTGTGTGTGGTGTGAACAGGTGACAAAAGTTGGTGATAATCAAAAACGATGGCGGACATGTGTGGCATTAGCAAAGTACCTCACTCGTTCATCCCCTTGCGTGCAAGGTCCGTGAGGCAAGTGCTTTCCTGTGTAGCCACCGCAGCAAAAACCTCCCTGGAGAGGTCGTGCTACGGGATGCCCGGGTATATGACATGAAAATTATGAATTTCCTTTAAAAACGCTAACAATGATTTATGACTAAAAAGCGATGTCCTACCAACAAACATTGCAGGGTGTAAAGGTATATGTTGTCGGTAGGGTAATGGAAAATGCTGTTTTCTTAAAGTTTCTAATTGTTTACATTGGATTAAAACGTGAAGGACTTAATTCTTCACCACATCTGTCACACAATGATGAATCGCCACCAGACAAAAGATATGTGTGTGTCGTGTATCTGTGTCCTATCCCGAGTCTCGTTAGTATTACCTCTGTATGACGCGATTTTGATACTGGCGCCAATGACCAAGGTGTGGCTTAATAAAGTGTAGTTTGTTTTTTGTGTGTGTATCCCAATTGCTCTGCAAGTATACCCTGAGGTTTCGTTTGATAGACGGCTTAAGATCAAGGGCCGGGATTGATATGGGTGTAGGGGCAGTGCTTTTGTGGACGGATCCAGCGAGCTGATGCGCCCTCACGTTGCCTTGAATCTCTCGGTGCCCTGGCACCCAGCACACTATAACATGTTGGTTGAGTGTGTAGAGTGTGCATAGATTGGAGTAGAGTGAGACGAGGACCGGGTTTTTTTGTTTTTTAAGACTGTGCATAGCCGTTACCACACTGAAGGAGTCTGTATAAATTACTGCTTTTTGTATTTGTAATTGTTTGATGTGTTTAGCCGCCACAAGCATCCTGTAAGCTTCCGCTGTGAAGATACTTGTGCCTGGATGTAGAGGGCCAGCATCCGAAAAGGATGGGCCGACAGCAGCGTAGGACACAGAGGAGTTGGACTTGGCGGCATCTGTAAAGAACTCAGGACGTGTGTATTTGTGTTGAAGTTCCAGGAAGTATGTTCGGATACGGGCAATAGGGGCATGTTTTGTAACTTCTAGAAAGGACACATCGCAGTCTATAGTCTGCCATTGCCCTGGTGGAGGATATGCTACAGGAGCCATTAAACTGTGTTCAAGTGAGACTCCAGTTTCCTCAGCTAGACATTTCAGGCGAACTGAGAGGGGCTGCCTCATCGAAGGCCTGTTTTGAAACAGAATTGAGCTCGACAATTCATTAATAGTAGAGTATGAGGGGTGCTTCTTGTCTGCTTTCACCTTAAGAAAATATACGAAGGACATGTAAGTTCTCTGTAGATGAAGCGACCATTCATTTGCCTCAACGTAAAGGCTTTCTACAGGGCTGGTGCGAAAAGCACCCGTAGAAAGGTGGATGCCCAAATGGTGCACGGGGTCCAGCATCTTCAAAGCACTTTGAGTTGCAGACTGATAAACAACGGCCCCATAATATAAGCGGTTGCGAATGAGACTTCAATACAGATTCATGAGGCATTGCCTATCACTACCCCAAGTAGTACGTGACAACACTTTTATAACATTCGTGGCTTTTAAACATTGTTATTAAATACTTGATGTGCGGTACAAAGGTCAACTTGATGTGCAAGATTAAGCCTAATAATTTATGCTCGGCTTTGACCGACAGACGTTGCCCGTTCAGTCGAATGTCAGGTTCCGAGTGCATGCCTCTCTTTCGAGAGAACAAGACACACGTGCTTTTTTGTGGGTTAAGTCGAAATCCTTTTCATCTGCCCATTCGGAGACCTTGTTTAAACCCAGCTGAACCTGCTGCTCAAGCATTGCCAAGTTGCATGACTTGAAGGCAAGCTGAACGTCGTCGACATATGTACAATAGAACATATTGCGGCGGATGGACAAGTCCAAAGAATTCATTTTGATAATAAAAAGTGTGCAACTAAGCACACCACCTTGTGGCACGCCTGTTTCCTGGACAAATGTTTGGGAGAGAACACTGCCCACACGGACACGGAATGTCCGGTTTGACAGGTAACTTTCGATTATATGAAACATTCTTCCGCGCACACCAAGGTGGGACAGGTCTCTTAGAATTCCAAAACGCCAAGATGTATCATAAGCCTTCTCGATATCGAGGAATACAGAAAGAAAATATTGTTAATGGACGAAGGTGTCCCTGATCTGTGCCTCGATACGAACAAGGTGGTCTGTCGTGGATCTACTTTCTCGAAACCCGCACTGGAATGGGTCGAGCAAATTGTTTGTTTCAAGGATATGTACAAGTCGGCAGTTTATCATTTTTTCGAAGACTTTGCACAAGCAGCTTGTAAGTGCAATAGGCCTATAACTTGAAGCTAAAGAAAGGTCCTTGCCCTCTTTCAAATTGGGAATAATAATAGCCTCTTTCCAGGAGGTAGGTATAGTGCCAGAAAACCAGATAGCATTGTACAAACAAAATAAGGTTTTTCGTGTTTCGGCTGGTAGGTTTTTTTAACATTTCATACACCACACGGTCAGAACCTGGGGCAGATGTACTGCAGGAGCTTACAGATGTTCGGAGCTCAGCTAGACTCAAAGGTTGGTTATATACCTCGTTTCTAGTGCATTTGTGTTCAAGTTTCTGCTTTTCTAATCTTGTTCTGTATTTTTGAAAAGTGTCAGTATAGTGGGACGAGCTGGATACCCGTTCAAAGTGTGCAACGAGGAAGTTTGCCTGATCTTTCAAGGTATCGCCCTGAGTGTTTACGAGTGGGAGTGAGTGTACTTGTCTTCCTGCTACCCTACGAACCATGTTTCAGACTTTAGCCTATTGTGTATATGAATTTATCCCTGATAAAACTTGTGCCAGCTTTCTTTTCTGGCCTGCCGACGCGTTCTCCTGCCTCGAGATTTTATTTTCTTGAAATTCTCAAGGTTTTCCGCTGTTGGCGAGTTCCGCAGCAACCTCCATGCCCTGTCTTGTTCCTTTCGCGCATTCTGACACTCAGTGTTCCACCACGGGACATGTCGTTTGCCGGGAAGTCCAGACGTTTGTGGAATGCACTTGGCTGCTGCATCAGTAAGAAAGGCCGTGAAGTACTGCACAGCTTCATCTATGCCTGATGAAGCTGTGAAAGTGAGTAAGCTTTTGCAATCGTTCCCAGTCGGCTTTGTTTACCAGCCATTTGGGAACATGTGGAGGACATTCATATATTATTGGTGTACTCAAAACTAAAGGAAAATGGTCACTTCCATATGGATTTTTTTGACTTTCCACTGAAGCAATGGTACAAGTGAAGGAGATGCGATACTGAGGTCTATGGAAGAGCAGGTTTTGTTGGCAAGGTTATAGTATGTTGCCTCTTTCCTATTCAACAGACAAGCACCCGATGAAATGAGGAATTGTTCAATGAGACGACCTCGTGCAACACAGCGAGAGTCACCCCACAGACCATTATGTGCGTTCAGGTCCCCAAGGACCAGATAAGGTTCAGGTAGTTCGTCTATTAAAGACTGGAATTGAAGTTTTTCAAGACGGTGGTGCGGAGGTATGTACAAAGAGCAGACAGTGACAAGTTTGTTTAGAATAACTGCTCGGACAGCCACCGCCTCGAGGGTAGTTTTAAGGGGTAATTGTGTGCATGCTATACCTTGACTAACTATAACCGCTACACCACCGGATGGATGGTGGCATGGCATCATCTCTATCCTTTCGGAAGATTACGTCCTTACGTAAAAAGTTTGTGTTTGTTCGTTTTAAGTGTGTCTCTTGTACACACAGCACTCTTGGATTGTGTTCATGGAGGAGTTCTTGTAAGTCATCAAGGTTTCGAAGAAGGCCTCGAATGTTCCACTGTAATATTTCTGTCTGCATATTAAAAGAAGAGATGCTGCTGTGTGTACAGAGAGTATCCTGTGTTAGAGTGAGCTTGTTATTTTAGGTGGTTTGACGGTCGTCCGGCCCCGTTATTGGTTTTTTATTTTTCTTGGCGTGCTCCAAGGAGGCGCGCCGCTCTTTCGGTACCAAGAGTACCATTGTATCCATTGCTTCCTCAGAGGCACTGGATGCCCGCACATGTGAGCTGGTGGTTCGGATTTTAGGCCTCGCCTGGTGAGGTGAGGCCTTGAGACCGGAGGACCCCGGAGTCTCCGGCCTCAATTTGCTTGAAGGCGGAGTACACTGAACTACTGCCGCCTTGGGGGCAGGCGCCACAGCCGATGGCTCGCTCTACGTTGGCCGAAGGGGTGGCGAGGGCTGGTGCGGCGTTGCCCCCTGGCGCGCCGCATCAGCATATGTTGCGCCGTAAATAGCGACACTCTTCGTCTTGGTTCTTTGAATGTGATGTTTTCTTTGACTTTAAGAGTGATTATTTCTTTTTCTTTCTTCCAGTTAGAACAGGAACGCGAATACGCGGCGTGTTCCCCGTCACCATTCACGCAGTGAGGCGTAGTAACACAGTTATCAGATGGGTGGCCGTGGCTACCACATCTTGCACAAGTTTCCTGACCGCGGAAGTTCTGCGAGCCATGACCAAATTGTTGGCATTTATAACACCGTCTTGGATTGGGAATGTAGGGATGGACAGAGAGTTTGATGTAGCCTGTGTCTATAGATGAAGGCAGTGTGCTAGATGCAAAAGTGAGTATTATATGTTTGGTAGGTATTTTTTTGTTGTCGCGTCTTATGACGATTCGTTTCACATCCGTGACGTTTTGCTCTTTCCACCCTTCAAGCAGTTCCTGTTCAGACATTTCAAGAAGGTCTGCTTCTGAAACAACTCCGCGTGAGGTGTTCATTGATCTATGAGGTGAAACAGATACTGGGATATTACTCAATGCTTTGAGACTGCCAAGTTTTTCATAGTGGTGTTTTTCTGGCAGCTCAAGGAGAAGGTCTCCGCTAGCCATCTTTGTAACCTTGTATCCTGGGCCAAAGAGCTCAGTCAGAGAGTTAGCAACAAGAAATGGAGATATGGCTCTGGCCTGTTTTGTTGGCTTTTCGCTGTGCACTACATGGAATTTCGGAAAGCATTGTCTGTGTTGGTTGAAAATAATATCTCATCGGTGCGTCCCCTCTTAAGCGGAAGACGATCTAGGAGATGGGGAAATGCAGGTGTTCCCATAGTAGTGTACTTTTTTTCGGCAGCAATGGCGACCACCCACCATGGAGTCCAACCAGGGGACGCTGAAGCACTTAATAGCATAAGGCTGCAGACGCCAGCCGTACATTGCCACTATAACCAAATATAACTACTCAAGGTTGAGTAATTACACAAGGTTAACCCTTGCCACCAGAAAAATCGGAAGTAAACAGAAGAGAGAAGTAGACAGGACAGACTAAAAAAGAGAGAGATAAAGACGAAGTTGTAGGGGAGAGAGATAGGAAAAGGTGACTGCCGATTTCTCCTGGGTGGGTCAGCCCAGGGGTGCCGTCTACGTGAAGCCGGGGCCAAAGGGGTGTGTTGCCTCTGCCGGGGGGCCTTAAAGATCCAATCACCCAGCGTCGGCTCAACCACCAGGATCCCCTTTTCCCCGGACACGGCAAAGCCACGCACGGCTAGGCGTGGGAGGGAGTAGAAACTCCCCCGTTAGCTCGGGTCCGTGGTGTCTCTACACACCAAACGCCTACTTGCGCAAGCGCCCCTGCGGGGCTAAGTTGAAAAAGAGTATTCATGGATTGAAAAAGTACACTCGGGGTGCGTGGCCCCCACTCTGCGCACCACCGCTCGTGGGTGCTCCTGCAACTAAGCTGTTGCATTGTGCTATAGAATGAAGGGGAGAACATCTACGGAGCAGCATTTATACTTCCCGTCACCAACGATTTGGTGCGTATTCACCATGTGCATACTGTCAGTGTGGCGACCTAAGGCGAGCCTTTTCCGCATGCCGACGGAACAGGCTTTCCGCAGCGCACCTTGCGCACCCTGTGGCGCGAGTACATGACTCGCTCGTTCTGCGCGCTTTAGCGATGCGGCTCGCATGCCGTTTAAGTAAAATACAGCATTCAGCTGAAATATTTCGCCTTAGGTGCGTTGGTAGATGTGCAAAACATCCCCACAAAAACATAGAAAGTTTATTTCGTGTTTTTTGCCAAGTGTGATCGGCCACAGACTACAGGGCTAAAATCTGCCAATCTTGTTCAACTTCCGCCCAGAGGTTGTCCGACGAGCATTTGTGCACTGGTCACCGCGAAAGGTTCTTCTAACCTCAGCCCATACATTTTCAATGATGTTCATATCCGCACCTTTCGGGGGCCATTCCGATTCTATCCCACTTCCTCCTCCAGCAGGCGCTTGATTGATACTGCGGAGTAAACGGGGCTCCGGTCGTGCTGATATAAAAACAGGCCATTCTTAAACGGGCCGTTCAAATGGTATGGTAGCAGCAGGGTATCTAGGAGATCTCTGTAGGCTGCGGCGATGAAGCGACTATCCAGGCTTACCAACGGGTCCAAGCATGATGACATATGGTGTTTTTTGGCGCAAGGGCCATTTGTTGGCCAAAGAGCGCCATTTCATCTTACTAAAAACATGGACAATGATTGTGATAAGCGGCTGTATAGGGGCCATAAAATTCCTCGCGATAAGGCGGGTAAGAACATACAAGTAATAAAATGATGACCATGCCGTGAAAGATGTGTGTGGTGTGAATGATGACAAAAGTTGGTGATAATAAGACGATGGTGGATATGTATGGCATTAGCACAAGTGCCTCACTCGTTCATACCCTTGCGTCCAAGGGCCGTGAGGCAAGTGCTTTCCTGTGTAGCCACCGCAGCAAAAACCTCTCCAGAGAGGTCGTGCTACGGTATGCCCGGGTATATGATATGAAAATTATGAATTTCCTTTAAAAACGCTATTAATGATTTGTGACTAAAAAGCGGTTCCCTACCGACGAACATTGCAGGGTGTAAAGGTATATGTTGTCGGTAGGATAGTGGGAAGTGGTGTCTTCTTAGAGTGTCTAAATGTTTGCATTGAATTAAAACGTGAAGAACTGTTAATGTCTCACCACATTTATCACACAATGGTGGATCACCACCGGATAAAAGATGTGTGTGTGTCGTGTATATGTGATGATGATGATGATGATGATGATGTTTGATGTTTTATGGCGCAAGGGCCGATTCACGGCCAAAGAGCGCCAGTTCATCTTACTAAAAATATGGACAATGATTGTGATAAGTGGCTGTATAAGGGCCATAAAATTCCTCGCAGTAAGGCGGGTAAAAACATACAAGTAATAAAATGATGACCATGCCGTGAAAGGTGTGTGTGGTGTGAATAGATGACAAAAGTTGGTGATAATAAAAGACGATGGTGGATATGTATGGCATTAGCACAAGTGCCTCACTCGTTCAAACCCTTGCGTCCAAGGGCCGTGAGGCATGTGCTTTCTTGTGTAGCCACCGCAGCAAAAACCTCTCTGGAGAGGTCATGCTACGGTATGCCCGGGTATATGACATGAAAGCTGTGAATTTCTTTTAAAAACGCTAACAATGATTTATGACTAAAAAGTGGTTCCCTACCGACAAACATTGCAGGGTGTGAAGGTATATGTTGTCGGTAGAGTAATGGAAAATGTTGTTTTCTTAGAGTTTCTAAATGTTTACACTGGATTAGTATGTGAAGGACTGTTAATGTTTCACCACATTTGTCGCACAATGGTGGATCGTCACTAGACAAAAGATGTGTGTGTGTTGCGTATGTGTGTCCTATCCTGAGTCTTGTTAGTGTTACCTCTGTTAGACGTGATTTTGATACTGGTGGCCAATGGCCAAGGTGTGGCTTGATAACGTGTAGTTTGTTTTGTGTGTGTGTATCCCACTTGCTCTGCCAGTAGTCCCTGAGGTTTCGTTTGAGAGACGGCTTAAGATCAAGGGCCGGGATTGATATAGATGTAATGGCGGTGCTCTCATGGACGGATGCAGCGAGCTGATCCGCCCTCACGTTGCCTTGTATCTCACGGTGCCCTGGCACCCAGCACACTACAACATGTTGTTTGTGTCTGTAGAGTGTGCACAAAATGGAGTAAAGTGAGACAAGGACTGGGTTTTTTTGTTTTTTAAGACTGTGCAGAGCGGTTACCACACTGAGGGAGTCTGTATAAATTACTGCTTTTTGTATTTGTAATTGTTTGATGTGTTTAGCTGCCACCAGTATCGCGTAAGCTTCCGCTGTGAAGATACTTGTGCGTGGATGTAGAGGGCCAGCATCCGAAAAGGATGGGCCGACAGCAGCGTAGGACACAGAGGAGTTAGTCTTGGAGGCATCTGTGAAGAACTCAGGACGTGTGTATTTGTGTTGAAGTTCCAGAAAGTATGTTCGGATATGGGCAACAGGTGCATGTTTTGTAACCTCTAGGAAAGACACATCGCAGTCTATAGTCTGCCACTGCCACGGTGGCGGGTATACTAAAGGAGCCATTAAACTGTGTTCTAGTGAGATTCCAGTTTCCTCAGCTAGACTCTTCAGGCGAATAGAGAAAGGCTGCCTCATCGAAGGCCTGTTTTGAAACAAAATTGAGCTCGACAAATCATTAATAGTAGAGTATGAGGGGTGCTTCTTGTCTGCTTTCACCTTAAGGTAATAAACAAAGGACATGTAAGTTCTCTGCAGATGAAGCGACCACTCATTTGACTCAACATAAAGGCTTTCTACGGGGCTGGTGCACCCGTAGAAAGGCGGATGCCCAAATGGTGCACGGGGTCCAGCATCTTCAAAGCACTTTGAGTCGCAGACTGATAGACAACGGCCCCATAATCTAAGCGGGTGCGAATGAGGCTTCTATATAGGTTCATGAGACATTGCCTGTCACTACCCCACCTAGTACGTGACAACACTTTTAAAACATTCATGGCTTTTAAACATTTTGTTTTTAGATACTTGATGTGCGGTACGAAGGTCAACTTGTTGTCCAAGATTAATCCTAAGAATTTATGCTCCGTATTAACAGACAGACGCTGACCGTTCAGTTCAATGTCGGGTTCTGAGTGCATGCCTCTCTTTCTGGAGAACAGGACACACGTGCTTTTTTGTGGGTTCAGTCGGAATCCGTTTTCCTCTGCCCATTTTGAGAGCTTGTTTAAACCTAACTGAGCCTGCCGCTCACACATTGCCAGATTGCAAGACCTAAAGCCAAGCTGGACGTCATCGACATATGTACAATAAAACATATTGCGAGGGATGGTCAAGCGCAAGGAATTCATTTTTATGAGAAAAAGTGTGCAGCTAAGTACACCACCTTGTGGAACGCCTGTTTCCTGGACAAATGTTTGGGAATGAACCGTGCCCACTCGGACACGGAATGTCCGGTTTGACAGGTAACTTTTGATTATGTGAAACATTCTTCCGCGCACGCCAAGGTGGGATAGGTCTCTTACAATTCCAAAACGCCATGTTGTATCATAAGTTTTTTCGATATCGAGGAACACAGAGAGAAAATATTGTTTATGGACGAAAGCGTCTCTGATCTGTGCCTCGATACGAACAAGGTGGTCTGTCGTGGATCTACTCTCTCGAAACCCGCACTGAAATGGGTCGAGCAAATTGTTTGTTTCAAGAAAGTGTACAAGTCGGCAGTTTATCATTTTTTCGAAGACTTTGCACAAGCAGCTTGTAAGTGCAATAGGCCTATAACTCGAAGCTAAAGAAGGGTCCCCGCCCTCTTTCAAAATGGGAATAACAATAGCCTCTTTCCAGGAGGTAGGAATAGTGCCAGAAAACCAAATAGCATTGTACAAACAAAGTAAGGTTTTTCGGGTTTCGTTTGGTAGGTTCTTTAGCATTTCATACATCACACGGTCAGAACCTGGGGCAGAAGTACTGCAGGAGTTCAGAGATGTTCGGAGCTCAGCAAGACTGAAAGCTTGGTTATATCCCTCGTATCTAGTGGATTTGTGTTCAAGTTTCTGCTTTTCTCTTCTTGTTCTGTATTTTTGGAAAGTGTCAGTATAGTGGGACGAGCTGGATACCTGTTCGAAGTGTGCACCGAGGAAGTTTGCCTGATCTTCCAAGGTATCACCCTGAGTGTTTACGAGTGGAAGTGTGTGTACTTGTTTTCCTGCTATCCTACGGACCATGTCCCAGACTTTAGCCTCCTGTGTGTATGAATTAACCCCTGATAAAAACTTCTGCCAGCTTTCTCTTCTGGCCTGCCGACGCGTTCCCCTGCCTTGAGACTTTATTTTCTTGAAGGTTTCAAGATTTTCGGCTGTCGGCGAGTTCCGAGGCAGCCTCCAAGCTCTGTTTTGCTGTTTGCGCGCGTTTCGGCATTCAGAGTTCCACCATGGCACACGTCGTTTTCCAGGGTGTCCATTTGTTTGTGGGATGCATTTTGTTGCAGCATCGATCAAAAACGCTGTGAAGTAGTTCACAGCAACATCAATGTTCAAAGTACAGATGTCATTCAAACCTAGACTAGCAATAGTATAAAACTGTTCCCAGTCGGCTCTGTTTATGAGCCACTTGGGAACACGTGATGGACACTCAGTTACTGTCGTTGTGCTCAAAGCTACGGGGAAGTGGTCACTTCCGTACGGATTACTGACGACTTTCCACTGGAGTAGAGGCACAAGAGATGGAGATACTATGCTCAGGTCTATGGAGGAGTAGGTGTTATTGGCGAGATTATAATAGGTTGGTTCTTTTCGGTTTAGGAGACACGCGCTCGACGAGAGAAGGAACTGTTCGATCAGTGGACCTCGCGCGTCATACCGAGAGTCACCCCATAGCCTGCTATGCGCATTAAAGTCTCCAAGGAGAACATAAGGTTCCGGAAGTTC